>NC_137053.1:55172178-55304678 GCF_032717465.1 Coenobita brevimanus
GACTGTGGAAAAAGCAAATATATACGTTAGGCTGAGCTGACGGGGGCTGATATAAAGTAAAAAAAAATTATATATTGATTTGAGAATGGCAAACACAACGTGGGGGTACGTGTCTGTAAATTAATCTGTCTGTCTGTGTTATTCTTCTCCAACAAGGAGAGTATGTTTTCACCCTTGTTTGTTTATTTGTTTGTCTGTTAGCAGGATTACTCAAAAACTAAGCGGGAGACTTGGACCAAATTCAGTGGGTAGATAGCCCATGTCCCAGAGAAAACTGATTAACTTTTGGGACCTATCCTGATCGTATCACAAACTCTGGAGCCGGAAAACATTTTTTGTGAAACCCTTATCAATTATGGAAAAACCTAACCCATTATGAAGAGTGATTTGCCCTCGTCGGAGAAATGCATCCCACTGAGTGTCCTTCTAGTTTGTGTCTGATAACCTTCCTGTCTATCTGTCTGTCTGTATCTGTGTCTATTTACCTATTTTTTTGTCTGTCTTCATGGATTAATTTATATCTATCTGGCTATATGCTCAAATCTCTCTCTCTCTCTCTCTCTCCCTTATATCTATCTAAATATTAATCCACTTAGATGTATGTCCGGTTTAAGCTCCATACAAAACCATCTACTTCAGAGTACCGTATTTATCTGTCTTATTATCTATATATTTATCTATCTTAATATAAATAAAAGCAAATAACTTTCAAATATTGCAAGTAGATGCCTATGCCCTCTAAATTAATAGAAAGCTAAGCCAAGAAAATATTACTACAAACTTACGAGGTGCTGGGAGAGTAGGGAGAAGGATGGGAAGACTGAAAGTGAGGAGAGGTGATGGGAGGAAAGGGGGAGTGGAGAAGGGGTAAAGGAAGAGGTATCGGACGTGGGAGAGTAGTGGTGGAGAAGGGGGGGGGGAAGTGGAACAGAGGAGTAAGGAGAGAGTAGAGGAGGGCAAAGAAAGGGGATAAGTAGAGGAGAATGGAAGTGGAGGTGGAAGCAGTGGAAAGTGAAAGAGATGGAAGAGGAAGGAAGTAAAGGAAAATGGGAAATGAAGGAGAGGGGGAGTAGAGGAGAAGGCGACGTAGAGGAGAAGGGAAAGTAGAGAAGAAGGGATGGTAGAGGAGAAGAGGAAATGGAGGAGAGGGTGACTGACAGAGAAGAGAAGAGGAGATTGAACTGGATCAGGTGAAAATCAGGGAGGACAGGAGAAAACGTGAAGGGACTGGGAGGAGGAGGAGGGAGAGGAGGAGGAGGAGGAGGAGAGAGAGAGAGAGAGAGAGAGAGAGAGAGAGAGAGAGAGAGAGAGAGAGAGAGAGAGAGAGAAGGGGGAGATGGTGAGAAAAGTCAAAGGGTAGAGGGAGAAAAATTATCAATGAAAAATGCAAAACAAAAAGGTACATTAAAGAGAACAAAAAAGTTAAGTAGGTATGTAGGTAGGTAGGTAGAAAAGTAGGTATGTATGTAGGTAGGTAGGGAAGTAGGTATGGTGGTAGGTAGGCAGGTTGGTAAAAGATAAGAAATTAGAAATATGTAAGAAGCTAATTTAATGAAAAGAAGAAAGAGTGGATGACTAAGTAGGTATGTATGTATTCATGTATGTAGGTATGTATGCAGGTAGGTAGGGAAGTTTACTAGTCAGGTTGGGAGACAGATAAAGTATAGGCAGGTATGCTAGGAATGTGAGGTAGGTTGGTAGATAGGTAGGCAGGTAGGTAGGCAGGGAAGCCAAAGTTAAAAAGTGTACGTATAAAAAAAAAGTATCGAGCAATATTAATTCCACTTGGCAACTAATCAAGAGTGGCGCTGCGCTCTATCGCGTTGGCAACAAAAATTACCGACGGGGGGGATAGCACAGGGAGGTTATCCAATTAAGTCGGCAAGTTATGGTCCCTATGGCTGGCTGTTTGGTGGCTGTTGTTGTTGTTGTTGTTGTTGTTGTTATGAAGGTGGTGGTGGTGGTGGTGGTGGTGGTGGTGCTGGTGGAGGTGGTGGCGGCTGCTGTTTTTTTTTTTTTTTTCTGTTGGTCTTGTTGATGTTGAGGTTTCTATTTTTGACGTTACACAATCACAGTGTATAAACACAAAAATAAGCATATAATTCTTCGACACACTCACATTCACGCACACACGCGCGCAAGCGTGCACACATACAAGCACACATCAGAAATAGAAAAACTGATGCAGAAAGTGATGGGTGAACAAAGACCACACATTTACTGATAGAAACATAAATCCAGTGTGTATAGTTACAGAACGTGACAGGGATAGATATAAAAACATATACTGGAAAACACATAAACTTAAAAGAAAAACATAATCTCTCTTGCAATCCTGAGTGTCAGAATTGGAAAACAGAACTCATCCTCATTCACTCAGGTAGAGTCTCTCAGTTGTCATATACTAATGGTCTATACAAAGCAATTTTATCCATCCACGAGCAGGCTTCCTTATGAGGGACATTAAAATGTCTTCAACTGATGTACATTCTGCACTCTCTGACCTCAACACTAATAACGCATACCGACCTCAAAGGATGTCTCTTACTACTCTCAATAACTGTTTCTGTGCCGACACCCTGTCCAGGTAAATGATTTTGCCTTTGCCTGTCGACTTCTACCTTTCCTTCTTTCTGGAAGTTTGGTCTCATTCATCCTGTCCCTAAGACGGCTGACCGTTCCCAGCCCTCTTTCGACCGATTGCATTAATAAACTGTATCTTAAAAGCGCCTGAATATATTTTAACAAAAAGCTTTAAAACACCTTTCCTATCATAACATTTTTCCGTTCGTCAGCATGAGTTCAAATAGGGACGCTCCACAAGCGATCTTCTCACCTGCGTTTCTGAATCCTGGTCATCCTCCTTTCGGGACTCTGAGGAGAGCTTTGCCATTACACTTGATGTCTAAAAGGTTTTCGGCCAAGTCTGACATAAAACTTTAATATCCAAACTGCCTTCTTCCGGTTTCTATCCTTCTTCTGTACCTTCATCTGGTTTTTCTTTAGCTGCTGTTGTAGACGGACACTGTTCTTCTTCTAGGGTTATCAAAAGTGGTCTTCTTCAGGGTTCTGTCCTGTCACCGACTCTCCTTCTTTGCATCAGTGATCTGAGTTGCACATCTAACCCTATACATTCATGTGCTGATGGTTCCACCTTTCACTTCTCCTTCCGCTTCTCTCAGCGTTCACCACAGCAGACACTTCAACAACTACGGGATATGGCTATGAAGCACCTAATTTTTGAATTGCCTCACATTTCTCATTGGGTTAAAGAAATCCAGTTGTTTATACTGCATCAAAAATTCTGTTCCTACATCTTTTGACACGCCAAGATCATCCCCAGAGGTACACTAATATTCAGCACTAAATAACTCATCTCTTCATCTTCTCTGTTCTTTTTATTCTGAGAGAAAAACTTTGGGGGGTTCTAATCTTTGGTTCCTTCTTTTCCGAACAAAAAAGGCCCTGCTGACTTCCGGTTTACCCCACTCACTTCATCTCAGTGCTTGTTGTCAGATCAATACTGAGTCATCTTCAAATAAACCACTGAATTCCTACTTCGAATATTCCACACACATATATACCTTTTATTCTCCACGATGCTTGTACCTCTGTGGATTAAAAATCCCTTTTATACCATCCATCCACACTCTCTGAGGCCTCCCTCTTCCTCATCATCCCTCCATCACTGTTTTGTACACCATTTTAATCAGTCTCTCATCACCCAGTCTCCCTATACAGCCATACTATTTTAATACACCTTGTTCTGCCCTGTCGATCATACGGCGTTAGCTTCCACATCTCCCATTTCCAGCGTCATTTTTACCCTGTCAGTCCGTCTCACCTCACGTGTAAACTTTAGGGGCGCCATCTCCAGTATTTCCACCCTTTTCTTCGATCCTTAGCATTACAACAGCACTAAAATAGATTGACAAAGACATACCCCCAGACAGACAGGCAAATCCCATATGAACAGTAAAAATGACCAAGCAATGTCATAGTTTATACACAAAGAAATCCAGTCATAGGTAAACACAGACAAAGAGATGCACATATATGTTTCCCGTGAGTCAGTCTCTACAGAATCATATCAGTGTGCAGACAGACACACAGCCGGACAGATGCAAGCCCTTTTTTTCCACAGAGCCTAATAGTGTTCTAAACAAATTAAAGTCAGTGTGAATACATATATATATATATATATATATATATATATATATATATATATATATATATATATATATATATATATACAAACAAATCTACAGACAGACAGACAGATAGATAGGTAGATACAGATAGACATATGGACAGACAAAATGACAGAAGATGCATACTGTATATTCTCAGTGTCCAATAATATTCCAGACACAATATACTCAGTGTGAAGACAGACAGACAGACAGACACAGACAGACAGACAGGCACACATACATACAGACAGACTGACTGACAGATGCAAACCCTGTATTTCCAGCAAGTCAAAATAAAGTTTACAGAAAATCAGGTCAGTGTGCAGATTATTAAACAAACAGACAGAAAGACGATAGACAAACTGATAGATAGACAAAGAGGGTAGACAGACAGACAGATAGACGGACAGACAGACGCAAACTCTTTTATTTCCGCGAGTAGAAGAAAATATCGAATTCCATGTGCAGATCTATAAATACATACAGACAGACGGACAAACAGTGCTGTACAACCAGTTTTTTCTCCTAGTAAATTTTTTTTTTTCAGTGATCTTTGACTCAGTAATAAAGATAGTTAAATATACAAAAACAAACAAACAAAGATAGACAAGTAGATAGATATACAGACGGACAAAAAGATAGATAGACAAACAAGGGCAGATTGATGTAGATAGATAGGCAGACAGACGGACAGATAAACAGACAGAGATAGATAGATAAATATAGATAGACACTGATACAAAGATAAACAGTTAGATATATAGATAGAAGAATACGTAGATAAATAGATACAAAGATAGATTGTTATACGTACAGACAAACAGGCAGACAGATCCATGCTTTATTTCAAGTGAGTCAAAAAATGTGTAGATGAGATGATGTTATTGTATCCTTCCCCCCCCCCTTGACGTCAACCAAATATCGACATCGTTAAAACAGCGCGTAACGTCATCCATCTCTCTCTCTCTCTCTCTCTCTCTCTCTCTCTCTCTCAGGCCATGACATAATATCTACACCATCGCGACCAAAAACCTGGAACCTTCAACTTTAATACGAGAGAGAGAGAGAGAGAGAGAGAGAGAGAGAGAGAGAGAGAGAGAGAGAGAGAGAGAGAGAGAGAGAGAGAGAGAGAGAGAGAGGGGTGGGGAGGGGGGAAGTTGTCAATCACCCAAGCATTAACAGCAGATGACTACAGCAACATCGGAGACGAGAACGCTGACAACGTTGAATGATATTCTACTGCTACTACTACTACTACTACTACTACTATTACTACTGCTACTACTACTACTACTGCTACTACTACTACTACTGCTACTACTACTACTGCTACTACTACTACTACTACTACTACTACTACTACTACTACCACCACTACCACCACCACCACCACCACCATCACCACTACTTCCACCGTTACTACTACTACTACTACTAGTACTACTACTACAACTACTACTACTACAACAATGGAAGCACCCTTTTCATTTTCAACCCTGTCTGACCCCCCACCACACAAAAGCTAGAAAGGTCGGCATTAGTATTCACCATAGACAGGATTTTCAACCCTATGGACCAGACGACAAAGGAAGGAGTGAAGACAAAGGGTGAAACTCCTATAATACGAGATGGGGAGGAAGGGAAGCTATTGGGAAGGAGGGAGGAGAAGGAAGAGGAAAGAGGGAAGGAGGGAGGGGAAGGAAGAGGAAGGAGAGAAGGAGGGAGGGAGGGAGGGAGGGAGGGAGGGAAGGAAGGGGAAAGGGGGAACAAAGGGGAAGGAAGAGAGAGAGCAGGAAAGGAGAGGGAGAGGGAGTTTAGGAGGGGGAGGATGGCAGGGAGAGGGAGTGTGGGTGGGGTAAGGAGTGAGAGAATGGATGGAAAGGTTGGGAAGGAGGGGAGAAGGGAGAGATGAGGGGAATAAGAAACTATGAGGGGAATAAGGGAAGGATGAGGGTAATGAGGGAAGGATAAGGTGATTAAAGGAAGGGTGAGGCGTTAGAAGGAGGGGGAAAAAAGAGGGTTGATGGAATGAGGGAAGAGAAGGACGATGATGAGCGAGGAAAACGTAAAGAATGAAAGATGGGAGGGAAGACAGGAAGGTGCGAGGGATGAAAGGAATGATGGAAGTGAAAAGAAAGGGATTGTGGAGAGAGAGAGAGAGAGAGAGAGAGAGAGAGAGAGAGAGAGAGAGAGAGAGAGAGAGAAGATTAACGGTGCAAATGAAGGAGGAGAGAGAGGAAAAATGTGGGGCGGGGAGATTGTGAAAGAGGGAGGGACGGAGGGAGACGGAAAGGTAACAGACGCGGAGGAAGAGGGAAAGTAATGTGATGGGAAGGGAGAGAAAGGGAAGAACCAGAGGGAGACAAGGGGGGAAGTGGGAGAGGTGAGAAAAGAAACGAAAGGAGAAAAAGAAAGATAGAAAGGAAGGAGGAAGGAAAGTGGCAGATACGAGAACTAGAGAAGGAAACAAGAAGAAAAAAAGAAAGAATTAAAGAAAGAAAGAGCCGAGAGAGAGAGAGAGAGAGAGAGAGAGAGAGAGAGAGAGAGAGAGAGAGAGAGAGAGAGATAAAGGAGTCACCGATGTCAAAGATCATATGAAGGAGATGAGGGATGAGAGAGAGAGCTCCATCGGATTCCTTTACCTCACTGGTGGCATTGGGGTGGAAGGATTAATTCTCTCTCTCTCTCTCTCTCTCTCTCTACTTAGGTCTGACTAGATAATATTTCGTTTGTTTAAGTTATGGTAGGATATGTTCAGTTAGGTTTCTCCTCCTGCTCCCTCTTTTTCTTCCTCTTCCTCCTGCTCCCTCCTTCCTCCCTCCCTCCCTCTCCCTCCGCCTCCTCCTCCTCCTTCTCCTCCTCCTCCTCCTCCTCCTCCTCCTCCTCCTCCATTACTCTCATTTCATTCCTTGCCTCTTTTTCTGTTTTTAATTCATTTTCATTTCAGCGTGAGACCGCTCTCTTGAATGCTCTTGATATTTTTTGCTGATTTTTCGCACCCTTGACTCGAAGACAGCGAGGAGACGGGAAAAGAAGAGGGTGATGGAGGACGAAGGAGAAGAAGAATGGAAGAGGGAGGAGAAGAAGGGATGAGGAGAGAAGAGAGAAGGGAAGAGCGGAGGAGAAGAGAGAGGAAGAGAAGGGAAAAGAGAGGAAGCGAAGAAAGGAAGAGAGAGGAGGAGAGAAGAGAAGACAGAAGAGAAGGAAAGACATAAGAAAAGGGAAGACAGAGAAGACAAGGAGTGAGACAGAAAGAGAAGAGATGGGAGAGAGCAGGAGAAAACGAAGGGAAAGGGAAAGGAAGAGGGAGAGGGGAAGAATTTGGAAAAGGAGTGGAGAGGAAGTTCATGAGTGACAAAGAAGACGAGGGAGAGGAAGGGAAGAGGGAGAATAAAGGAGAAAGAGTAGAGGGGGGAGATATAAGAGAAAGGAGAAGAAAGGAAGGGAAAAGTGAGGGAGAAGGAGAGTGGTGTGAGAAAAGAAATGGAAGAAAAGAGTAAAGGGCAGGATCAGAGAAGTCATTAGAGCAAGGGAAAGACGATTCAGGATAATGAAATGGAATCAGAAAAAAATAAAATGATAGATGATAGGAAACGACATAAGATAAAAAAAAAAAAGTAAAAAAATGAAAACTGACGAGAATTTTATGAGATTAAATGAAGAGAGAAAGGTATTGGTAGAGAAAAAGAAAAGAAAAGAGCAAGAACGGTATTAAAGAAATAGGGAAAGGAAAAGGACAGGGTAAGGGAAGTATGAATGAAAACGAAGAACAGGAAAGAATGTAGGTAGAAAATAAAGGATAAAAGAAAGGGAAAATAAAGAAGTGAACGGAAATACAGATGTGAAAAAGAGAAGACAGCGAAAGCCCAGCTCAAGGCTCGCGAAGACAGGAGTCAGGGAAGTGCTTTGTCGACTCCTGTTAAGAGAGGCAGGTCGGACGGAGGCGGGCGAAGAAAAAGCTTGAGAAAGAACTAATGGAAGAGGTGGAAAGAAAGGAGGAAGAGGGATAAAATTAAGAAGAGGAATGGATGAAGAATGAAAAAGAAAGGAGAAAGGAATGTACGTGAAATTAGGAAGAATAATACGGAAAGGGACAGCGGACAGAAAAGAAAAGAAATATGCAGTGAAAGAACAGAAACGGTAAAGGAAGAGAAGCAGGAAGAAAAAGAATAATGGACGAATGTTAAAAGATACCAATACGGTATATCTATATCCATTCCTCTATCTATAAATATTATATTATGTATGTATAATAACCACAGAAAAAATGAAAGTAGTGAGAGTGAGTACATTCGTATATTGCATCTTAAAACAGATCACTCTGTCTGAAGATGTAATATACGAAAGTAATCACTCTCGCTACTTTCATTTCTCCTGTGGTTCTTTTGCATACATGTCTTTACGGTGAAGTGAATCTTCTGCATATTATCTCTCTCTCTCTCTCTCTCTCTCTCTGTATATATATATTGAAATGGAAATGAAAATAGGGAAAAAAGAAAAAAAAAATGAAAAACCCTTCCTCATGCCTCGCCAAGACAGGAGTCAGGGAAGTGCTTTGTCGGCTGCTGTTAAGAATGGCAGGACGGAGGAGGGAGAGTAAAGGAAGATAAGAAAGATGAGACAGAAGAAAATGAAGAGACTGAGTAGAGAATATTAACATTGTAGAAGGGAAAGACTAAGGAAAAAAAGAGAGGGAAAAAAGTAGGAAATGAAGTGCAGAGACAGAAAATAGAAAGGAAATAAAAAATAAAAAAGGAGGTAAAGCAAGAGAAGCTGGAAATTATAAGAAGCAATGGAAGGAAACTAACAAAGGAAGGAATGGAGAGAACATCCTACCTCAGATCTCGCGAAGACAGTAATAAGAATGAAGAGGAATAAATTAAAGAAGGAAAAAGGGATAAAAGAAAGAAGGAGGAGAGAAAAATAGCATAGAAACGAAGTATACGCAGAGAAAGAAAAATGAAAACAGAAATCAAGAAAAAAGAACAGAAAACAACAAAACAAAAAGGAAAATAGAAACAGGATGAAGAAATTAAAGATAGTACAAAATTTTATGCGGGATGAAAAACAAAAGCAAAAGAAGAGAAAGAAAAAAAAAGAAAAAAAGGTGAAAGAGAACCCATAAATGAGAGACAAAGACCGATGAACAAAATGTGAAAGAATTTAAAAATGAACAGAGAGAGAGAGAGAGAGAGAGAGAGAGAGAGAAATCCGTACTCAACCCTGGTGATGAGAAAGGCCAGGGAAGTGGAAAGGAAAAAAAAAAAGAGGAAGACAAGATTGAGTGAAGAGACAAAACAAAATGAAAGAGCTAAAGAAACAGAAAGAAAATGATCAAGAGGAAGAACGAAACAAGGAAGAAACAAAGGCTTATAGGAGAAAGGTCAAGAGAGCAAGACAACAACAGCAGGAGAGATAGGAGCCAAGGATGTGCTTTGTCGTCACCTGTGAAGAGAGGCAGGTAGAATGGAGGTGGGCGAGAAAATGGAGAAAGAGACTGAGAGGCACAAAAATGGGAAAAATGAAAGGAGAATGGCTGCAAAATAGAGTTCCTGAAAGGCACAACGAAATGAAAAAGAAAAGGGTGGAGATGAGCGGAAGAAAGAGGCGGAAAGAGAAAAATGCTACGATAACAATGAAATTATTAAATGGGAAGCGGAAAATTTAGAAAAGAAAATAAAGAGCTAAAAATAAGCGGAAAAAAATAAAGTACAGAACACCGGACTACATAAACAAAACAAGAATGGCCACCCAGTAAGGACAACTACGCAAACCAACTGACCTAAGAAACGAATATTTGACGTTGCCCTTTGACTCCGACCTTCGACTGATTGCTCTCAAAATCGACTTACTTTATTCTTGCCTGACCCTTACCCCTTCCACCAAATATGGCTAACACTGTGCTGCGACCTTGAATTTTGACCTATTCCTGAGATCTTCTCTAAATGACTGTCCTCAAAATTAAATCCTTTTATCCTTGCTTTACCCGAATGGTTCCACAGTCTGGTGCAAATCGGATAAAAACTGTACATTGCCACGAATGAGCACAGCGAAGGTGAAGGGGCTCTTTCTAGCAAATACGCAAAACGAAATGGTAATCTTTTTTCTTTATATTTCTATTTATTCATTCATCTATTAATCATTGTTTCCTGGGCTGTTCCCATCAGTAACACTATTTTTTTTTTTAATTACACTAGATTTTTTTTCATTAATCATGATACTACTACAAAATTTTCGAAGCAGCCGCATCTCAAGAATAATAGCACCCTAAATTTCGACACTTCTCCCCACAGCCCCATAGCTAAAGCTTGCCTGCTCCCCGGCTGCCATAGAACCTTGACTTTTGATCTAATAAATAACAGTGAGTTAACGTCGTAGATGTTCCTCAACTGTTACACCAAAGTTGGTCCAAATCAAATCAAAACTGTTTTACTTTTCTTTACACACAGACAGAACTCTGACCTTGCCTAGTGTTACTGACTCTCAATTTTTTGTCAAAAACTGCTCTCTTAGTTCTTGCCTTACCTTCAACTCATAGGCCAAGTTTGCTCTAAATCGGACAAAAACTATTAATGTTGACCTTAACAGGTCAAGCTATGACCTACCCCTGTGACCTCGAACTTAATCTCTTGTTCTCAAAAAGAAACAAAGTCAATCTCTTGCCTGTCCATCTACTGTTCCATCAGTTCTGATGAAATTAAGATATATTCAGTTATCACACACACACACACACACACACACACACACACACACACACACACACACACACACACACACACACACACGATGAACAGAACACCCGCTCTCTCTTCGCAAACGTTGTCGTAAATAAAAAAAAAAAAGAGTAAACGAAGAAAAAAACTAAAATTACAAGAAAAAATTTACAGAACCTAGCAGAATAGACGCAAAAAAATAAAAAATAAAAACTCTTGGAGAAACAGAAATCAAAAGTAAATAGAAAAATGAAAAATGACTAACACCAAAACGGTAAAAAACATCGTGCATAAAATAAAGAACGTTTCAGCGAGAGATAGATAGATAGATAGATAGATAGATAGATAGAGATAGAGATAGATAGATAGATAGATAGAGAGAGAGAGAGAGAGAGAGAGAGAGAGAGAGAGAGAGGCAGAGAGAGAGACAGAGAGAGAGAGAGTGTCAGTGTCAGAAGTGAGAAAGCAGGGTGAGAGACAAAGGTTAATTGAAAGAAAGGTGAACAGAGTGGAAAATGGTGCAAAGGGGGCGAAAAAACGAGAGATAGAGATAGAGATAGATAGATAGAGAGAGAGAGAGAGAGAGAGAGAGAGAGAGAGAGAGAGAGAGAGAGAGAGAGAGGTTTGCAGTAAGAAGGGAAAGGCAATGGAAAGAGTGAGGGAAAGAGAAAGAGGAACTAAAATTAAGGAAAGGAAAGGAAAAAGTAAATAAATAGAGAGGAAAGGAAAGGAAAAGATAGGAGGGAAGAGGAAAAGAATGGGAGGAAAAAGGAAAGGAAAGGAAAGGAAAGGAAAGGATGGGGGCGTAAATTAAAAAAAAAGGACATGAGGAATGAAAGAGAAATTGCTTGGAAAGGATGGGAGAGGAAGGAAAATGAGAGGCGGCTAGGAAAGGAAAGGAAAGGAACGGAAGGGAAATGTCAGAAACCAAATATCAGGAGGAAAGAAATACATGATTTAAGAAGAGGGATAGACATGAAGGAGGGGAATGAGGAAAGAGGAGATATAAATTGATAATGAAAACAAGGAGTGGACGGAGAGATGGGAAATTTTAAAGGAATGAGGAAGAGTTCAAGAATAAATGTGACTTTTTTTCATTTTAGTGTTGACAGTCCTTATCTGTGTTAATGACTGCTGTCTTCTGTCGATCTGAGTCAGTTTACACAAAGTCTCTGAGGCTGAGGGCTTAAAAAAAGATCGTCGTAAATCCCTAGACGCCTGGTGGTATGGTGGGTTAGTTTGTGTATCGCGACTAGCCGTGGCTAACGAGCGACGGTTCGAGTTCCAAAAGGCGCCATAGGTTTTTCTATCACGTTAAAGCTGCCAGGGGCGTAGGTCGGTCTCCACCCCATATTCTGGAGTAACTTAGCCTGGTGTCGGGCCCCTACCCTCCCAGGTGAGATTAGCAGTTGCCGTTTCTATGTAAACTACCCAGTTAAATGAAGAGATTAATATATCTGTTGGTAAAATGAAAATAAAAACAAAATAAAAATAAACTAGAGGGCCCCCCGCAAGGGAGGTATCACACCAGCCGCAAGCCAATACATACCTAGCGCGGCTCGGAATATGGCCTTGGCCTTGACCTTGAACTATTTTCACCAATCTCGAACTCGTAGATTTTCATCCCTACTACACACCTGTAAAATTTTGTGATGATATCTTGAGCGGTTGCGAAGTTATCGTGGTAACAGACACACAGACCTTGAACTACTTTCACCACTTTCGAACTCGTAGGAAATGTTCATTCCTACCACACGCCTGTAAAATTCTGTGATGATATCTTGAGCGGTTGCGAAGTTATCGTGCTAACAGACACACACACACACACACAGACAAACATGCAGACAAATTGAAAACAATACCAGCTTCGCTGGTAATAAACGCAACAGAAGGCGCCAAAGTGAAGGAAAGGGTAAGAAATGAAGAAAAACTATAGGAATAGACCGGAGTCATGTTTAAAGTGTTGAGAAGGAGAGAGAGAGAGAGAGAGAGAGAGAGAGAGAGAGAGAGAGAGAGAGAGAGAGAGAGAGAGAGAGAGAGTATTACTTTCTCGCCGATTAAATAAGTCTGCTTTTTTTTTTTTTTTTTTCAAACTTGGACTCCTCTTGCCAAGTGAGGAATGCAATTGGCTGAAGCGAGGGTGAAAATGGAAAAGCGCAACAGGTGAGAGAGAGAGAGAGAGAGAGAGAGAGAGAGAGAGAAGAGAAGAGATGGGAAGAAAGAGGCGAGATGAGAATAGAAGGAAAACGAAATAAATAAAAGAGAGATAGCCCGAACAAGTGAAACCAGGAACGAAATCGAGAAACGAAAACGAGAGACACAGCAAGGGGAGGGGGAACCAGCCTATGTTGACGCGCCACAAACACACCGCCCCAACATTGCATATTTGCTCCCTCAAACACGGCGGTCAAGGGCGAATCTGTGTTCCTGGTGTCATGTCCTGGCTTGTTAAATCTATGCCCTGCTTCTGTGTCAACCCTGATTTGTGGCACAGACTCCCGCATGTCTTTTATAACCAGACGATCATTTTTTGCCCCTTTCTACCCAGTTGATAGCCGAGTAGTCATAACGGAAGGCTGAGTTGAACAGTAACCAAGAAAACTCGCTCGTACCTCGTAAGAACCATCAAATTTAATTGAACCACGACTCTGCGTTAAGGCTGTGGGAGTGACTCAGATGTGTCAAATAAAAATATAATGCAGACGATAACTCCTCTTCAATCCCATGTCGTATTCTTCACTTCATTGTCCCTATCTCCAGGCGATTTTATTCAGCTTAAGAGAGAACTTTCGAGCCTGAGTGGGCAGATAGAACTTTCATAAACTCTTCAGTAAAAAAAGTGCTCTTTGCAATGAATAAAATCGCTTGTAGGTAGAAGTATAAACAAACAGTATACCTTACCTGATTCATGGAGTTATTTTTTTTTTTTTCGTTTTCTTCTTCTTCCTCCTCCTCCTCTTGACAGTACAAGATTAAACAAGACCTTACATCTGTCCAATTAATCTTACATGATGTAAGAACACTGAGGAGCAATTTTTTTCTCTCTCTTTCTCTGGTACGATTAAATTATATCTTGGTTTCTTCTTCTTCCTGACTCCCGACACTTACTCAGCTTAGGAGAGACCACGAGTAGTGACGACTTTTTCTCGGACGCCCAGATCGATAAATACTACCATGAGAGGAATATCTCTGTTTGATCGCTGGAAGATTAAAATAATAAAGTACTCGTACTGAAGGGAATGAACCCTCTTCAGAAGAAAGCAGAAATTATATATATATATATACTTACTAATTTACGAGCGAGCGAGCGCAGCAAGCGAAGCCAGCAAGCGTAGCGAGACCATGTTTACTTTGAGCTGAGAAATGAGCAGCCCGACACGACCCGGCCCGGCACGACACGACACGGCCCGACCGCGATGGTTTTCAGAGGCTAATAACTTTTCTACTATGTGAGACAGAGAAAAGATTCTTTCAGCAAGTAGCAGACACATTCAATAAATTTTGTTTTAGTTATATATTTACTCATGAGACCAAAGAAACTCCTTGGAATCTCGGCTTTCTAAGGGAATATACTGTGAAATCGATTTAAAGCACTATGAAAGTGACACATGTGAGGTATGAGTTGTTTTTAACTTTCAAATGTTGATTGTGTGTGTGTGTGTGTGTGTGTGTGTGAGAGAGAGAGAGAGAGAGAGAGAGAGAGAGAGAGAGAGAGAGAGAGAGAGAGAGAGAGAGAGAGAGAGAGAGAGAGAGAGAGAGAGAGAGAGAGAGAGAGAGAGAGAGAGAGAGAGAGTAAATATTTTAGCACAATTATTCCTCTGTTTCTGTTCAACTACCTCACCATAAATGTTGAAAGTTTACACCAAGATGAAATTATGACGATAGGCGTACGTGCAAACGCTGCTCGCTCGTCACGCGCTCACAAAGCACACTTTACTGGTTATGTAGATGGATAAATAGTTAGACAGATAGCTAGACAGACGGAGAGATAGATAGGCAGACTGATAGTGATAAAGCACAGCAGAGTAAAGTTTTTATTTTTCCAGCCTCGACTGCCTGTGTGTTCTCTAACCATCCGAGTGTCTGTCTGTCTGTCTGAAGCCTTCAGGGCTTTTGTTTAAACTTATATGGGTCTGAACGTTGATTCTGAAATATGAACTGCTGCATACAACTGAGGTAGTATTCTGCTGGGTAACATAAGGTTATTAAAAAGATACTGAATATGCAACACCGGGAAAGCAAACACATGGTCTGTAATGCTCCTGAGGTAATTATACGAGTATTTATTCATCTGATGAACTGCAACAGAATTAAATTTACTCATAGAATATTTCTTAAATCATGCGTAAATGTTGAGACAAAGGGCTTTTATTGTTACAGGCACAGACCAGTTACTGATGAATGAATATCGGTTCCAGCAGTCAACAGAAAATTACGCTGATGCGATAAAAGCCGGATTTTTTTTTTTTTTTTTTAGTTCATGTACGAGGCAATGAGAAAACCCTGGGGTAGAGACCATATATTTTTTAAAGTTTTATATTTTTCGGGTATTTGTGAAATGTGTACAAGTTTGCAACAGCACAATAAAACCTTGACTGATTATAATCTGTATATCAATCAGTATGTCTATCAACAGCCAGACACCTTATTAGAGGAAGGAGTGGCCACAAAATAATCGCCTCCATGTTACCTATTCCTCCACCATCAGGCTGCCCCATTTCCAACTCATAGCCACCCAACTCAAATAGCATCCCCCTCCCCTCCTTTTCTCACCCTACTAAACTGGATAGTAACTAAGCCTGCCTGTCTAACTTGTCTCATACAGTCTTTAATGGTGAAATTAAGCTCATCCCAGCATGAAGTAATGTAAATATAAAGCAATATAAGACAATATAATAGAACTTTAATTTTATCCTCCGCCCCTCACCGCTTCTAACCACAATCTTAGTAACTAAGCTTAGCCTCCTAACCTGTCTAATTAACCTTACCATATATCTTCACCGGCTCCAGAAAAAAGCAACTTCAATGTGAAGCAAAACAGTGATATTTTCTCTAAATTTTTTGCCCCAACATCTGACTTCCTCTGAATTCTGGCCCATCACAAAATCATTAACATAAGTTTATCTACCTGTCCAATCGTTTGTACCTAGTCTAATCTGACTCACTTCATGATAATGTATATAAATGACAAAATGATGCAATTCTCTCCATTTTTCCCAAATGAGAGTCATTCTTTGACTTCTGGCATACAGCAATATTATTAACTATATTTGTCAATCTACATGTCCAATCAAAATTAACAACACTTAACCCAAGGTAAACAAAGACAATCTAATATAATTTTCACCATGTCTCTCTTGCTTTTTTTTTCTTTTCTTTTTTTCCCTCAGTACGTGCTTACCTCTGAGTTCTGGTGCACCACAAAATTATAAAC
This sequence comes from Coenobita brevimanus, assembly GCF_032717465.1. Taxonomy (NCBI): domain Eukaryota; kingdom Metazoa; phylum Arthropoda; class Malacostraca; order Decapoda; family Coenobitidae; genus Coenobita; species Coenobita brevimanus. The sequence goes on from NC_137053.1 coordinate 55,188,519, forward strand.
TACACCTGTCTGTCTACCTGTCCTATAAAAATTACCTAGACTCATTTCAAGGTTAACAAAACGACAAACTAATGTATTTCAATGTCATTCTCTCCTCTTTTCAAATACTCAACAAGTGACTACCCCTTACTTCTGGCACTCCACAAAATTATTAACTACATCTACCAAAGGTTATTAAAACGAAAAAATAATTCTCTCATTTTTTTCCTTTCTTGTTTCTTACTCATTACGTGCCTACCTCTTATTTCTGGCACACCACAAAATTATTGATTACGTCTGTCTACTTATCTGTCCAATCAAAATTACTTAGACACTTCAAGGTAAATAAAAAGAAAAACTAATGTAATTCTCTCCATTTTCTTTCCTTCTTTCCAACATTTTTACCTCAGTACGTGCCTACCACTGAGTAGCCTAGAGACACACAAGATCATTATTAACGGCACCTGTCAATCTACCTGTCCAATCAAAACTACCTAGACTCACTCCAAGGTAAATAAAAAGAGAATTTAGTATAATTCTTCATTATCTTTTTATTTTTTTCTCAGTATGTACCTACCGCTGAGTTCTGGCACACAACAAAATTATTAACTACACCTGTCAATCTGCCTGTCCTATCAAAATTACTTAGACTCATTTCAAGGTGAGTAAAATATAAACTAGTATAATTCTTCACGTTCTTTTTTTTTTTTTCTTTTTTTTTTTTACTCAATACGTGATTACCTCTTATTTCTGGCACACCACAAAATTATTAACTACACCCCTCAATCTACCTGTCCAATTAAACTTACCCATACTCACTCCAAGATAAATAAAAACACAAACTAATGTAATTCTCACCATTTTTTCCTCAGTACGTGGCCTACCTCTGACTTCTGGCACACCACAGAATTAGTAAGTAAGCCTAGCCGCCTAACCTGTCCAATCAACCTTACCTGATCTCATTAACGCACCTGCCCCAGTAACCTTAATGAACGCCAAACAAGGAGGAGGTGAGTTAGAGGTTAACGAAGCTGAGAACATGGGTAAGAGACTAAAAGACTGGAAGGAAATACGTAAGGAAGGGAGGGAGGGAAGGAGGGAATGAAGGGACGGAGGGTGGGGGGAAGGAAGGAAGGAAGAAGGGAAGGATGGAAGGAAGGAAGGGTGGAAGGAAGGAAGGACGGAAGAAGGGAAGAAAGGAATGGAGCGAAGGAAGGAGGGAAGTAAGGAAGGAAGACAATTACAGGAAGGAAGGAAGATAATTAGAGGCAGGTTTGTTTTGATTTAAATCACATGATTTAAATCATGTGATTTAAATCGATTTAAATAAGTGAAAATTCATTATTTAAATCAAAATGGATTTTTTTTTTTCATACAGTAAAAACAGTAAAAGGGATGATGATAGAAAATGTGATCGATGTGTACTGTACAGATGCATCAAGTCTGCTTGTCCTGTACTGTTCTTGTACTGATCCTGTATCAAGTAAGGCACCAGCGAACCACTGCCTACTGTCACACGGTAAATATTCAGAAGTTAAACACAGGAAAAAAGGCTCTCTTGTTGATAAAAACAATAATTGTGATGACGTTCAATGCTGACGTATGAGCTCAACTCTTCTTTGAATACACAGTAACATGATTTAATCTAATGATTATGATTCAGATTTGACGAACTATAAAAGAAAAGTTGGCAGTTTTCATCAGCATCTGACACACAGTGATGGCAGCAGCAGGAGTAACCTCCCACACACCAAGGAGTGCTGGCCTGTGGTGCATTGGCTTACTCCCACTTCCCATCAACATTTTGATTTTGTAAGCTTTTAAGTCTGTTTACTGAACTTTGATATATAATCATGCCTAATGGACGCATTGCATCAAGTGGGAGGAAAAATGACTCAGTATGGTACTCTCTTGATAGAATACATCAGGTCTTTTCAAACTGAATAGCTTACTCTTGGGTAAAAATGTATGATACCAAAATTTGGTGCCACTTAGCAATGGTAAAGGTTTAGTACAAGAAAATGTCTTCATACAAGTGAAAGAAATCGATTTAAATAGGAGTTCGATTTATTAAAAAAAAAATCGATTATTTTATTTAAAAAATACCGGGTAAGCGATTTTTTCCAATCCTGATTAGGGGAAGGAAGGAAGGAAGGAAAGGAGATAATTAAAGGAAGGTAGAAAAATAGGAATGACTGAAAGAAAGCAGACAGAAAAGAAGAAAGAAATGAAGCCAAGTAAGAACAAAACATAAGAAAATGGAAGTAGAAGCAAGAGAAAAGGGAAAATTTCGATAAATGGTCGAAACAGGGGAGTGTGTGAGTCGAACAGTATCTGTATTAGGAAATTTTCGCAAGTAAGGATTCGTAACTCTGCATAAATGTGTGTGTGTGTGTGTGTGTGTGTGTGTGTGTGTGTGTGTGTGTGTGTGTACCAGATACTATAAACGGCTGAGAATTGGAAGGGAGATAAAAAAAGAAGAGTAACTGTGAAGAATATATACTTTTTTTCCTCGGCACGAAAACTGGCAGGAAGAAAAGAAAAGCAGTGGGGAGTACGTAGAAAAAAACAGTACAAGAAATCGCAGACACATCACGAAAGACAAAGAATTAACATAAACGTAACGTAAATGGCAAAGAAACATAAGAAACATGGCATAATAAGCAAAGAAGTTGAATAGAACACAACAGGCAAATAAATAGATTACGGGAAAAAAATAAGAAACATGTGAGTGTAACTGGAGCAGTGCCATGAAACAAGACATTGACACAGAAATCGAAAATATTACAATAGAAAGGATTACAAAGAAAAAACTAGTTATTGCGAAGACATAAAATTACAAAAATTAGAAAGGATTACGTAGAAAAACTATTTATTACGAAGACATTATATTCGGCAGATTTCGATAACTGAGTGGGAAAAAATATAAAGAAAAACCAGTACGAACAAACTAGTATTAGAGCTGCCACAGATATCGAAAAATGACAAAGAAAAAATAAAATGAAAAGGCACTAAAATAAAAGAACACTTCTTTTTCGAGTCCTGCAGGAAAACTGGTAAAAACAAGTGTGTGTGTTAAGAGAGACTAGCACAAAAAAAAAAAAAAAAAAAAAAAAACCACAAATCTTATGAGAAAAGGGAGCATATAGCGAGGAAAGTATCATGGAAAACATAACAAGCAAACGTTTCGAAGAAGAAAAAATGAGGGACGGAGGAGCGCGTAGAGAAAAGCAAATTGAAACAGCGAGGAATGTGACAAGACACTAGAGCAAGCAAAACAATACAAATCACTTAACAAATAAATAAATAAATAAAAAATAAGGTTCATGAAATTAAAATGATGGAAAAAATACTCTCCTTTTTTCATTAAGGTCGAGAACGAATAAAAATAAGCTCGCAGAAATGTGTACACCCAGGGACAAAGCTTCGCTTACTATTCCGATGCGCCATCTTCACACTTAAGGCATGTCCGTCACTGTCTTCCCTCGCTTATTATATCAACGAGAATAATGTACGGCCAAAGAAGCATATAAATCTTTTCCTAGCTTGGGAACATTTTACACCTGAGAAGAGTGAGACGTACAAGAGGCGCAATATTAGGTGAACTTTTACCTCCAATTATGCATAATCAAGTTTCGAGAAATATCAGATGTAAAGAATTCGAGAAAGGAAATTGCATTATAGTTATTATAATCGGCCAGAGAATTCGCAGAGGGATGCATACAGTAGGGATAATATGCTCTGTCTGTCTATCTGTCTGTGCAGACCCATTCGCTGGGACCGCAAGGTCAGTGCTGTCTCTCTCTCTCTCTCTCTCTCTCTCTCTCTCTCTCTCTCTCTCTCTCTCTCGGCTCCCCGCCTTCAACAATGGCGTCTAATTATGGCTTCATCTTCACCCACTGGACCCAACCATTATACCATTAATTCACTTCATGTTAATTCTCTCTCTCTCTCTCTCTTTCTCTCTCTCTCTCTCTCTCTCTCTCTTTCTCTCTCTCTCTCTCTCTCTCTCTCTCTCTCTCCTCCAAATAACGCACTTGCAACATCTACTGTATTAAGATACTAAAACAACTCACGTGGTCTTATTTTTAAAGGAACAGGAGGTATAAAATAAGTTGTATTTATCTCCAAAGGATAAAAACTTTAAAATTAATAAGAAAATACTCTAAAGGAGAAGCCTGGACATTAAAGGAGGAGGAGAAAAGTGTGGGAGATGACGAAGAAGAAGCAGGAGGATCTTTTTTTTTTTTTTTTTTTGCCTATTAACTGCACGATGGTAATTCAAACAAACAGTAAATATATTCTATGCTCCAGTGTCTCCCAAGATGACCCGCAACCGTCGATCGTACATCCACGTCCCCAGTTGTACTGCTCAATGGACAGGGACATGAGTGATACAGAGTGAACCCCAAAATCTCGGGTGGGATATGAAAGATGGAAGAAGATAAGGAGATTATTGGAGGAGAGGTGAGATGGGCGAGATTGGCAAGGAGAATGGGAGGAAGGGAAGGATGAATGAGAGAAGAAATGATGAATGGGAGAAGGAGGGATGGATGGAAGGAGAAGGGATGGATGGGAGAAGAAAGAAGGATGGAAGGTGAAGGAAGGATGAGAAGAGAAGGAAGGATCGGAACAGGGGGAAAGATGGAAGGATGAGGAAAGATGGGAGGAGGGGGAAGAATGGAGGGAGAAAGAAGGATGGAAGGAGGGAGGATGGAAGGAATGGGAAGAATGGGAAAAGGGGGTGAAAGAATGACAGGAGGAGGGGAAGAATGGGAGGAGGAGGAAGAAGAATGGGAGGAGGAGGAAGGATGGGAGGAGGAGGAAGAATGGGAGAAGGAGGAAGAATGAGAGGAGAAGAAAGGTTGGGAGGAGGAGGAAGGAAAAATGGGAGGAGGAGGAAGAGTAAGGAAGAATGAGAGGATGAAGAATGGGAAAGGGAGGAAGAATGGGAGGAGGAGGAACGAGGAAGGATTGTTGGAAGGAAGAAGAATGGATGCGAGGAGGAAGTATTCATGGAAGGAAGGGTGGACGGGAGGAGGGAGGGTGGATACAAGAAGGGAGGATGGATGAGAGAGGGAAGGATCGATGGGAGAAGGAAAGATGAATGGGAGAAGGAAAGGGAGGGAGGAAGGGAGGGAGGGAGGACTGATGGGAAAGGGAGGAAAGTGGACGGATGGGAGAGGAGTAAGGAGGACGGAGGGGAGGAGGAAAGGAAGAGATAATGGGAGGGGGAGGGAGTGTGGGAAAGGGGAAGGGAGTATGAGGAAGGGAGAGGGGTTGAGTGGAAAGAAAGCTTCGGGAAGAGAGGGAAGGAGGGCGTACGGGGAAGAGAGAGGGAGGGAGGGTGGAGGACAATGGGATTGGAAGAGATGCGAAATATTCTGAAACTGATGCACATGACACCCGGGAACGATACTTGGAACCTATACTGGGGACGAGTAACTTCATTGAGGCGCAGGGACAGGGAGAGGGGACAGACTGTGGCTGTGTTATGAAGGGATAGAGCTTACAGGGGATGGACACACACACACACACACACACACACACACACACACTTTCAAAAACATCTGCATTGTACATTCTAGCCATCATTCTGAATCAGTATTTTCTCTCTTTTTCTTTAAATGACATTTTCGCGAGTTTATTTCACTCACTCACTTACATTTGTATCTCTGACTCTCGCCTTCTTATTCGGGTCTTCCTCGTTACCCAGAATCTTACACTTTGCCATCTTCTTTACTCAGCACGCTTCTCTTTTAGTTTCTGCCTTTACCCATTACTTTTCTCCCTCTCTTATTTTCATGTCTGATACTTGCCATCCTCTTCTGTTGTCCTCTTCTCCCACACTGTTATTCTTACATTTTACTTCCGCGGCCTATTTCACTAAGCCAATCTCTTGATATTTCTCCCACCCTCTTGCTCTTGCTGTCTTCCTCAATGCCCATCATTTATTAAACTCTTGCACTCATAAGTATTATTCGATAGACGTCATCCTTACTTACCATCTTTCGTGCCAAATCTCCTTGTCGAGCCAATATTTCTCATATCCAACAGTACCGCATGTCCCACTTGTGATCTTCCTCAACTCAACAAAATCTTCCTCCTTGCAACACACTGCTCTCCGGGCATACTTCCCATCCACAAATTTCCTTTTTTATTTTCCTTTTTAAACAGAAAATTCTCCCCCTCCCCCACTTACTCTAACCACGTTTGCCATCTTAGCTGATCTCTAAATCTAGCTCCCACATCTTACTCACCTGGCATGTTCCTCGTCCTGAATATTCCTCTTTCAGCCTCCTTCTTGGCTCGATACTTCTAACGATCACTTTATTATACGGCATTTACTACCCTTGCCATCTTCCTCAGTGTCCCTGACTCTAGCTTTCATATCTTGCTCTTGTGGCATATTATTCATCCAGAGTCTTCCTCTTTTTAACTTCTTCTTGACCCGGTACTTCCCACACCTACTTCCATTCATGTCTCTTACCCACGTCATCTTCCTCTTTAAGCCTTTCTCTCGGTATTTTTTTCTCTCTCACAACTGGCATCTCATACTCTGTCATTATAAGTATTCCTCTTCACCAGAATCTTACTCTACTTTTCTGGCATCTTCCTCGCACAGTATCCTCTCAGCCTCTCTCTTGACCCAGTACCTCTCACACCCTCTTACTTTCACATCTCTTACTCTTGCCGTTTTCCTCGGTCTTCCTCTTTACTCAGTTACCTTAAACATCCTCAATTCAAGCCTTTTCAAATATTCTCTCATTCTCTTACTCTAACAGCTGCCGTGTCTTACTTTGTATTTCTCTTCCCGGAATCTTACTCAAAGATCGTAATCTCAACTGACATTTTTCCGACTTGATACATCTCACATCTTCTTGCTGTTATTATATTTCTTGGTTCCCCCACGTTTCTCTGTGTTCATCTATATTCACAGTCTTACACCTATAACAATTAATTTAATCATTCTCTTTCAGATTCATCGTCTTCAGCCTTCTTCTTGATTCGATACTTCTCACACGATATCTTCTACTCTTGTAATCTTCCTCAACCGTTCTGAACTTTTTTTTTTTCCCGTATCTTACTCTCCTGGCATATTCTTCACACAGCGTCCTCCCATTTTTGTCGCCTCATTGACTCAGTTCGTATCTCACTTTCTTACCTTCATGAAATTTCTTACTCAATAAATATCTCAGTCTTCCTACCACGATATTTTTACATCCGCCAAGGAGTTTATTTTTTACCCCTCATTTTTTTTTTAGTCTGTTTATTTGTTTGTCTGTTTGTTAGCAGGATTACTCAATAAGTTATGAATGTATTTTGATGAAATTTTGTGGAAGGGTGGGCCATGGGTCAATGAAGAAATGATTTAATTTTGGGCCGGATCCAGATCCAGATCCGGAGCATCCCGCACAATACCTCCGAAAGTTCTTTATGAATTTCAATGGAATTTCCTGGAAAGGTGCGCCATGGACCAAGAAAAATTGATTAAATATTCTGGCGAATCCTGATCCGGATCCTATATCCATGGATCCGGATTCGAGATTACTCAAAAAGTTATGAACGGATTTTGATGAAATTTTGTGGAAGGGCGGGCCATGGGCCAAGGAAGAAATAATTAAATTTGGGGGCGGATCCGGATCCGGAGCATCCAGCACAATATCTCCAAAAGTTCTCAATAAATTTCAATGAAATTTTGCGGGCCATGGACCAAGAACGAATTGATTAAATTCTGGGGCGGATCCGGATCCGGGTCCTATATCCATGGATCCGGATCCAGCTTTTTCTAATGGCAGTGGCATTTCCGGAGGAATGCGCTCTCTGAGCTCCAGTTTACTCTTGTCATCTTTCTAGGGGTTTCTCTTTGAGAAAGCTCTTACTCTGAAGTATTACTCTCTTGAAATATTCCCAATTCTTCTTGACCCAGTAAATTCTCCTAGTCATTTCATGCTTATCTCCCACCCCCTACTCATATTAAATCTTCCCCTCTCTTCCCAGAATCCTGCTCTCGCGACATTTCACCCTGAAGGTCATCTCACCTTTCTCGGAATACTCCCCCATAAGGATACCTCTCACACCCACTTACGCTGACCGTATCTCTGACCAGACCTGTCGTTATTCAGTTTTCTGTATTTTCCCATTTTTCTTTTGGTATCTTTTTTTCTTAACTTTTTAGTACGTGCACATTTTATTGTCATTATCCCTCCCCCCCCCCTCTCTCTCTCCTTTATATCAAATTCTTGGTCAAAAATTAAGGATGAGCAATACTGTAAAATATTAAGGAGTAATGATCTTAAATTCTCAGAACAATGTAATCAGTCTGCGAAGATGACAAAAAGGTTGTTGGGATTCATCAGTAGAAACTACGACTTTAAAAAGCAGTGATTATTATCATTCGAGTTAATAAGAGCCTGGTGCAGCCACATCTATGGTTATGCAGTGCAATTATGGTCCCCTCATCTACGTAAAGACATTGCTAAACTAGAATCTGTACACAGCTGTGCATCAAAATTAATGTCTTCCATTCCTAACAAGCCATATCATGAGAGAGTAAGACCTGAACCTGTTTTTCTTGACAGTGCGCCAATTAAGAGGGAAGTTTCGTTTAGTTTCGTTTTTAAAGGCTCCAACATGCTTGCATGTGTCGGCCTTGGTCACCTAATGGCCGCTCTCCACGCTGCACGATCCATTGCAGCCTCCCTGTTCAGTCCCTTAACCCTAAGGTCACACCTAATGACCTCGTCCCATGTCTTTCTCGGTCTACCCCTCATAACCCCACCCCCAATATTAACACTTCTCACCTTCCTCACCCAATTATCATCCCCCATCCTCTCCACATGTCCACATTTTCTTAAAGAATTCAGCAACGTAAATATTACAGTTTTTCACCTTCTCTCAAGATTTGTCAACACAGGGGAATAGCCTCAAACTCAAAGAACAAAGAAAGAGCCTCGACAGCACTATTTTTTTTTTCTTTCACCAACGATGTAATCGAGGAGTGGAACACGCCGTCTGAAAATGTAGTTGAAAGTACCACCACAAACATTTTTAAAAACATGCAAGACAGCCACCTACCAGCAACATGCATATTCTAACCCCTGATTAAATGCATGCTAAGGAAGGACGATGGTATTGCGGTAGACCCTAAAACTCTTACCATGACCTAGAAAAAGTCTGTACAGGGAAGGATAGGGGTACAGTAGCAGTCCCTGACTCTTATGCCTAGCATTTGTACAGTACTTCTCTGATGTAGTCAAGCTAAGATGAAAATATTATGTTCGATCAGTATATTATAAACAAGTACAGAATATGCATGGCTAGCGTAAGTTCAGTCCTTATGTATTAACACGGAAAAACAATGAATATATTGCGTAAGTTTACTATAATCATATGGTTGTATGGTTATTACATTCCCTTTTTTTCTTTGTCCATTTTGACACTACTTTCTACCGATCACGTGAAATTTCATTATGGCTTTTAAATCCTGCAGGAACTACTTCTCAATCACTTTTCCGGTACGGCAAAAACAAGAAGGATTGAAGTGTGAGGGAGAGAACTTCCGTCAATGCTATCCCTGTCTCCTACTTGTGTCACTGGGTTTAATTTCTGGAGTTTTGGGCCAGACAATCTCGTATGGAAATGGTAACGTAAGGTTTGTGTAGCATGTGTATCTGTGTAAATAAGTAACACACACACAATTTCTCTCTCTCTCTCTCTCTCTCTCTCTCTCTCTCTCTCTCCATCTTACATGCATGATATTGTCTTCCCTCATCCCAACTTTAATAAAAATCTTACTCTTTTACCTCTCTGGGTCTTTGGTGTCTCTCATAACATCCTCTCTCTCTCTCTCTCTCTCTCTCTCTCTCTCACCCTAACCCAACTACACTCCTACACATTCACAAGCTTGCCCTTCAACACGCACTACCTTTCCAGACCCCCTACCCTTCCACACTCACTACCCATCCATACACCCCCTACCCTTCCACACACCCTCTACCCTTCCACACACATCCTACCCTTCCACACACACCCTAGCCTTCCACACACACCCTATCCTTCTATATATCCCTATCCTTTCACACATCCATACCCTTCCACACACACCCTACCCATGAAAACACTCCCTACCCGTCCACACACACCCAGTCCTTCCATACACACCCTACCCTTCCACACACACCCTACCCTTCCACCTACCCTTACCCTTCCACACACACGCCCTACCCTTCCACCTACCCCTACCCTTCCACACACACACCCTACCCTTCCACCTACCCCTACCCTTCCACTCACACGCCCTACCCTTCCACCTACCCCTACCCTTCCACACACACGCCCTACCCTTCCACACACACGCCCTACCCTTCCACCTACCCCTACCCTTCCACACACACGCCCTACCCTTCCACCTACCCCTACCCTTCCACACACACGCCCAACCCTTCCACCTACCCCTACCCTTCCACACACACGCCCTACCCTTCCACCTACCCCTACCCTTCCACACCCCAGGCACCTGACACTACACCTTTGACCTCATCGACCACTCCTCTCGCCCCATCTCCCTCCTTCCCCCCAACATTCTCTCTCTCTCTCTCTCTCTCTCTCTCTCTCTCTCTCTCTCTCTCTCTCAACTCGTATTGTCATTTCTCACACAATATTCCTTACGTCATTTCCTTTTCATTAATATTATTCATGTCTCTGTCTCCATTTACGGGATCACCAAAACATCAGCTCTCTCGGTCTCTCCTATGTTCAAAGTTTACTCTTTCATTTAGTTTTGCATTGACTTACAGATATGCATCAAATGTGTGGCCCAAATTCCACCTTTAACTCTATGTATAACTGGTACTTTTCGTGCTAAAACTTCGGAAAGGGCGTTAATATTGGCAATAATAGTACTAAAATCCAAAAAGTAGGTACTGTTATTTCTACATAGGATATTGCTTTGTGTGTACTTTGAAACGGGTGGTCCAAGGTGATGTAAATTTTGAGTCCAGTTTCATGTATGGAACACCACAGTAAGTGCAAATTCACCTTATTTCAGTCGAATCTCTAAGAAACCGCGAATTATCCAGCCTAACTCACCCGAATATCTCCCACCCCAGTCTTAACCTCTTGAATATTAGCCACTCTAACCTTGCCAACCTGAATATCAACTATCCCAACATTACCCACTTGAAGATCAGTCATCTGTCTTGCCCACTTGAAAATCTGTCACCCCAGTTTTACCCCCCCGAATATCAGCCACCCCAGTCTTTCCCACCTGAACATCAGCCACCTAAGTCTTACCTGCCTGAATATGAGCCACCCAAGTCTAACCAACTTGATCAGCCACACAAGTCTTATCCACCTAAAGATCAGCCTCCCCGGGCCTAAGTAAAGTGGCTGATCTAAAGACGATCCTATCTATCTATTTATCTGTCAGTCTACCCATCCATCTATCTATCTATCTATCTATCTATCTATCTGTCTGTCTGTTTGTGCTCGATGTTTCTCCCGGTCTTTAACGTTCATGACATTTTTTACTATTTTCCTTGACCATTCTCTTTCTCGAAATCTTTATTTTCCGGCAAAACCTGTTTTATCTGCTTCACTGAATGCTAAAAGGAGAGAGAGAGAGAGAGAGAGAGAGAGCAGCTTCCCTCCCTCAACCCCCCAGCCCACACACCTGTCCTAACCAGCTCGCCAGGTGTGTGTGAGGGGTGAACATGGCAACAGGGCTGAATACGCCACGCCCCACCATATTTAGACCATGTTTTGAGGGTGGGTGGGTGGGTGGGCGGTTGGGTGGGTGGGTTGAGAGAGGAGAGATGGGGAAAGGGAGAGACGTCTGAGCAAGCTACAACAGGCAAGACGACGACGATGAAAATGATAATGATGATGATAATGACGGTAATATGACGGTAATGATGATGATGATGGATTGAATTTCGGATGTGTTTAGCATAGAGGGTGGGGGTGTTGGGGATTGGCGGGGAAGGATAGATTTTATGTGAGGTTGATGATTTGGTGAACTAACTAAATAACACCACTTCTTCATCCCATCTTTCCACACACCAGCTTACCTCTACTCACATCACCTCATCCCATCTCACGACCCTCCATCTCACTTCTACTCACCTCACAGTTCTGCACTCCAAGAAACTCTCACCTCTATTCATCTCACGACACTCCACTTCACCACAAGGCATTTCATCTCTTTTCTCCTCACCTCGCAACACCCCACTTCACCACAAAGCTTCTCATCTCTTTTCACCTCACCTCGCAACCCCCCACTTCACCACTAATAATATCTGACCTTAAAAAGCCTCATCGTAACAATAATTCTCACTTCTACTCAATTCACAACACCACAACAACACGGAGCATCTCACCTCTTCTCACTTATCTCACCTCATTTTATACACCTTTCTTCACTACACGGCAGTTCACTTCTACTCACCATTCACAGGTGGTAGGTCAGGGCGCACATCATCCACGTACGTGATATAGTGCTGCCTACATCTTCCTTTGCCTGTATCATTTTTTTCTGTCTGTCCCCTTCTCTGCCTATATTCTCCTATTCGTCCTGTCGCCATTTATTACTCTTCTCTCCACTAAAGGTGTCCCTACACTGAGTGGCAAACTTATCACTTTCCTGCAACCCAGGAAACAATTTAAAGAGCTGGGTGGTAACCATATAACTTATTAAGGGAGGAGTAGACCGTACGATGATGTCCATGTTAAATAGATGGAGACGCAACTGCCGTGTCCATCCAGGAACCAAACCTACACACTCTTGCCCGCGTCTCGCTGTGACAAGGCGCTGTCTTCCACAAGGAAACATTGGTTCACTGCACGAAACGGCCCTGCAAGGGTGATTGCTTGCCTGCGAGTCGATAGGTTTGTTCGGCCGGAGAGACCGGAGTTAACAACTAACCATTCATATTTTATTGCAGTCTCATACTGCACTTACCCAACTATATTTTGCATCCCCTCCCTCACTGCCCCTTACCTCCCCTTCCTTCCTCTCATCTTAACACACAACCGCTCATCTCCGCCCACTTCATCTCTCACCTCACCACTCAGTAGCTCCACTTCACTTTTCTTTACTTCACCACGCAGCATCACACCTTCAGCCCCTAACCTCAGCGTAAAATTTCCTTCTTTTCTGCTTTCCTCTCTTTGTCTTAGACTGACAGAAAAATTACAGTATTTATAACATATCCTTTAACAGCCTCTAAAGGACCAATTGATCCGTTGCTGTTTGCTCTCCTTTGTACTCTCTTCCTTTTCCCTCCTCTCACTTTACGTCTCCTCTCCCATCACCTCATATCCCCTCATCTCCTCCCCTCACTTCATCTCATCCCACCTCCTCTCCTTCTCACCTCGCCTCATTTCATCTCCTCACTTTACCTCACTCCCTCCTCATCTCATCTCTTCATCTCCCCCTCCTCTCCTCTCCTCACCTCAGCTCCCCACCTCTCCTTCCCTCCTTACCTCACCTCACCTCATCTCCTTCTCATCTCATCTCTTCTCATCTCACCTCATCTTCCTCTCATTTCCCCTCATTTCCACTCCTCGCCTCATCTTACCTTATTTCCCCTCATCTCCTCTCCTGACCTCACCTCATTTTCCCTCATTTCACTTCCCCCTCATCTCCTCTTCTCCTCTCTCTTTATCTTTTCCACATCTTACTTCACCTCACCTCATCTCATATCATCTCCCACTCATCTCCTTTCCTCACCTCACCTCGTCTCCCCCATCTCCTCTCCTCACCCCACTCCACTACCCCCTCATCTCCATCCCTCCCTTCTCTTCACCTTATCTCATCTCATCCCATCCTCCTCTCCTCTCCTAACCTCACCTCACCTCATCGCTCTTCATCTCTTCTCCTCACCTTATCTCTTCCTCATCTCCTTTGATATCCATACTTCACTTCACGTCATCTCCCTCCGCTCCTCTCCTCACCTAATCCCCCACTTATCCCCCATACCCTCACCTAACTTACCCCCTCATCTCTTCTCCCTACCTCACCTCATCTTCCCTCACTTCCCCTCCCCTCCCCTCCTCTCCCCTCCCCTCCCCTCCCCCTCCCTCCATACACAGGAAGGCCCCCGTGTCCAAAACAGTGAATATAGCGTTAAAACACAGAAGTTAACTCTGTCGGGGCAAAAGTTAACATGAATTCCAACAATGGGGGGATGGGGGCTGTATCACCCTCTCTCTCTCTCTCTCTCTCTCTCTCTCTCTCTCTCTCTCTCTCTCTCTCTCTCTCTCTCTCAAATTACGATCATATATATTAAAGTTACTCTCTAAAATTAGGGCCATAAATACTGGTTGCCCATTTTTTATGACTACAGGTATGGAAGTTATCTCTTTTCTCTCTATACATCAATTTATCTACTTTAGCTATCTATCCCTCTATTTATCTGTTTATCCATCGACTTCACTATTTATCTATCTACCTATACCTTTATCTATCTACCTGTCTATCTGATGTTGAACGCCGTAATTCTGCTAAGTCAATTTTAACCAAGAGGAACATACATATCCCTCCTCAGTAACAATCCCGCTTTGCTCAAGAAATCACCCCACTCAAATTCCCGCAACTTTTCTATCTTGTACTTAATCTCCCGCCTTTCTCCTTCTAACGACCACATGCTCATATACTCTCCTAGTCAGTCTCTTAACATTCACTTTTTCCGTAAGGCCATCTCACAGTCTTTCTCTCTACTTCTTTTCCATATCGTCATTCCTTACATCACATATACACAACACGAATCGATTCATATCACTCCATTTGCACTACTGACGTAGTTTGTGTAGCTCTTATTCCTGCTTATATCCATCAATCATCGTCCACGTTTCACTACTATACGTTAATACTGTAGCTTATGTATCGTGCATTCGTATTTCTTGTCCTTTTTTTTTTTATATATGTGCGACTCTGGTCAAAGGCTTCAGGGCCTATGTCTCGGGAAAAGTAGCCTATCCTAAGGTCCAGTAGTCCTCTTACGCCTCCACATGTCACCACTTCGGCACTAACACCCACCATCCATATTGAATACATGCTAGGGCTGTCTCATACAGGACTGGTGTATTGGTATTAGCGGGGGTACTTTTACGACATGTCGGCGTTTCATCTGGTAGATCAGGAAAATCTGCTTTTTATGATATTCAAATCCTAAACTGTCCCCTGCCCCAGCCAGGATTCGAACCTGGGTCCATCAGAACTGCAAGCCGCCTCTCTACCGATTCAGCCACCGCCTTGCCCTCATTTCCCGTATAAATGACACCTCGTGGTCTAGAGGCTTCGTTTCACTAACCTGCAGTGACTCATACGGGGTAGAGTCCAAGAAGTGGTTGGAGTTTATGGCTCACGTATTCAATAAAGGGAAAATTAAGTGGGTCCCCCTCGCCTTATAAGCCTGGATAATGACTGGAAAAAGTGTTACGTGTTTTTTTTATGCCAACAAAAGGACGGCCTGATGAGTATCCTGCGGACACCTGTGTTGGCGAAGGATGCAGAGGTGATGGCAGATAAACAGTGAGATGCTGCTGACTTGGGTGGGGATATATGGTAGTGCATGCGTGTTAGGAGGGTTTATGCGAGCGAGTTGTAGAGAGGAGACCAAGAATAAGATGGAAGGACAGGGTGGAGAGGTATATGAGAGAGATGTGAATTGGAGAGAGGTCAGCCTGACGGTGGACAGCGTGACATGAAGACGATTCGTTGGTGCCGTCCTTTCCGAGATTAAGGCGTCTGACTAGGTAGACAGACAGATGCTTGCAAAACACTAAAAACTTATTGTAAGGAGGAGCAAGGTGTTGGTGTTTGAAACAGACTTATCTACGGACTACATGTATAACCTTTATGGGTCACATCCGGATGGAGCAACATAACCCACTAGACCACCAGGCGTCCAGTATGTGGTTATGCCGTTAGCATCCAACTTATCAATTGGCTTTCTGGAGAACAGACAACACTCTGGCTTGTAACTCAAGGTTGAATCACCTTGAATCAGCATTATATGGAGTGAGTGGATAGAGGATGCCCCCCTGCTACTACACAGGTGCCCCCACTTCTTCCTCGGCGATACATATTGCACATCGCACATTACACATTGATACTGTTTTCTATGTTATATCTTTAATAGCGACACCGCGTGCACTATAGTCGCGGCGCACTACTCTGAGGTTGTCATTATCGTACCCTGGCAACCTACCATTCAAAAGTGCGTCCGATTTCGTATCATATTATACACGAATCATTTTATCATGCACGATTATATTATACACGAATATCATTATACACGAACATATTATACACGAATCACATGCGTCTCATATTATACACGAAATCAGACTCATTCATGAGGGTAGGTTGCCAGGGCACGATAATAACCTCAGAGTTGCGCGCCGCGACTATAGTAGTTTGCAGGGGAAGATTACAGTGCAAATGGCTAAATAAGCTGTCCAGGAAAATACGTGCAACGAAATCGCCGAAGTCAACTAGCATATGATCATCTACCTCACCTCCTAGCGACATAATCTCTTCATAACTTTTCCCCAGGCAAATGTCTTCACTTGCATCTCTCTAACTACATCCATTCATATTATCAGAGTAAAATGCTGGAGATGGACGCCTCCACATATTGGCACTATTATAACTGAGCTGCTACACTGCCCGGTTATACAAACGCCCCTACACTCCCTCCCAATTTCCCGAGAGGAGGAGGGGCTGCAGGAGAAGGACAACTTCAACCTACAGTCGACTGGGTTCACATTACAAATAAAACATGGGCAACGGCAACAGCACTGAACATTCACCAACATGCAGGTAACCATTCTTTTACCTTACCTTCTCTACATCACTTCACTACATCACGTCCCTTATAACATCATTGCATTTCACCACACCCCGCTCCACCTCAATCTTACCCTGCTATTATTCTTCCACCTTAATTTTGTGCTGAGATTTTCACCATTTTGCTGCTTATTTCCCTTAGTTCAATGACAAACTAGGAAAATATTACGGTCCGATTATCCTTCTCACAGCATTATTTTCATGACTAGCACCTTATACTAATCTTATTCTCTTGCTACAGCCCAGCATTCAAGGAGACATACTAATATTAGGCCAAGTTAAAGTGGACCTAACTTACCTCACCCTACCAATACATCTCACTCTATCTCGCCCTACCAAGACACCTCACGCTACCTCGCCCTACCGACACACCACACTCTACCTCGTCCCACCAATATGCCTCATTCTACCTCCCCCTACCAATAGATCTTACTCTACCTCACCCTACCAGTACACCTCTCTTACCTCAGCTGACCAAAACGCCTCACTCTACCTCACCATACCGATACACTTTATCTGCCTAATCATCCCAGTACACCTTCCCCTCTCGCCCTGCCAATACACCTCACTTTACCTCGCCCTACCAATACGCCTCACCTACCTCACCCTACCAGTACACCTCACTCTACCTTGCCCTACCAATACACCTCATCTCCCTCACCCTACCAATACACATCCCTCTACCTCGCCCTACCAATACACCTCATCTGCCTAACCATACCAGTACACCTCCCCTTCTCGCCCTGCCAGAGCACTTCACTTTACCTCACCCTACCAGTACACTTCACTCTACCCCTCCCTAGCAATACACCTTACTGTACCTCGCCCTACCGACACACCACATTCTACCTCGCCCCACCAGTACTACACTCTACCTCACCATACCAATAAACTTCACTCTACCTCACCCTACCAGTACACCTCACTCTACCTCACCATACCAATACACCTCACTCTACCTCACCCTACCAATACTCCTCACTCTCTCGGCCTACCAATATACCTCACTTTACCTCACCCTACCAAAACATCTCATTCTACCGCACCCTACCCATACTCCTGACCCTACCTCGCCCCACCTCACACATGCATGAGATGTTCCTTATTCATCATCATAAATACACAAGCTCTTACTTTTTTCTGCTTTTAAAAATCCCTTTCCTGGCACCATCCCACGCTGCCACTTCCACTCACTCACTTTCTCACTCTCTTTAAAGTTACGGCCACAAACACGAAGGCTATTTATTTTTCATGACCCGAAATACCAAAGTTGAACCATTTCCTGGGCCACAAGTAAAGTAAGTAAATTTATCAATTTTTTATTGATAACTGTAGATTACACATTTTTTTAGAGGCACATACAGTATACACAAGTAACCCTTTTATAGACCATTCAGTACGATGACGTAATTTTCTTTTACTTTATTATGTATTTATATATTTTCTGAGGGTGCATCTCTAAGAGTGCGCCTGTCCGTCGGTCACTCGATAAGGATTTTCGGAAAGGAAGTGCTCCATTCCCGTAAACTTCAGCGAAGCCACATATTAGGGCCCTGTACTTCCACATATATCTAGTATTTCTGTTATTTTTTCACTTTAATCATACTACCAGCATTTTCTCCCTTCATTGACTCCTCTACCAGGGTGCTCTCCTAAGCTAAATAAATTGTCTGGTAGCAGCTAAATTAATGAGCAAAAAATAAACCATTGGATAAAAAGGATTAATTACAAAGGACCAAATTTACAAACACAAGATCGATTTCCGCTTGTAAACTTAAATGCTTTTGTTTTAAGTGGGAGATAAAGAGACATGGAAAGATTCAGTGCTTTTTTCCTTTTTCCTGCAGGTTAAACAAAGTAACTGAAGGTATTTTTTCCATTGGTAACTAAGACCCGGTTTTGGTGGACGAACAAGAAACATGGGAATATTCTGCACCTTCCTCGAGTTTCCTGTAAAAATAAATCACAGCTGCGAGAGGTGGTTGGTATATTCTGTTTATCATCATGTGAGGGAACTGTGCCACTCTTACGCCTTGTTGTTCAATACGTCGTGGCTGCATGAACTTAGATGAGTTTTAGTTGTGAGGCAGGACTGAAGTCTCCTTGGTCACTAGTCAAATCAGCCCTTAAATCTGACTAACCTGGCTATCAACCAAGGTGGAAGGGGTTAAGGAGATAATGATCAGAAGAGAGAAAAAAAAAACACTACCGCAAGTTTGTAAAATCCAGACCCAGATATACAAGTTTCTCCCCACACATTTTTTTTTTTTTTGGGGGGGGGGCTCAGTCGGTAGAGAGGCGGCCTGAAGTCCTACCGGACCCAGGATCAAATCCCCGCTGGGGCAGGGAACAGTCTATGGATTTGAATTTCATACAATCAGACTTCACTGATCTACCAGAAGACCCTCCGATATGTCGTAAAAATACCCCCGCTAATACCAATACACAAGTCCTGTATGAGACAGCCTTAACATGTATTCAATATGGACGGTGGGTGTTAGCGCCGTAGTGGTGACATGTAAAGGTGTATGGTATGTAGGACTACTGGGCTTTGGGAGCAGCCTGTCAAGCCTATGCCCAGAGTAGGACACATAAAAAAAAAATGCGCAGATTACATATTTTGCCTTCTAGATTACCCTCCCACGCCTTAAGGTCTTAAACATAACTCCTTTTTTCTTTAGCTTTATATTGCTACCCTGACAATTCTTCTTTAACTACCCGCTGTCTTGATTTAGCGGTTGAAGGCTGTATCTAATTCCTCCAGCTCGAAAAATCTCTGCAAAGATTAATTCCTTCATTCCTAAGTTACTTTATTTTAATGAGGCCTCCACCAGGCGATTTTATCAAGATTTGGTTAAATTTTTTGAACTAGAGGCGATAGATATTGCCTTCATTAACCTCGTCACTACTAGTGCTCCGTCTTAAGCTGATAATTTTTAAAATCTTCTGGTGGTATAAAAAAATAAATAAATAAATAAAATAAAAACTAAGGTACATGATGGTGATAAATTAAATGTTAGAGATCACCGTATTGACGAGGATTAAAATGTTATGCCACATTCTCACTCACTCATCTTTTAACCAGTTCAGCTCGAGGGCATTATATACACCTTTTCCTGCAGCTACCAGACGATTTTATTCAACCTACATCACCAGGGTAGAAAGGGGGTTAAAAAAAGCTATATTTAATCCCTAAAGTTCAGAAGTCTCTCTTGACCTGATTAAAACTGCAAGAAGAGCAGATATACAAAAGAAACGATATTCTTGGTTTGAGTGTTCAGATTATTCCCATGTTTTACAAGCTTCTCAAATTAATCCCTAGTCATACCCAAATATAACTGATGATCCTACTTTGTCCTAACCAAAACTGAGTTATTTATTATTTAGCAACAAAATATAAAAAGTAAGGCTCTTCTTTTAATGACTTAAAATAGAAATCCTTTTATTTCTTATAAATTTTCCTCCTGATATAAATTATTTGACTTTGCTTTTTTCACTATGTTTTTTTTTTTTACATTATAATACCGTACATTTCAGAACAGGAAAACCCCGTAAACCCACTATACCATTCGAGAACCCACTCCAACGCTGAATAAAATCGACTGACGTTCCAAAACCATAAATAATATACATATCGCCTGAGTCATAGGCAAAAAATAAATTACTAACCACTTTTTGTAACGCACATAAGTAAACAACACGGGTTTTCTTTTCTCCCTTACTTATACTTTGGTTGTGTCTGGCATGGTTTCTCTCTCTCCCTCTCTCTCTCTCTCTCTCTCTCTTTTGCCCAAAAATATTACCCCACTCTCCCCACAAACTTCACACAGCCTTAATCAAACTACCTGGAACAAACCTACTCTTTCACCTGTCCTCCACCTCATTCTACTTCCTCCTCCTCCTCCTCCTCCTCCTCCTCCTTTCCTCCTCCACCTCCTCCTCGTCTTCCTCCTCTTCTACTTCATCTCCATCATTATCTTCTTTTCACTTGCAACTTCCATCTACACATCTCTCTTCTCTCCTCCCTCTCTCTCTGTTCTCCCCTGCCCTCCCTTCCTGTCTCATCCTATTTTCTCCTCTCTCTTCATCTTTTGTCTTTCCCTTCATCCCACAGTCTTTCCTCCACTCCTCCTTCAATCGCCCTTCCCTTCATCTGTCTCCCCTCTCTTTCTTTCCTCAGTTTATCTATTCTTTCACTTTTAATTCCTCTGACCTTCCCTCCATCTTTCCTGTGTCTCTCCTTCCTTCCCTCAACCTTCCTGTAACCCACTAGTTCTCTCTCTCTCTCTCTCTCTCTCTCTCTCTCTCTCTCTCTCCTTTCCTCCACCACCAAAGCAGCGAGAGAACTCTATTACAACTAATCACCCAAATGGACTCACACACACACACACACACACACACACACACACACACACACACACACACACACACACACACACACACACACACACACACAAATAGGCAGAACTGACTACAAATCTCTCTCTCTCCCTCTGTCTGTCTCTGTCTGTCTCTCTGTCTCTGTCTCTGTTTCTGCCTCTGTCTGTCTGTCTGTCTGTCTGTCTCTCTCTCTCTCTCTCTCTAAACTTTCAAAGCAGAAGACAAAACCAACTCGGACCGAATGAGAGCAGACAGGGCAGAGATTTATGGAGGCGTGGGAGGTGGATAATTGGAATTGGCCACTGGTCTGTGATTTTTAGCTCTTTAGTGTTTTGAGGCAGGGATTTGGGAGGGAGGGGGAGTGGGTGAGGAGGAGGAAGGGGTAGAGAGGTAGGGGAGAGAGGGGAGAGGAGGGGAGGGGTGGAGGATGAATAGGAAGCATGGATAGGGACGAGGAAATAACCAGAGGAGACAAAGATGGTGAAAAAGACGAGGAGAGGGAGAGGGAATCGAAAAGAGGAGGATTTACACAGGATTACACAGGAAAGCAAACAGCAACAGACCTTATGGTCCTTTCGAGGCTGCTTGTTAGAGAAAACTATGACTACAAGATCTAACTCTACATGTTGAAGGATAAGGATAGGAAAGCAAGAAGGCTCCCCCCACCACCAAACCCTCCAGGAAAAAGTGAGAAAAACCACCATGCAGCAAGGAAAAACTGACATGGAAATTTTATAGGAAACACTGGAAAGGAAAAGTCACATTCTATAATACTTTATCTATAAGCTACCCGATAGAGTAACCTGAAAGAGAAAGTAAACAAATAAAATAATAGTTACGGCATGACATTATAAACCAGTTACATTGAGTTAATGGGAAGTCTGTGGACATAACGTGGAAGCTACACACTGCACAGTGTGGATGTTTAGGGGTGGTGCAGCAGCCTTGCCTGGCGCTTTTAAGGTAGGCAGCAGTCAATCAGGCCCTAGCTCCGTTTGCTCCACTGAGACAAGGAACTCTCCCATGTGGGACAAGTACACAAGTTTCATCCTGAAGCAGTGACCCCTGGTACATTAAAAAAATCCCGATGGTGGTCACTTGACTAACAGGGACCCTCAGTGATCCACAGCCCATCACAGGTCGAAAGTAAGAGTAGTGACCGTTAACTCAGGGTTATCTGTGCAGCTCCTAATCTGTGCTTATATTGCTTTCTTTGCGCTGGGGAGACTGAAAAGTATATAGGACGAGTGTCTTAGATGAAAGGGGACTGCACAGAGGAGGAGGAGAAGGAGGAGGAGGAGGAGGAGAGGGTAAAGACAAAATTAGAAGGAACAACTAGGAAGGGAAAGGGGAAAAGGAGGGGAAAACTGGAAGGGTATTAAGCTAATTGGAGAGGGAGGAGGATATCAGGGCGAGGAGGCAGGGGGGAGGGAAGAAAGGAGAGAGAGGATGAAGGGAGAGAGGAAGAAGGGTGGACGGGGAACAAGGAAAGGGGAGGTAGAAGGGAAGGAAAGATAGAAGGGAGGGAGAGGAAGGGGGCAGGGAGAAGATGAAGGTAGAGACAGGTCAAAGGGAAAGAGGAAGAGAGAGAGAGAGAGAGAGAGAGAGAGAGAGGACGAAGGGAGAGGGGAAGGAGAGACAGAGAGGAAGAAAAGTGAGAGGTAGGAGGAGGGGAGTAGGGAAAGTTTAGTCCGGCAGATAAAGGGAAATGATGAAGGAGGGGAAAGGAAATAATGGAGAGAGGGATGGGGAAGGAGAGAGGGAAGGAAAAGGAGGGGGAGTGTATCGGAGAGTTGGGAAAGAGGGAAGGAAAGAGGGAGGGGAAGGTGAAAGACAGGGAGGGAGAAAGGGAGGGGAAAGAAAGGGGAGCGGAAAGAAGGGAGAGAGGGAGAGAGAGGGGAGGAAGGGAAAGGATAGGAAGGGTGAAGGGAGAGGAAATGAAGGCTGATGGAGGGGGGGGAGAAATGGAGAGGAGAGATGGGAAGGAAGAGGGGGGGAGAGGGGAGAGGGAAGAAATGAAAGGGAGAGAGAAAAGGGAAAAAGGGGGGGAGGAGAGGGAAAGGAGAAGAAGGAAAGGGGAGAGGAGAGGGAAAGATGGGGAAAAGATGGGAAAGGGGAAGATGGGGAGGGATAGTAAAGAACAAGGTGGGGAAGGAATAGGGGAGAGCAGAAGAATGAGGAAGAGGGGAAGAAAAGGAAGGGAGAGAGGGAGGCGAGGAAAGGGGAAGAAGGGGAAGGGAGAGAGGGGAACGAGGAAAGAGGAGAGGGAAAAGGGGAAAGAAAGAGGGGAAGGGGTAAGCAGCGAGATGAGCGGGTGTATAGGGGGGATAAAACAATGAATCAGTGAAAATGCTTAAATACTAAGTTACTTCTATTAGATGGTGGTAATAATTTTCTTCGCTGGTGGTGATGATGATGATGATGATAAACGGTGACTATAGTGAAAATGAAAGCAATATAAGTGATAATGATGATAAGTGTTTAATCATATTATCTAACTGAACAGAAAGGAAGATACCTAAAAGTGTTCAAGTTTTCTTACACACACACACACACACACACACACACACACACACACACACACACACACAGCACCCCCCCAACACACAGCACCCCACCACACACAGCACCCCCCCACACAGCATCCCCCCACACAGCACCCCCCACAAACAGCACCCCCCACAGACAGCACCCCCCCCCAACACAATCATCAGAAACAATAATTACATCTGGAGGCCAAAGTAGTATGAACATAACGAATTATATTGTTAGATGGGCTGGTTAGGATATAATAGAGTTAGTTGATTATTAAGTGATATGAGAGAGGGTTGCGTCTTAATGATCAGCTATTTACACCCCCTCTCTAATGAGTCGTTTGCTTCTTCCTCTGTTATTTCCTTTTTAATTTTCGTGTTTCCCTTTCTCTTTTTCTCGTCTTTCTTTCTTTTTGTGTGGTCAGTTTTTCTCTTTTTCATTGGCTTTCTCATTTTTTTCCCTCCCTTCCTTCACCTTTCCTCCCCTCCACTCCCCGTCCAAACCCTCTACTTCTTTTTTACTCTGTTTTCCTTTCACTTTCTGTCTCCTTGCCTTCAGCCATCCTCCTCTTTCTTTCTTCTCTGTTTTTCTTTCACTTCTCCCCTATTTATTTCCCCTCTTCCTCCTCCTGCCCCTCCTCCTCCCCTTCTTCTCCTTCTCCTCCTCCTTCCCTTCTCCTCCTCCTCCATCCTTTCTCCTCCTCCTCCTCCTCCTCTTCTTCTTCCTTTTTCTTTTTTTCCTTCTTCTTCTTCTTCTTCTTCTTCTTCTTCTTCTTCTTCTCCTCCTCCTCCTCCTCCTCCTCCTCCTCCTCCTCTCGTTGACAGTAAAAACTTTTGACATATTTCTTATTTTCAAAATATCAAAGTATTCCTCCTCCTCCTCCTCCTTCTTGTCCTCTCATTTACACATTCTCTTTAAACTCTACTTTTTCATACACAGATTTACATACCACTCACGTCTTTCTCATCTCCTTCCTCTTTTCATAGTTCCCAGTTTCCCTCCCCGTCTTCTCCTCCCTTCATCTTCTCTCCTTTCCTTACAGTACCTTGATCTCACTCTTTTGAGGAGGTTCTCTGTCTTAGTAGGAAAAAAAAAATAGGTTGTAACATGGAAGAGAGTCCACCGAAAGAGGGAGCGGAAAAAAAACTATATAAAAACATGTTCATTAATTTCTACAACGAACCACGTACTCCTTTACACCGACGATCAAGCTTAGTCCAACTCCCGCTAAAAACATAACGTAGGTAAATGATACAACTACTGATGTTAGATATATCCGACTTCCTCAGATTCTCTCTCTCTCTCTCTCTCTCTCTCTCTCTCTCTCTCAACTTTACATCACGATTTAATGTGACAAAAATGTAATTACGTGCCGCATCTGTAAGACCTGCCACACCTATAAGCCTCTATGAGCAACTTTAAACACCTGTAAGCACCCGTCACACCTGTAAGCGTCTACTAACACCTTTAAGCATCTGTAATCGCATGTAAGCACTTGAAATCATCTGTTAGCACCTGTAAGCACACACCACACCTGTAAACGTCTAATAACACATTTAAGCACCATAAAGCACCTGTAAGCACCTTTAAGCACCTGTAAGATCCTGTAAGCACACGCCGCCCCTGTATACCTCCATATCTCATCCCAGGCAATAAATAAATGTAAAAGAATCGGATCCACTTTCCACCCAAAGCCCCTTAATTTAGGTAAGGGGGGAGGGGACACCGCCTTAAGGAACTCGATCCCATTATAAGGAATTCAACCCCATTAGTTACCTTGCTTGTCCGGGGCTTGCTAATGGGACGCCGGGAGTCGAATCCTCTTATAATAAACCGATAGTGTAATGGGGGAATGGGGAAGGGTGGGGGGTTGGTGGGAGGAAGGAGGGGATGACTGAAAATGAGGTGTGTGTGTGTGTGTGTGTGTGTGTGTGTGTGTGTGTGTGTGTGTGTGTGTGTGTGTGTGTGTGTGTGAGAGAGAGAGAGAGAGAGAGAGAGAGAGAGAGAGAGATTATAAATGGAAGAAGAAGCCTCAATGTGAGATGCAACCATTCCAGAGAAAAGAGGAAGATGGGGAAGAGGAAAACAAGATGGAGGTAAGGAGAGCGAGATGGGGAAGAGGAAAACAAGATGGAAGGAAAGAGAGCGAGATGGGGAAGAGAAACCGAGAGAAGTCGTACGGAGAGACTGACAGAGAGTGAAAATAGAAGGAAAAGGAGCGGGAGGAAAGAAATGAGAAAGACAGGAAGAAGAAGGAAGGATGGAAGAAGAATAAGATGTTGAAGAGGAGCTAAGAAGAAGATTGGGAAAAGAGTAAGATTTTGAACAGGAATTAAGAGGGCGGTAGGAAGAAGAGTAAGATGCTGACGAGGCACTAAGAAGAATGCAGGAAGATGAGTCAGATGTCAAGGAGGAACTGAGAGGAGGATAAGCTGTTGAGTAAGATGTTGAAGATTAACTGTAGAGGAGGATAAGGAGGTGAGTTAGATGCTGAGGTGGAACTAAGAGGAGGAAAGAGGAAGAGGTGAAGGTGGTGTGGGTAAAGATAGGTCCTGAGGGGAAGGGCTGTGTAAAGGAGAAGCGGAGGTCTCTTTAAAAAAAAATCTCTCCTGAGTTTTCCCCTCAGGTTCCCCCTCTGAGTGTTGGAGGCCCTTGGTTACCCCCCACTCTCCTTCCCCTCCCCAGAGACTCATTATTCATATTTTCCTTCCCTTCGTTTCTCCCCTATTTTCCCCTTTTCTTCCTCTCATGTTGCCCTTATTTCCTCATTTTCTTCCTTTCATATTACCCTTATTTCCCCCTCTTCTTGCCTTTCATTTTATCTTTACTCCTCTCTTCCTTCTCTTTCTTCCATTTTATACTCATTTCACCTGCCTTTCCCTTCTCTTCATTTTACCCTTGATTCCCCTACCTTTATCTTCTCTTTAAATTTTCCTGATTTCCAGAAACTTTTCCTTCCCTTCATTTTACCTTGACTTCCCCCTTGCTTTCCCATCCCTTTATTTTTCTTTTCCCGCCTTTCCCTTCCCATCTCCTCATTTTTCTCTTTTTCCCTCTTTCATTTCTACATCTGTCTATTCCTTTCCCAGTTCTTTCATTTCCTTCCCGTTCCTTTCTTGTCTTTTCTTTCCATTTCCCTTCCATTCCTTGTCTTTCTTTCTATCTTTCTCTTCTGTCCATTTTCTTTCTTTTACCTTCTTGTAATTTCCGTCCCCTTTCAGTCCTTTTCTCTCTCTTGTCTTTTCTGTCTTATTTTTTGTTCATTTTTTATTTTTCATCTATTCATTATCCTGTCCTGGCATCAAAACAATCTGATGGTTACAAAAGGAGACAAACGGGTGAAGAAACATGATTTTTTTTTTTTTTTATCTCTTACGTTTCCTTCTCTTGTCCGTCTGTCCCATTCCTTCATTGCCTGTCCCCCATATTTTTTAAAACAACTCCCTTCATTCTCTCTCTCTCTCTCTCTCTCCCCTAACCATTTCTCCCATCCTTTTGTCCCTTCTTTCTCCCCCTCTCCTTCCCCAACCCTAACCCTTTCTTCTCTTCCTCTTGCCCCTTCTTTCTCCCCCTCTCCTTCCCCAACCCTAACCCTTTCTTCTCTTCCTCTTGCCCCTTCTTTCTCCCCCTCTCCTTCCCCAACCCTAACCCTTTCTTTTTTCCCTCTCCCCCCTTCCTTCTCCCCCTCTCCTCCCCTCACCTTAACCCTTTCGTAGCCAGGGCGTGTGACATATGTTAATGAGGGTGTCACGAGGAGAACACTGACTCCTCTACACTTTCTTCCCCATTCTCTCTCTCTCTCTCTCTCTCTCTCTCTCTCTCTCTCTCTTCACCAACCTTTGGAAATATTCGTTATTCCAATTTTTTTTTTTTCTCGTTCCATAATATCGTTTCTTTTCTTCTTTTTACTCTTTCATTTCCCTCTCTGTCACTCTAACTCCCCACAGAATCTGCCACTTCTGTCTATGGTACTCTACTTTTCCATCTATCTCCTTTTCAATTGATTTACCTTTTTCCATCCATCCATCCATCCACCCACCCATCCACCCATCCAACAATCCATCCACCTTTCTATCTGTTTATCCATCCATCCATCCATCCAGCAACGCAATCATCCATCCATCCACCCAACTACCCATTCATCCATCCATCCACCTTCCTATCTATCTATCCCTCCATCCATCCACCCTTCAACCATCCATTTAACCATTCATCCATCCATCTATCTAACATCTACCGATCTATCTACCTATTCACCCATCCATCTGTTTCTTGTTATCCCAAATCCAATCTATCGCAATGCTAACGATCAGAACAGATAGACGTAGGATAGAAAAAAAAAATAGGAGTATTGAAAATTACACTAGCACTGCCAATACATTTTTTTTTTTTTTTTTTAGACAATGTATTCGATATCCTCAACTGACAACTTCCGGCCAGGCAAATTCCAGTCTGTTAAAGCGAACTCTTTCTTTCTCCCTCTCTCTCTCTCTTTGAATGTGTGTGTGTGTGTGTGTGTGTGTGTGTGTGTGTGTGTGTGTGTGTGTGTGTGTGTGTGTGTGTGTGTGTGTGTGTGTGTGTTATTTTTTTCTCCAACATAAGGTCTGTGTGGTCTGTGTATCTTCGCAAATCTATTCATCCATTAACGCCCTCTCTCTATCTCTTTCTCTCTCAAACTTCTGTAATTATAAAAGAAAATCTTTCTATTATGGCAGAACCACCTGTAGGGTTCTCTCTCTCTCTCTCTCTCTCTCTCTCAAACTTCTGTAATTATAGAACAAAATCTTTTTATTACGGCAGAACCACCTGTAGTCTCTCTCTCTCTCTCTCTCTCTCTCTCTCTCTCTCTCCACAGCCACCCAGGTAAAAATAATCACGTATAAATAAGAGGTCTGGCACAATATTGGAAAACAGAGAAATATTGCAGGTCTCTCACACTAGCAAAGGAGGAAATTGGGAGGCTTAAGAGGAAGATTGGGAGCAAGCCTGGGTTACTGCAGTGAGGGGGAGAGAATATTTTAAGATGAGCGAGAGTCTTTTTATTCATCTGATATTATTTTTCACAGGAGATGGGGACAATATAAACGATAGTAAGATAGTGCATGCATTTTTTTTTTTTTACATTTATTTTTGTCCCTTCTATCCGATGTCACTTTCTTTATCATATTCTCGTCAGCTCCTCATTGTATTAAATTCACTAGATACTTTTCAGAATAGAATCATTATAATATATTTTACGCCGACCCCCCTCAGCACGAGAAGCCTTTGCAAAATTGAAAAGAATCGCCTGGAGTCTGCAAGGATAAGGAGTACAAAGAAGACCAAAGAGTAAAAGAGCTAATGGTCCTTTCGGGGCTGTTTGTTACAGAGAAGACATACTATGATATCTGTTTGTATGAGATGAAGATATGGATAGGAAAGTAAGAAGGCCTCCTCCCTCCACCAAACCCTCCAGCCGAAGCCGGCAGGAAAAAGTGAACAGGAGTACAACCCAGCACAGAAAACTTGCCATGAAAATAAAGATACTTCCTAAGATTCAAAGGGACTAAAATAAAAGATCACTGCAAATGGGGAGTTGTCCATAATGAAGATGTAGGGAGACAATGATTGTATTTTTGTTCGTAAGATGGAGTTATTAATGATGGAGTAAGTACCGAAGTTATCCCATTTATCTCCCTACCTATGTATGGATTTGGAGAAAGCGTATGATAGAATTGATAGGGAGGCTTTGTGGACTGTTTTAAGATTGTATGGACTTGATGGTAGGTTACTAAAAGGGGTGAAAAGTTTTTATGTAAATAGTAGAGCGTGTGTAAGAGTGGGAAATGCTGTGAGTGATTGGTTTCCCGTGAGAGTGGGGCTGCGACAGGGATGTATGATGTCGCCTTGGTTGTTTAATATTTACATGGATGGTGTTGTAAGGGAGGTGAATGCAAGAGTTTTAGGTGGTCTGAGTCTGGTAAATGTTGATGGAGGAGAGTGGAATCTGAAGCAGCTGCTGTTTGCAGATGATACTGCACTGGTGACTGATTCAGAGGAGAGATTGAGAGAGTTGGTAGAGGAGTTTGGAAGGGTGTGTGAAAGGAGGAAATTGAAAGTAAATGAGAATAAGAGTAAAGTGATGAAGTGTACGAGGTTGATAGATGGTAGGGGGATGAATATAGTTTTGAATGGTGAGTTGCTTGAGGAGGTAGATTGTTTTAAATATCTAGGGTCACATGTTGCTGTGGATGGAAGAATAGATGCAGAAGTGAAGTTTAGAATAAATGAAGTAGGAAAGGTGCTGGGAGGAATGAAAAAAGTGTTTAAATGTCGTTCGCTTAGAATGGATGTAAAGAGAAGGCTGTATGAGGGTGTTGTGGTACCGACTGCATTATATGGGTCTGAAACATGGAATATGGGTGTAGCAGAGAGGAAAAGTTTGAATGTAATGGAGATGAGATGTCTGAGGAGTATGTGTGGAGTGACGCGTATGGATCGGGTGCGAAATGATGAAGTGCGAAGGAGAACTGGAGTTGTTCGGGAGATGGCTGGTAGAGTTGAGCAGAGGGTGTTGCAATGGTTTGGGCATATGGAGAGAATGGATAATGAGCGATTGGTGAAAAAGATAACTAGATCTGATGTGAGAGGTGTAAGGCTGAGAGGAAGACCACGAATAGGATGGATGGACAGTGTGAAGAGAGCGCTGGATGCGAGAGGGATGTCTGTTGAGCAAGGAAGAGTGGCTGTGCGTGACAGAAATAAATGGAGAGAAATTGTGAATGAATAAGTGATGACGCAGCCCTGAGGGGATATTCTCCCGCATTTGGTCTGATCAGCTAGTCAGGTCAGGTGCGGGTAAGGGGATGGGTCTGTTATGATGTGGCAGGGGTAAACCAGTTCTGCTGTCGGGCCCTGCTGCGGATGTCACTGATTGCATTGCCCAGTTGACCCTTGTGCGGTGTGGTGCGGTGAGGATCTGTCCGTTCTCCCCTTTGGGGCTAAGATGCGAATGAATGTGTTTGAATGGATGAGTAAATGGAGAGTGAGTCGTCCTGTCTCGGCTACCTCCCTTTCCTTGGGGGAAGCAGCCTAGGTATATAGATAGATAGATAGATAGACCTATAGCCAGACGCCTGAATCACGGAGGGGGTGGCTACAAGTGAAACACCTCCACGTTACCCTGTCCTGCGTCATCAGGCTACCCTCTCTCCAATTCATTCCCCCTTCTACATTTATCATTTGCAAGACTCCGTAAGATAAGGTTGCCAGAAAAGGGGTTATTGAATACTGTCAGGTTAGTAATTATTTCATTTACTTGACCTAAACGGCTTAAGTAAAATACAGGATTTAATTGCTTTGTGTTAAATTATGACAGCTTTATTTACAGGATGTGTTTACTGTAGGAGATTATAATGCCTGCACTTAAAACTGGCCTAAAATTGCCATCTCTCTACCGTGAATGCTCAGATGAAACAAAAAGATTATCACCAAACTATGAGGCTAGTCACGTAGGTGGTGCCGAGGGAGGGATGACAAGGTGTTGCATTATCTTAGTCTTCAACTGATGTACATGAAGTAACCCACAAGTAGGCGATAATCTGGGTCAAGTTAAGGTGAAAGGAGTATAGTAGATATTGCACGGTTATGCAGATACTGCACGTAGTTTGTTTTTGCCTGTTTAGTACTACAACATTTTTTTTTATATAATTCTTGCTACCGACAGACGATTTTATTCAGCTTAGGGGATTATCTTTTTTCTTACAGTGAGGGGGTTTATTTTGCTTGTTGGTGTGTTCCTTGACAGACATCTTTCATAAGCTGAATAGAATCGTCTGGTGGTAGCACTGATAAATCATAAAATAAGTTATCTTTCAGTATCGTCATCATATTATCTCCATTTTCAGCAATAACAATAATAATAATAATAATAATAATAATAATAATAATAAACAATCATCATCATCATCATCATCATCACCATCATGTTTTTCTCCTTTCTTATATCCTTTTCTCGACGACGCTGATTATGTCCTTAGTGTAATCAATTTTATCCCTCCAATAACTTCGTTTTTGGTTAACAGGGTTCCTCTTCAAATGTAATTCTATGTACTATTACTATCTTCAAACATCATCATTATCATCATCATCATGGCTTCCTCTGTCATTACCTAAGCACTCGTCATTGTCTCACTCCTCCGCCTCCTCCTCATCACTTCCTCCACCATTACGTCTCATCACTATCATCTCCCTCACCCCGATAATCATCACGTTCCATCATTGCAATCATATTCCTCCAGACACTATCATCATCACCATCATCACCATCACTACCGTCACCTTTTCTCCACCCATCATCATCATTTTTCATCACATCACCTTCACCCTCATCACCCTCACTTTCTCCCTCATCTTCCCTTGAATGATGGTGTTTCTGGCTTTGATTCCGGTCATTAATTCGGGGTTATGATACAGTGGGGTCTGGGCGAGGGGTATTGGTGTCGTTTCTCTGTTTTTTATAAGCCATTTTGTCTTCCTCCTTTATCGGCATCATTGTTTCTTCATTCTCTTTTTGTTTCTTAAGTCTTTCTTGATTATCATTTTTTTCTTTATTATCTTCCTTGTTTACGAGTCATTCTTGTTGATGAGTGTTTTACGTTTATCTGTTTTCCTTGGTTATCAGTCTTGCCCATTTACCTGTCTTTCTCTTTTACCTTTTTTATTTATCAGTCTTTCTTTTCCAGTCTTTCATATTTATCAGTCTCGTTTATTTTTTTTTCTTGTTTTCCAGTTTCTATAGCTTGTCTTCTTTTTATATCTGTTTCTCATTTATTCTTTTCAGTGATTTTCTTTTTTCCAATCTGTTTAGCTTTCATTTATCAGCATTTATTATCTATCATATCTGTCAGCTTAAATTTACCAGTCATTCCAATTTCCAGTCTCATTATCTGTCTACTTCTCTGTTTTTCTTTATCATCAATTTTGCTTATCAGTGAGTCTTTCCATCTCACACATCATTCTTCTTATCTTCCTTGTTTATCAGTGTTTGACTTTTGCTGGTCATCCTTATCTCCAGCTGTTGCATTGTCTTCCTCGAGTTATCAGTCTCCCTCTTTCATCATTATTTTTAACCACGATATTGTCTTCCCATTTTATCATCTTTTTGTTCCGCAATTCGTAACGCATCCCTCCCTCCTTCCTCTCTCTCTCTCTCTCTCTCTCTCTCTCTCATCCGTTCATCTCCTTCAACTCATCAATTACGAAACATCCTCCCTTATTCAACACTCAAACTTTTCCTCAACCTACCTGCCTAACTCTCTCCCTTGCTGTCTACCTTTCTCCCTACCTACTCCTATCTACTTTCCTCCCCATGACCTCTACCTATCTCTCAACTTCCTTACCTCCTACCAATATCTTTACCTCCATGTCTACCCTCTGCCAACCTACCTACCTCCTTGCCTACCTCTCCCTGCATATCTCTCAACCTCCCTGGCTACCTCTCTACCTCAGTGTCTGTTTCTCTGCCTACCTATTTATCGACCTACTTGCCTCCCTACTTCTCTGTCTACCAACCTGTAATACTTCCTATCACTTCATTCCATCTTTCTTTTATCTATATGCCATTATTTTCTATTGCCAGCTGACTTCACGTCATCTTACTCTCTTTTATTCTTTGCCCTCCCATTATTTGCCAACGAGAGAGAGAGAGAGAGAGAGAGAGAGAGAGAGAGAGAGAGAGAGAATGTGCATTTCCTGTGTGTATGTGGTAATCATGAATGTGCTTACGTATTATGGCAACCATGTATGTACCGTACTTAAACAATAATGACAACCTCTAACAGCACTCATGAATGTCCATATGCAATACATTGGCAGGAAAATATATCGGTATATGTATATGTGTGTGATGGTGGTAGGTGGGGGCGCTCACCATCCACTCACTCGATGTAGTGCTGCTCTCGGGTGACTGCCGTTTCCTCACTTCGTTCTTTCTTTACTTCCTTCTTCTTATGTATTTCTTTCCTTTGTTTTTTTCCTCTTCTTTCTGTCTGCGGGTCACTCTACACTGAGTGACAAGCCAAATGGTTTCCTGTACACCAGGAAACCGTTTACTACGCTGGGTGGTAACCATATAACCTGGTGGTTTAGTGGGTAATCAGGGCGCTCCAGTCGAATTGAGTCCGTGTACTGTAGGTTTATATCCAATGGGTGACTGGGGTTTATTGCGCACGTAATATCACTCAGATGAGTGAGGCTAGTCACTCTCATCCTGAATGTCAGGACGCGCTTGGCTAGCCCCGGGCTTCTACAGTCCTCATGGGGCAACACAGGATTAGATGATTTATATATGTATGCATGTATGTGTGTATGAATGAGTGCCTGTAAACGAATCCATCAGTTTGAGTGATTGTATAAAAACTAGCGTCTATACTTTTTATGTATATTTTTCTGTATTGTACTTATATATGTATATATGAATGTATGTGTATGTATGTGTCTGTCTGTCTGTACGTATGTATATAAATCTTCCATCCGTGTACATCTAGGACAGCCTCCAACTCTGTGTATATCAATATGAATACGCATGATGTCACTGCGATTTAATTTACGAGAACAATATTGTCAGCATTAGAGCTCATCCCATCCCTCTCCCATCTCCCTCAATCACACGCAAAACAAATTAAGAACGACAGAGGCAGCATAATTGACGATAATGGGGAAGAGACGGAGAATGGATGGCGAAATAAAAGGACGATGAGATAATGGATGGGGGAAGAAAGAAAGAAATTAACTGAGCAGAAAAAGGGAGAGCGGAAAGAGGACAGTTAAGGAAAGAGGTGAGAGAGAGAGAGAGAGAGAGAGAGAGAGACAGACAGACAGACAGAGAGACAGAGAGAGACAGAGACAGAGACAGAGAGAATCTGTTCATCTATCTATCCATCTATCTATTTTTTGGAGTGGGTAAAAAACTGCTTCTGTTACCATTTTTATTTCTATCAATTTTTCCATCACCACTACTCTCACCACCACACCAGAAGCATCACATCCTCAACCACTGAACTCTACAATCCTCATCACAACAGCATTTTTTTCACCACGTACTTTCCCCGTCCCCTCTTTCACCACACACAGACCACCACACTCACCACCACATCCACCCTAACCATCAACAACCACCCTTTCTCACCACCACCACTTTCTTCACCATTACCCACGACACAACAACACCCTTCACCACTACAATGACCTATGTCCATCACCACTAATATTAAAACTCCTAGTCATCACAAAATCCGTCAGAATTTTCACTCAATCTTTTTACTCGTCAAAATCACTCATCATACGTCACCACTCAAAAAATAAATAAAAAATAAATCACCACTCGCAGTAACCATGCTCATCAAAACTCTCACACTCACTTCATCACTAACAGAACCCTCATCATCACTACTTAATTCCTCCCTCGTACTATCATCATCATCTGAAGCATCAATCACCGCCATCACAAAAACTCACAGTCATATTATCTACACTCCCATCCTCATTATCAATAACTCTCTTGATCACCAAAAGTTCTCTCCCCATCACCCGATACGCCAGTCACCAACACTACAATTACAATCACCACCACCACAATCTCCACCACAGCACTAGTCACCATCAGTCATCACCACGGCAATCACCATAAAAATAAATCACACACTCACATAAAACTCTAATCCTTATCTTCACAACCTTATTAGTTTCACCACAGTCCAGAGCATCACAATCACCACCACCGCACAATAACAAGCACCATCATCACAGCACAATAGCAAGCACTATCACCACAGCACAATAACAATCATCACCTCCACAGCAGAATAAATCACTACCACAGCACAATAATAATCACCACCATTACACCCACCACAAAGCACAGTGGCAATCATCAAGACCACAATCACCAAGAGCCGGTACACAATAACAGTCACCAATACAACACAATAACAGTCACCACTCACAGTACAATGTCAATCACCATCACACCACAGTATCATTCATCACCACAGCACAATATCAACCACCACCACAGCACAATAATAATCATCATCACACACAATAACAATCACCACCACACCACAGTATCAATCACCACCACAGCACAATAATAATCATCATCACAGCACAATATCAATCACCACCACAGCACAATAATAATCATCACCACAGCACAATATCAACCACCACCACAGCACAATAACAATCACCACCACAGCACAATAATAATCATCACCACAGCACAATAACAATCACCACCTCAGCACAATAACAATCACCAGGCCCAGCACTTGGACTGGCCAGCTACAGCCATCAAAGGGGCCGAGGAAGGGGCCAAACAAGAGTCAAATGGAGCCTTCAGTGTGGAAGTGGACGAGGCTATAACAGGGACAGAAGGGCAAGAGGAAGAGGGAGAGACAGGGAGAGGGAAAGAAGAGAGGGAGAAGAAAGAGAGGGAGAGGCGAAGAGAGGAAGAGGGAGAAACGAAAAGAGGATGAGTGAGAGATGAAGACAGGAGGAGGGAGAAACAATTAGAGGAAGAGGGAGAGATGAAGAGAGGAGAAGGGAGAGAAGAAGAGAGGAAGAGGGAGAGAGGAAGAGGGAGATGAAGATAGGAAGAGGGAGAGATGACGAGAGGAAGGAGAGACGAAGAGAGGAAGAATGAGATGAAGAGAGGAAGAGGGAGAGACGCGAGAGGAAGAAGGGAAGACGAAGAGAAGGAGAGGAAAAGACGAAGAGAGGAAGAGGAAGAGACGAAGAGAGGAAGAGGGAGAGAAGAGGGAAGAAAGGGAGAGGGAGAGGGAAGGAAGGGAAGAGGAGGGACGAAAGGGAAGGAAGAAAGGGGATGAGAAGAGAAAGAAGAAGGAAAAGAAAAAAAAAGAATGAAAGAGAGAGGGAAAGAAGACAGGGAGAAGGAAAGAAGGGATGAAGGAAGTGTGTGTCTGAGAGAGAGAGAGAGAGAGAGAGAGAGAGAGAGAGAGAGAGAGAGAGAGAGAGAGAGAGAGAGAGAGAGAGAGAGAGAGAGAGAGAGAGAGAGAAGGAAGAAACTGGGAGATGAGAGAGGAGAGGGAGAGGAGAGGGAATGGGAAGAAATGAAGAGGAGGAGGACATGAGAGCGAAGAGGGAGAGAAAAGAAAGGAAGAAATAGGGAGAGTAAAGAAAGCTAGAGAGAGAGACAGGAAAGAAGAGGAACAGCCTGGGATGGAGAGATTGTGAGAGAGAAAACAGTGCAAGTGAAGGACAAACATGAGGGAAGAATGTGGCTGAAAGTGGGAATGGATGAGGGAAAGATAGGGAGAGGAGGAGGGAGGAAAAGAGTGGAGGAACGGATAAAGAAAGAGGGGAGACAAGGACCGGATGACTTAGAATGTGATTATGGATGAACCTGTAACAAATCCAGGGCCTGCACGCACGCACACGCACACACACACACACACACACACACACACACACACACACACACACACACACACACACACACACACACACACACACACAGGCAGAGAGGAGGAATATGAAAGGAAGAGAAAGTGAGGAAGAGCAGAGAAAGGAAAGGTGGGGATTAGTGACGGAAGCGACAAAAGATGTGGGGGAGGGAGAGGAGGACAATGATGAGAAAAGACGGGAGACTGGGAGTGGGCAAGTAAACAGAGGGAGAGGGAGAGAGATAGAAAAGGAAAGAAGAACAAAGATGGAAAGTGGTGACCCAGAAAGGAAGAGGGAAAAAAAAGGGAAAGGAGGAAATAAGTGAAGGAAACAGCAAGTCAGAAATACATTGCAGAGAGAAGAATGAAGACTGGGAGATGAAGAGGATGGGGGTTTGGGAAGTACAGGAAAAGGAGATGAATGGAAAGGAGATGAAAGGAAAAGGATACGAGAGGAAAGGAGATAAACAGGAGGAAGAAGAAAGAGCAGGAGATGATAGGTACGGAAAGGAAAGGGAGGAGGAGGATGGCGAAATGTGATTTTAACAAAGTCTAGGAGTGCAAACATAATCAGGCAAGGAGAGCGAGATGGAAGGTAGGTAAAAGGTAGGGAGAAGAAAGGTAAGCAGAGGAAAGGATCACGGTGAGAGAGAGAGAGAGAGAGAGAGAGAGAGAGAGAGAGAGAGAGAGAGAGAGAGAGAGAGGCAAATTACACCGGTATGCAAATCGAATCATGAATAATTCTCACAGTAAATCACACCTTGTCATTCTAATTCAGTTCCCTAACATAAACGCTCCTTTAATTAGCTCAGAAAGGACAGTAATATTAACTCGCTAAATCATCGAGGAAAAAATAGGTAGAATTTAATATGAGAAAGACAAGTTGGAACTATATACGTCACACACACACACACACACACACACACACACACACACACACACACACACACACACACACACACACACACACTACACTACACTACACTAAATATAACCCACATATCCATTATATATACACATGCACATATTTACTCACATACACCAGTAAATGCGCTTTATGAGCGCGTTACAAGCAAGGAAGCTTTTGTGCATAAGCTTATCGTTGTAATTTCATCTTGGTGTAAACTTTCAATATTGCTGTTGAGGTGGTTGAACAATAACAGAAGAATAATTGACTTAAATTGTTTACTATCTCACGTTTTCTCTCTCAGGATGTGCATACAGCGAGGCGCCGTAGCATTTATCACACGCGCAATGTTCAGTTCTCTGCTCCTGACTTGCCGTGTCAATGAACTGCGTCGGTAAACGCTTAGCTACTGATCGAATGATAAAACCCAGAAATGGAGAGATTACCCTTGCTGATTTCACCCCTTAACCTTTATCCATCCAATATAAAACATAGAAAAAAAAAAGTCATGTAAAATTGTGAGCGTAATATCCGATATTTAATTGTTAGAATTAATGCAAAAAGTCATAGCGTTACAACAGGAAATCTTTTTAAATTCGATTTCATAGTGGAGCATGTCAACTGAAGCCCTCGGTACATTCTCTTGGAAAGCTGGGATCCCAAGGGGCTTCATTGGTCTCATGAGTAAATATACAGTATAGCTAAAAACAAAATTTATCGAATGTATCTGCTACCTGCTGAAAGAATCTCTTCTCTATATCACATAGCACAAAAGTCATTAGCCTCTGTAAACCACTGCGGTTGGGCC
Source organism: Coenobita brevimanus (assembly GCF_032717465.1). Lineage (NCBI taxonomy): Eukaryota > Metazoa > Arthropoda > Malacostraca > Decapoda > Coenobitidae > Coenobita > Coenobita brevimanus. Next base: position 55,227,428 of record NC_137053.1, read on the forward strand.
GTGCCGTGTCGTACCGGGCCGGCTCGTGTCGGGACACTCATTTCTCAGCTGAACGTAAACATCTCTTCGAGACGCTTGTTCGCTCTTAATAAACATATGAATACGATGACATACAGACCGACACAAACCCAATGAAATATTTCCACTTTCATTTACAGGATAAAAGAAAAATGCAGCAAAATTAGTGGAAGAGTTTGAACGCTGTAGGGGATTATTAGGAGCACAGAAGAAAAAAAGAAACGAAAATAAGATAATGAGATGAAAAATCGGCAACACATGAAAAACAAGAGAGAAAAGAGCTAAAATTAAAGGAAAAATTCATGTATAATGTAAAATAAGATAAAATGAAGGAAAACTAGAGAACAGCACAAAATAGGAAACTGGTGGACGACCAATAAAAGGAAAACTAGAGAAACAATGGACAAAATCAAACATTTAAATTAGGAAAATAACCCTTCAGCAGAAAACGATATTTATTTGGTGTTCATGCTGCCTTCAGACGATTTCATTTAGCTACGAGGGGTTATTTCAATCTGGAGGAGCTAAGGCTTCCATTAACCCCTCCACCACGAGGTTTATCCTAATTTATCCTTTGGTTACATATAATCCTCCAGGGGCAGCAAGGAAAAAAAGTAAAGGGTCGACGTGAGGGAAATACTAACAGACAAACAGATAGACACAATCATTCAGACTTATAGATTAACATACAGATAACAATAAAAAAATACGCACATACTCTCTCTCTCTCTCTCTCTCTCTCTCTCTCTCTCTCTCTCCTACTAGTTTCCCGCAAGCAAGTGCGTGGGAAGGAAAAAAACCGTAGTAGAATCATACCAGCCGTCCGCATTAAGCTTGCATGAGACTTTGCTGTGTATATTTCTCTCTCTCTCTCTCTCTCTCTCTCTCTCTCTCTCTCTCATTAAGCTTGCATGAGACTTTGCCTGTGTGTGCGTGTGTGTGTGTGTGTGTGTGTGTGTGTGTGTGTGTGTGTGTGTGTGTGTGTGTGTGTGTGTGTGTGTGTGTCTCTCTCTCTCCGTTTCGCCAGACAATCTCATTCATCTTAAGCAAGTTCAGTTGGTGCAGATGGATAAAAAAATGTCTATCGACCCGTTCAATACAATAACGCCTTTTCACCACCAGGGTAATGTAGGTCTTTAATATTGGTCGTCTGGGTTTGTCTGTTGTCTGTCTGCCTGCCTCTCTGCCTGTATGTCTGTGTCCCTCAGTGTGTCAATTTGTCTTTCTGCGTCTGTGTTGTGACCGTGTTTTTTTTTTTCTTTTGGGTTGTGGGCTATTTACCAAATCCAGGTCAAGGTCCACTAAAGGTCAAAGATCAAAAGTAAAGGTCAGTGGTGTGGAATGGAATATACCCCTAGCTGGTGGCTCTCCCTCGTCCCTGGGCATCACCATCATCATCGCCATCGTCATCGTCACTGTTATTATTATTATTATTATTATTATTATTATTATCATTAATATTATTAACTCCACATTGTGTGGAGTTTTTATTCATACTGTAGATATTATTTTATTTTTTGGGGGGGGAGGAGATTTAGAAAGCTGGCATTCCAAGACCGTTCGAGATAGAAACTTGAAAATTTCAGGAGTGATGTATCTTGCTTGCAGGCTTCTTTTGGCACAAACATTTTTTCCTAGCACTAGCGACAAATTAGCTCCCACTATGCTATTTTTTCAATTTTTGCTTTCCTGAGCAGCAAAAACTACTGAATCGACTGCTTTGTAAATGTTCCAGTATGTAGTCGTCAACATATACTAGTGCACCTGGGTATTGATACTGAGATCCAACAAATACTTTTTGAGATATTGAGGAAAATCAGAATGGCCGCCCCATGCCTGGAAGTGCTAAATCGGAAAGTGTTTGGCCGATTTTGACCAAACTTGGTGGAAATGTAGTGGGTCATGAGTGAACATGATTTGCATAATATGAATGACCTTGACCATGATCTCAAAGTCACAGGTCAAAATCCGCAGAGAATTTTGAGTCATACCAAAAGTCCCTTAATATTAGGTCTTGAATGATAACAAAAGTATTTTTATCTGGAATGGGGAGATCTTTGAATAGAGACTCGGCTCTTTCAGAATTCTAGTTATTATTATAATTAATTATAATTATAATTATAAATATTATTGCTGTTGTATCAAAGGAAATGCAGTTTATTTCACTCTTCCTACCGCCAGATGATTTTATTCAGGTTGGGGAGACCACAGTTAACCCTCTCATGGTTTGAACAACTCAAGTATTCTATTCCGGTCAGCGCTAGAAGATTTTAAGCCAAAACTGAAGCATTGAAGCCCGAATGTAATACTGTCACCATTAACCCTCTCAAGGTTGGGGGAGCTCAAATTTTCTCTGCAGGAAACACCAGACGATTTTCTTCAGACAACAGTTAGACCTGTGAGCCTGAGAGTGTTCATACTGCCACCATGAACCCTTCCGTGGTTGCGAGGACTTAAAACTTCCATTTCACTAACAGACGGTTTTCTTCATCTGAGAGGGTTAATAGAGTCACCATCAGCCCTTTCAATGTTGGTAGAGTTCTAATTTTTATAGTGGTAGAGCTCTAATTTTTATAGGGGCAGAGCTCTAATTTTTATAGTGGCAGAGTTCTAACTTTTATAGTGGTAGAGCTCTAATTTTTATGGCAGCAGAGCTCTAATTTTTTTAGTGGTAGAGCTCTAATTTTTATGGCAGCAGAGCTCTAATTTTTATAGTAGCAGAGCTCTAATCTTTATGGTGGTAGAGCTCTAATTTTCACCCCAGCTAAAACCAGACGATTTCTTCCCCTGAGAGTGAGTCCCAGGAGCCCGAGCGTCAACCAATTAACCATCAATCCAGGGCAAAGACAACTACCCAATCAGCGCACGGACGGGTCAATGGGGCGTGGGTAATTAACGGGCGATTATCCCCCTGCCATTAACCACCCCTCCGCCTATGGTTCGCTGCACCGTCATTGCGCTGTACGGCAGGATTTTTGCTAACTATTGTAATGGGGTTTTGTGGGATGAATTGCGAGGCTTCCTTTGTTATTCGTCAATCGATTTTCATTTACAGTAATCGCGGTATATAGTCTGTCTGTCTGTCTGTCTGTCTGTTTGTTTGTGTCTGTCTGTCTGTTTGTCTGTGTCAGTCCGTTTGTCTGTCTGTCTTTCTGTCTGTCTGTCTTTGCTTATACATCTATTTTCCTTACCTTCCTATCCATGTATCACTTTATCTAACTTTTAATCTGTCTAACTGTATACCTACTTACGTCTACCTACCATCTACCAGGTCTCTATCTACTTGCCTACCTTTCTATCTAACCATCTCCTTTCGTATATCTGTCTGCCTGTACACTACCTTTATATAAATCTATCTACTTCTATCCATCTATCTGCCATTTTAGTTATTTACCAGTCTGCGCTAATACGGTATTCTCTCTCTTTCTCTCTCTCTCTCTCTCTCTCTCTGTTAACTCATTCATAATTGCTTCACTTCAAATTATTCATTCATTCCCTCGTGTTCCCGCAAAAGAACAAGGCTCATTCATATGCAAGCAACATACTCGCAAAATTAGCTGGCCTCGCACAGGGCAGTCCGAATATTGCACACCTCTGGATGGTTCACTAATGTTATGGGGACGGATTAGTTACGGTTAGTCCTGCCTCATTTTTTAACTTTCCATTATCCTTTTCAATATGTTGTTGTTTGCTTTTTTTATGCCCACATGTAAATTAATCCACACACACACACACACACACACACACACACACACACACACACACACACACACACACACACACACACACACACACACACACACACACACACACACACACACACACACAATCCATATCAACATCACATACACTACGATAAGTCATCACCAACGCCACATCCACACTTAAGCTAAATTCACACTCAGTTGTACCATCTGCACCAGCTGCTCGTATACTGTACAGTGGTAGCCACACCCAACATCCTTTATACAGTCCAGCGCCTACATTAAACAAGAACACCCGCAACCTAGAAATACTCTCATCCACACAAACATTGTGTTTTGCCTCTTCGTCTATTTTTCTAAATATCCATCTACCGTCTCTCTCCCTCTCTCTCTCTCTCTCTCTCTCTCTCTCTCTCTCTCTCACACACACACACACACACACACACACACACACATATATATATATATATATATATATATATATATATATATATGTATATATATTCCTTCCATCCTCGTCTGTCTTCCTTTCCTTCATTCTTTCCTTGTCCTTCTGCCTATGGGTAACTTTACACTCCCTCTTCTGTCTTTCTTTCCTTCATTCTTTCCTCTTCCTTCTGCCTGTGGGTGGCTCTACACTGAGTGACAAGCCAAATGGTTTCCTGTGCACCAGGAAACCATTTACTACGTTGGGTGGTAACCATATAACCAAATTTTGGCGCCTGGTGGTCTAGTGGGTAATTATTGCGGTGCAATTGGACTGAGCCGGTGAAGGTTTATATCCAAGGGATGGTTGGGGTTGATTGCTCATGTAATGCCACTCAGGAATGAGTGAGGCTGGTCACTCTCATCTTAAATGTCAGGACCAACTGCCTAGCCCCGGGCTTCTACGCTTCTCATGGGCAATGTAGGATTGGATGATGATGATGATGATATATATATATATATATATATATATATATATATATATATATATATATATATATATATATATATATATGCGAGTATATATATACTCTACGTATGGATGCAAGGACGTATATATTTATGTGTGTATGAATGCATCTACCAATTTATATCCATTTGCTGATCTATTTCAGTACATTAAAATTCATTGAAGCATATTTATGTGTGTGTGTGTGTGTGTGTGTCTTTATGTCAGTATGTCAGCTTATTTATATCTAACTGCCATCTATCAATGTATATATTTACGGTATATAGCTTTCTCAATATTCAAAAACAACCATACCAAATATCCACACTGCTTCACAATCTTCCCACCCACTCCCACACATCCGCATGTCATTTTTACCCAAAGGAAATGCAGAGATGGCAATTATCCAACAGAAAACATCTACACTGACACCCACACCCACAACCCACACCCACAGAACACTCAAACACGCCAGATGAAATCAAGTCACGTTCGAATGTCACTCAAGTACACCCAAAATATGTCCACACCCTCACACCTCGACACCGACACCAACACTCATACCTATACAGACATCCACTCTTTCCAGTACACCCCTGTCACATTCAAAATACACACCCTCTGCCACTTACCACACCTACACTCACAGACACACGAATACACTTGATTCACACATCCAAAATACACTCAAGTCCATACTCACATTCTAAATACACCCAAGCTCATATTCACCCCTACTAATAGACTGACACTCACATCTACAATGCACTCACTCGTACTCACATCCATCCATAATCCACACCAAGGAGCCAGACTAAAAATCCACACCTACACGCACACATTCACCCACACCCACAGATACATTAACACCCTCACCAACACCCACAAAAGCACATACACAGCCACACAGACACATACACAAAATAATCACACCCAAAATGCACTCATATAACATCCACACCTATCACTTACACCCAAAATGCATTCGCTTATACTACCACCTTGTCACCCAATACACACACACACACACACACACACACACTCACACACACACACACACACACACACACACACACACACACACACACACACACACGATACACTTATACCCACACCCAGAAAAAATGCCGACCCTCACACCGACAAATAGCAGCCTCTACAAACCCCACACCCGATAAATACCGAACCCCCGACCCGCAGAACCGACAAATAACGACCTCGCGACTCATACACCAGAGGAATAGCAATCCCGACCCACACATCCGACAAATACCCACCCCCGACCTCCACATCCGACAAATACCGACCCCAACCCCAAAACCCCCAACCAATACCGATCCCCAGCCTCACACCCGACAAATACCGACCTCCGATCCCGACACCCGACAAATAACAATCCTCCCCCCCGACCCCGCTCCTCCATCCGACACTCCGAATTACCGAGGAGAAATGACCCCGTCGTCGTGAGAAAATTGGGAAGGTGAAAATAGGAAAATTGAGAGAGAGAGAGAGAGAGAGAGAGAGAGAGAGAGAGAGAGAGAGAGAGAGAATAAATATACTTGGTAGGTAACATTATTCATGAGTGCTCTGTGTGTGTGTGTGTGCGTGTGTGTGTGTGTGTGTGTGTGTGTGTGTGTGTGTGTGTGTGTGTGTGTGTGTGTGTGTGTGTGTGTGTGTGTGTGCGCGCGCCCGCGAAAGAGTGAGTGAGTGAGTGAGGAAACAAGTGAATGCTTGTGTATCTGCATGTATGAGTGTGTGCATGACGTGTGTGGCCGTGAACGTGAAGGAAAGAAAGTGTGAAAGAAAGTGAGTTAGCTTTATTTTCGAGGAGGTTGTTGTTGGGTTGGGGGGGATGGCTGTGATGAGTGGTAAAGACTGTCTCCATGTGACGGAAACAAGTGATATGGGGGGCAGGCACGGAGCACGGGGAGAGGAAAGGAGAGGAAAAAAGAGGAGAAGCAAAAAGAGGGGAAGAGAGGAGAGGTGGGGAGATGGGGAGATGAGTCGAGGGGAAATACAGACAGGTGAGGATAGGAGATGAAACACGGAAACGAAAGAAGAAGAAAGAAAAGGAAAGATGAAGAGAGAGCATGTTAGAGGAGAGGAGATTAGAAAGGAGATTAATGGTAAGGGAGATGTGAAAGGATGAAAAGGAGAGATGATAGGAAAGTTTAGTGAAGGATGGAGGGGAGAAAGAGGAAGGAAAAGAAGGGAGCTTAGGAAGACAGGGAGGTAAAAGTGAGCGGGAATCGACGGAAGGGGAAGAGAGGAGTTTCTTAAGGGAGTAGAGGGAGAAGGAGGGGTTGGAGAAGGGTGACAAGGGAGATGAGAGGGGAGGACAAAAATGAAGATAGGAAAGCGAGGGAGAATCGACTCAGAAGGCGGAAGGGAACAAAAGATTAAATGAGGAAAGATGCCGAAAGAGGAAAGGAAAAGGAGAACCTAAATGAATAAAGAAAGGGGAATGGAATAGGACTGGGAGAAGATGGAGAGGTGAAAAGAAAAAGAGGGGAACAATGAGAGAAGGCAGGGAGACCGAGAGTAGGGAGGAAGAAAATGAAGAGGGAGAAAAAGGGACAGGAGGGAGGAAGAAATTGAAGAGAGGAATATGGAGAGGAGAAAAGGAAGAGGGGAAGGAACAAACAAAACGGGGAGTGAAGGAAGAAGGGGAGGGGTAAAGATATGGGGAAGAGTGAGCATAAAGGGAGAAAGGAGGAAGAGAAGGAAGAGGATGACAGAAAAGAAGGCAGAAACGAACAAGGGAGAGAGGGAGAAATACAGGGCGAAAGGGAGAATAATATAAAAAGAATGATGGAGAGTAGTGAAGAAGAGGGAAAAAGAGAGGAAAGACGAAAAGAAGAAGGATATAAGGTAAAAGTGATGCAGAAAAATTTGTAGGTAAAGGGGAGAGGTGAAGCAGAATATAATGAGGTGAAAATATAAAAAGGGAGAAGGAAAAAAGTAATGGCATGAGAAGGGAGAAGGAAAGAAAGAGGAGAGACAGAGGAAGAAGGGATGAAAGAGAAGAGAAAAAGAAGAAATGGAAGAAATAGGAGAGGCAACAAGAGAAGGAGGGGGAATGAAGGAAGAAGTACAACAAGGGATTAAGATAAAAAATAGAAGAGAAGTATGGAAGTGAAATGTCAGTGAGAAAGAAGATTAAGAAAAAGGTAAGAGAAATGGAGGAATGAAAGAAATGGAAGGGATAGGGGACGAGAGGAAACAGGAATAAAAAGGGGGAAAGGAAGAAGCAATAACAGGAAAAAGAGGAGTTGGAGGAGGAAGGAATCATGGCATAAAATTGAAAAAAATGAACTTAGAAAATGGGAAGAGGAAAGGAATGTGACTAGCAGAAAATGAATGGAAAAAAAAAAGGCATGGATGAAGAGAAATATTAATATTAAAGCTACGAAATGGATCGAGAAAGAAGAGAAAATGGAAGAGAATCAAAGGAAAGAAGAATAAATGGGAAGAAAAAAAAAGAAAGAGTCAAAGGAGTTGCACAGCCTTCTGGTGGTAATTTCGACAAGCCAATTACACAAACACAAGAAGAGAGAGCCAGTGCTAACACAAGAACGCCGAAGATCAATAATATAAAACTCAGAGCCACACAAGTTTTGCAAGCAGTTTCTTAGTCTTGAGTTTCATTAGGCATAACACACACACATACACACACACACACACACACACACACACACACACACACACACACACACACACACACACACAACACACACACACACACACACACACACACACACACACACACACACACACACACAAACACACAAACACACACACACACACACACACACACACACACACACACACACACACACACACTGCAAATAAACACCTTCAAGCCAGTACTGATGTGTAAACAAAATCATTCACACGCATAAAAAAAAGGAAAGGCACCCAAAACACATCAATAGTCAAACAATCACAAAATAATAAGTAAACAAAATAAAAATATGAACACATACACACATATACATAAACATAACTTAGGCCTATACTGAAAAACACACACACAAAGATACGAACGAAAACACACCTACCCACAATCCCACAGACACAAACGAACACACTATAAAAATACGAATTAAATCACACAAACACACACACACGCACATGCATACACACACATGCGCACACAATACGTTGGGCACACAGCATCCGTTTATCCACATCAATGTAAGACTTAATCGGTGCTCTCAGTCTTTCATGTGTGCAACTGGTCAGCTCTGAAATGCCTTCCACATTTTGTCTTCCCACTACTTACGACCTTCAGTTTTTTAAATACCTGTGTCCAGGCGTCTCGAGGTGAACTTGGCTTTGAATTTGGTTCTCATTTTTATTCAGTTTTCTTTTTAATGGACACGTTCTTGAGACTCTCAGCCTTGAGTTCTTCGCTTTAGAAATAATTTAAGCAGAACAGAGTACACACACACACACACACACACACACACACACACACACACACACACACACACACACACACACACACACACACACACACACACACACACACACACACACACACAGAAAGCTACAAAACACATACGGTACATATTGAGTCCACACACACACACACACACACACACACACACACACACAGAAAGCTACAAAACACATACGGTACATATTGAGTCCACACACACACACACACACACACACACACACACACACACACACACACACACACACACACACACAAACTAAAACACCCACAAATACAGGACAAACACCGGGACAGGCACGAAAAACAAATTCCAGCTTTAAACCACCAAGGGTGTTTTTCTTTGCTTCGTCCTCGAGGCTAAACACAGAGAAAGAAGGTCCAAACACGGCCCAGGACACGAGGGTTAAAAAACACGCCAGAAAGCACCCAAAACACACACACACACACACACACACACACACACACACACACACACACACACACACACACAAACCATTCATCTCTCTCAAGTGCACTCTGACCTCACACTCTTCTCACAATTGCTCACACTTCTCACCTCATTATAACATACTTCTCTTTCCCTCCCTTTGAGATGAAGTGTGTTTTTTCCTACTCTTCTCAGGTGTGTTTTTTCCTATTCTTCTTTGGTCTTTCTTCTTCCTCCTTTTCCCTCTACTTTTCTTCTTTGTTTTTCGTCTTGCATATTCTCACCTTGAGTTGGTGTCTTCTTCTAGTTCGTCATCATCTTCCTCCCTTTTCTTGTGCTGTTTTCATTATTTTATTTATTACTATTATTATTATGGATAACAATAATATCATCCACAATAATGTTATGGAATTTATGGATAATGAGCGATTGGTGAAAAAGATAACTAGATCTTATGTGAATTGTGTAAGGCTGAGAGGAAGACCACGAATAGGATGGATGGACAGTGTGAAGAGAGCGTTGAATGCAAGAGGGATGTCTGTTGAGCAAGGAAGAGTGGCTGTGTGTGACAGAAATAAATGGAGAGAAATTGTGAATGAATAAATGATGACGCAGCCCTGAGGGGATATTCTCCCGCATTTTGTCTGATTAGCTGATCAGGTCAGGTGCGGGTAAGGGGATGGGTCTGTTATGATGCGACAGGGGTAAACCAACTCTACTGTCGGGCCCTGCTGTGGATGTCACTGATTGCATTGCGAAGTTGACCCTCGTGCGGTGTGGTGCGGTGCGGATCTGTCTCTTCTACCCTTTGGGGCTAAGATGCGAATGAATGTGTTTGAGTGGATGAGTAAATTGGGTGTGTGTCGTCCTGTCTCGGCTACCTCCCTTTCCTGGGGGGAAGCAGCCTGGGTATATAGATAGATAGATAGATTATTATTATTATTATTATTATTATTATTATTATTATCCTTTGAATGTAGATTAGTAGAGAGAAAATAAGGACAAGGGAGGAGTAAAGGAGTATCAATTAAAAATGACGATAATTATGACGATGACAATGATGATTATGATTATGATATGATATAGAGAAAGATTAGGAGATGGGAAGGAGTGAGGATACAAATAACGCCGAGACAGAGTAGGTTAACAGTGCTTATAGGTGCTTGGTGTGTGTGTGTGTGTGTGTGTGTGTGTGTGTGTGTGTGTGTGTGTGTGTGTGTGTGTGTGTGTGTGTGTGTGTGTGTGTGTGTGTGTGTGTGTGTGTGTGTGTGTGTGTGTGTGTGTGTGTGTGTGTGTGTGTAAAATGACATGGGTGAGGCCAAGTGAGAAACATATGTGGTTGTGTGAGTGGTTTTGTGTATTGTTGAGAGAGAGAGAGAGAGAGAGAGAGAGAGAGAGAGAGAGAGAGAGAGAGAGAGAGAGAGAGAGAGAGAGAGAGAGAGAGAATGGAGGGTGAGTGCAGGCTGAAACCATAAGCTGATTTGGCTATTATTCAGACTCCCAACAAGTGTGAGAAAATGAACGTGATGTGGTGGGTGGCAGTGTGTGTGTGTGTGAAGAGGGAGGAGCGGGTAAGGAAAAAACAAGCGTTATGTATAGGTGGTGAGGAGTAAGAGATCGGATTCGTGTAAGGAAAATAAGGGGCTCTCGCTTGTTTTTATTTTCCTTTACGGCGAATAACCAGAAGGTCCGAAAAAGGTGGAAGGCTTTCTGCTACGGTATCGATTTCTTATGCTCCTTATTTACCGTTATAGCCGGACCGCCTTGTTGGGACCATAAAATCTGCGCGGTGTGTAAATATTAACTTTACCACACACACACACACACACACACACACACACACACACATGCTCGGGGGCACACAAAGAAATCATCATCATCACAATCCTTTCCTTTTTCCTACCTATGGAAGTAAAACGAATTCTATTAAAATATAAACAAACCAATGGAACTAAGTGTTATGTAAAAATTTCATCTAGTTTTATGCATCTGGGGCAGGTGGTGGATCGGGGGTGTGAGAAAGTGAGATGAAGAAAAGCATTGAGAAAGTGCGGCACGAAAAAGGCGAGGCAAGAAAGACAAGACTAGCAGTGAAACACGAGTCCGAACAACGAGACAAGGGTGAGGGAGTGAGAAAGAATTGTGACAAGTGAGACGACGTGAAACAGGAATAAAACTGAGAAGACGCGATGAGAAAGTAGGATGAGAAAGTGAGATTAGAGTGAGAAAGTAGGATGAGAAAATGAGGCGGGACTGAGACAAATAAATGAAAACAAGAGAGAAGGGTTAGTAAGTCAGTCGACACAGAAAGTGAGACAGGAACGAGAAAGTGAGACGTGAGTGAAAGAAAATAAAGCAACAAAGAGAAGTGAAAAATAAAAAAAAAGAGGGTGACAAAATGATAAAGTAAGAGGAAATGAAACCAGGTTATGAGAGACTTGGTGGGATGTGAAAAGAGGCATAAAACTGTGAAAAATGGGAAGGAATAAACACCAAACAATGGGGTGCCAAACATTACAAGCAAACATTGTGGGGCAGGGTCGTGAAAATCAGGTTGTGTGTGTGTGTGTGTGTGTGTGTGTGTGTGTGTGTGTGTGTGTGTGTGTGTGTGTGTGTGTGTGTGTGTGTGTGTGTGTGTGTGTGTGTGTGTGTGTGTGTGTGTGTGTGTGTGTGTGTGTGTGTTAGAGAGAGAGAGAGAGAGAGAGAGAGAGAGAGAGAGAGAGACGCCTGGGTGGTGGCAAACAATAGACGGCTACAGTGCACATCTGCACAAGCAAAACAAAAGCATCAGCATTAAAACACCTAAAAACATACTCACACACACACACTTCACTTTTGCTGCTGCAGGCTAAAATGAAAATGCACTTCAGATGGAGGGACACACACACACACACACACACACACACACACACACACACACACACACACACACACACACACACACACACACACCAATCCCTATATTATCTTATCGGGCACCACGAAGGACAGAAATTGAGGAAGAGCCCCAAACTAGGCTAACAGAAGTCTAGATTGTATTAGGACTATATTCGAGATACCATTCGAAGCTTCGTGGCATCTATTAGCGGTTTATTTTGCCTGTGAGTCCTTAATATTCTTTTATGTGCTATTTACGCTGTTTAAATGTCAATACAGTTTGCCTGGATAACATACAGGGGGATAATGATGTGTTATATGCAAAATACATCGCTGAGGAATAGAAGTCGCGAAATTTCCAGTGCCACTTAGACTGCATCCTTAATCCGAAATGGATCATTTTAAATTCCTCGCACGGTTTTTACAAGAGAGAAACACCTCCAGCCATGGCTTCCTCCTACCAGAACTGTATAAGTGTACCTGCCTACCTAAAAATCCCTTCGTATTACAAAACAAGAACGATCACATCACAAAAACAAACATTACAAACAAACACAATCACGTAGAACAGCCTTTCCACAAACACTAACAGCATCACTCAACACACTAGACAATGATGCACCACAAACATAAATATACTGTAAGCAAGCTAACAGTGTTAATGTCAGCACTAAAACACCCATAAACACCAGTCAATGATGCACCTCAAACACAAACATAACACTAACATATCCAGATACACACCAGAAAAGGCCTTAATACCAGCACTAATACCAAAAGAACAATCACACACACACACACACACACACACACACACACACACACACACACACACACACACACACACACACACACACACACACACACACACACACACACACACACACACACACACAATATAAAAAGGCTAACACAGACAAACACATGAAATAACAAAAACATTCTACTGCAAACTCCTAATTCCAGAGGTCACCTGGAAAGGGCAAGTAAAGCAAAAAGAAAAAAAAATAATCTTCCATGCCCCACAACCGCCAGATAACTTTCACTTTCTCCTTACCGATCCTTCTTTCCTCCACCTACTCTTCCATAATACCCTTCCACCTCGTTCCTGGTTGTTTTCATCTTTCTCCTGACAATCCAAGTCACGTTCTTTCATGCACTCCCTCATTTCTTCCTTCCACTTTGTTCTTAAGTTCTCATTCTCACTCACGCCAGACCAAGCCACCTTTCCCACGCCCTCTGAACCAGGTTATTTTATTCTCCCATCCCTTTCTCGGTCCTCATCCCCTGTTCACCAACACAAGCTATCTCACCCTCGCACTTTCCCTCATTTATGCTTTCATCCCCTCATGTGTCTTTCTCTCCCCCTCACCAACAAAAGCCATCTTTACCACGCACTCTCCTCTTGCTAATGCTTCTCTCTCTTCCACCATTGTTAACCACGTCTCCCACGCACTCTTCCAGTTTACTCTCCCACCCCATCCTTTATCTGCCTCTCCATTTCTTCCTTCAGTCCACATCGTCTTCCCTCTTGCATTCATCCACTTCTTCCCCCCACCCCATTCTCCTTCTTCCTCTACCTCTCTCTCCCGTCAACCCAACCCACCTCTCCCGTGCAATCTCTCCCACCACACCTTCGGTCTCCCTCTCCTCATTCTCCCATCAACTCGGCACAATCACCAACACTAAAACAGCGAAAAGACACTTTACTCCCGCTGCTATAAATGCCGATGGACACTTCAGTCAAATGGCCCGGTGTTATGGGCAAGTTAAGACCCCCTTAAAATAATCTTTTTCTGTTTCCTGAATATTTTGCATACTCTCTCTCTCTCTCTCTCTCTCTCTCTCTCTCTCTCCTTTATCTTTCCAGCACCAGTAATTTCTCCCATGATTATGAAATTATGCAACATTGAAGAGATAAACGCAAGGTAAAAGATTATTTCAATAATTTTCTCCTTCGATTATCACCGCAGGGAAAATAGGTTAGAGCATCGATAATTCTCCTAATTTTCAGAAGGCAGTACTGGAGAGAGAGAGAGAGAGAGAGAGAGAGAGAGAGAGAGAGAGAGAGAGAGAGAGATAACACTCGCGTCTCCCTCTCGCCCCATTAATCACATTATCAACTAGGATTATTCGGGACTCAGCACGGTCAACATATCGGCTCCCAGATTAATAGAGCGACGGGCACTGGGATGAAGAGGGTGAGGGTGAGGGTAAGGGTGAAGGATGAAGGGTGAGGGTGAGGGTCAAGGGTATGAGCGGAGAGTGAGGAATCAGAGAAAGTGGGAGTGGTGAAGTAAGGATGAGGGAAAGGAGGGGAATGTGAGAGTGAGGGTGAAGGTGAAGGTAGGGGTAAGGGACTGGGGTAGGGTAGGGGTGAGAAAGTAGGAGTGATGAAATGTAATGGATGAGGAAAGGCAGGGTGAGGGTAGAGGGTGAGAGGTAAAGGTATGCGGGGTGAGAGAGCAGGTGAGAGGTGTGAGGGATGGGAAGTGTCAAGAGTGAGAGGTGTGACGGGCGAAGGGTGAGTGATGCCGAAGTGGTGATGAGTTGTTAATGATGGACACCAGGGTAATACATGAAAGATGAAAAAATGAGAAAGATAGGGAATTATAAGAAGAGTATGTACGGAGGAGATGAAGAATGAGGGCTTGTGTGTGGGATGAGGGAGTGCGAAAGATGTGTGTGAAAGATGAGGGGTGAGGTGGGGGGACGGGGTGAGGGAGAAGTGAAGGAGGGGGTTTAGGGTGGTGGGTTTGTGTGTGAGGTGAGGGAGTGCCAAAGATGAGTGTGTAAGATGAAGGGTGACATTGGGGAAGGGATGAGGGAGGAATGAAGGATGGGTGAGGGAGTGATAAAGTAGGAGGTGATGGATGGATGTTGATTTAGAGGTATGGTATCATGGGTGCAGGTGTGAACTCGGCATCGTCTGCTTATCACTCTTCAGATTAATAGAGGAACAGCCATCTAGTTAAATACGGTCGATCGTGTGAGGAATGAAGGTGATGTGTGACAGTTAACAGAAAAGGGAAAGAAGTGACAGAGGAGGAAAGTGATGGGTGAGGGGAGTTAAGGAGAGGAACTGTGGGTGAGGGGGAAAAGTAACGGATGATAGTGAAAGGTGAGGAACTAGGTTAAGGGAGGGTGAGGGAGTGTGAATAAGGTTTGTGTGTGCGGGGGGGGGGGGAGTAATATAGGAAGTATAAGTGGTGTGTGTGAAGGATTAGGGAGTGTGTGAGAAGTGAGGCGTGAGATAATATGAGACATGACAGGATGCAAGGTTAATGGGGTAAGAGGGAAGAGGAATATGAGGGAATGGATGTTTGTGTGGGATGAGGGATTTGGAGTGAGAGAGACGAGATGTGTATAGATATGGGTAAGGGAAGAAAGGGATCAGGGGTCTGGGATGTCAAGGAAGAAAAATACGAGAAAGGATGTTTGTTAAGAATGGAGGACCTGAAGCGAGAGGGAAGAGGAATATGTAGGGCATGGGCATAGGGAATGTGTAGGTATGGGTAAGGAAGAGAGGGATGAGGGATGAAATAGTATAATGGTTCAGTGGATGTCTCACGCTGCACTGACGTATGCAAATGGTGTCCGTCTCTCTGTCCAAATACTTGTCTGTCCGTCCGCTTGTGTGTATCTGTTTATCCGTCCGTCAGTGTTTATGTAACCATCTGTGTTGATATGTATCTGTCTGTCTGTCTGTGTGTTTATCTGTCTGTCCGAGTCTATCCGTCTGTCTGTGTTTGTCCTGTCTGTCCGTCTGCCTCCCCACGTGTTTAGCCGTCCGTCCCTCCACCTGTCCATCTGTCTTTCAGGGTGACGAGCTGGAAAAATGACACGGGTTGACACCGACGATCGCTCCAGGTAGCTTGCCTGTGGAAGGGGTCCATGTCGTGTTAATAATTCTGAAACACTGGACCCAGACTTTACATGTTGCTTTATAGTGAGTGTTCTGAAGCTGATCGTTGCTGTAATCATCGTTCTTGCTCGGCGTTTTGAATAATCTAACCAAGAACTTTGACGTTAATTGTGTGGGTTTCCGAACTGAACTGGATGGAAAATGGTTACTGATTCATGGTGTGCGTTCTGGAATTAATGTGGATGGATAGGGACGCCTTGCCGTGGTAGCACTGATTTACCAGGATGGCGAAGTTTCCCGGTTACACGAATATCCCTCAGCTCTCTCCCGATCTCTTGAAAGATGGACTCTGGGGCGCTCCTCCAAGGATATTCTTCCTATGGAGAATTTTTTATCGCCTTCCTTTACCAAGGCTGAGCGATAATGTTTTTGCCCGTGTGTGTGTGTGTGTGTGTGTGTGTGTTTGTAACCATTTGTAATAATATGTAGTGTGTAAGTATCGTATGTAAGTAGTTTTAAGTAGGATCCAAGTAGGGCGCCACTGAGCGCTTGCTATCGCATGCTATGTCTGTGAGCGCTTGCTATGTCTGGCTTTGATTCAAACTTTGCTGAACCATGAGTTTTGTGGCCGCACCACCGCCTAGCCGGTGAGAGTCGGGCAGTTAGTAACGATCTGGGGTTGGACACGGGTGGTGTCCACGGCTGCTGTGTGAAGATATAAGGCGGTGCTTAATATATTATCAGCAAACTAATCCAGGACTTTGAATTCACCTACGACTGGCGTCCAGGGGCATTAACAAACCTTTAACATGTGTGTGTGTGTGTGTGTGTGTGTGTGTGTGTGTGTGTGTGTGTGTGTGTGTGTGTGTGTGTGTGTGTGTATCTGTAACCATTATATCTCATGAACGGCTTGAGCTATCAACATGAAACCTTCAGAGTATCATGATATGGCCAAAATCTTGGCCGAGTTCTAAAATGGGCACTCTGGATCAAGGTCAAGGTCACCAAAATGACTGCCAAACTTGAACTAGTTTTTATCGCCAGGCTTTTGCACCATTATATTTCATGAATGGCTTGAGCTATCAACATGAAACCTTCAGGGTGTCAAGATATGGCCAACATCTTGGACGAGTTCGAAAATGGCCAGTCGAGGTCAAGGTCAAGGTCACCAAAGTAGCAGCCAAAGGTCAACTAGTTTTAATATGTATTTGCTCTTTGTTAAACGCGGTGAATGAATTCCGTAGAGTTTTGCGAATTTTCTTTACCTTTGGTTTGTAATTAGCTCGTAACTTGGCCAACAGCATATTCCGGCGGGCGATTAGCATTCAGGTCCTGATTTTTTTTTTTTTTTTCCAGATTTTATTTTGGTGAATACCTGTCACTGAACATGGTGAAAAACTCATTTTATTGAGACTGATGCAGTAAGAAAGAGATGGGCAGAGTATTTTGAAAGATTGTTAAATGTAGAGGAGGAAAGGGTGGCTGAGATTGTGGCAGATGGAAGGGTGCAAGGAATAAATATGTTGGGAGAGTTGAATGATTCTTTGATCACGAAGAAGGAAGTGGAGAAAGCAGTAAAGGAGATGAAAGCAGGGAAAGCTGCAGGTATGGATGGGTGTGCTGTGGAATGTCTGAAGGGTGGTGGAGTGACTATTGTTGACTGGTTAGTAAGATTGTTGAATGTGTGCTTTGTAAAAAGTATGGTGCCAATTGACTGCATGGGCAAGTGCTTGTGTGGTCCCGTTGTATAAAGGCAAGGGTGATAAGTATGAATGTACTAGCTTTAGGGGTATAAGTCTGTTGAGTGTTGTAGGTAAGGTGTATGGTAGAGTGTTAATTATGAGAGTTAGAGAGGGTACAGAGGGAGTAATTGGTGATGAGCAGTGTGGCTTTAGGAAAGGGAGGGGATGCGTGGATCGGGCGTTTGCTGTGAGACAAGTATGTGAAAAGTATTTAGCGAAAGGCAAGGATGTGTTTTGGGTATTCATGGATTTAGAGAAAGCGTATGACAGAATTGATAGGGAGGCTTTGTGGACTGTTTTAAGATTGTATGGACTTGATGGTAGGTTACTAAAAGGGGTGAGCAGTTTTTATCTAAATAGTAGAGCGTGTGTAAGAGTGGGAAATGCTGTGAGTGATTGGTTTCCCGTGAGAGTGGGGCTGCGACAGGGATGTGTGATGTCGCCTTGGTTATTTAATATTTATATGGATGGTGTTGTAAGAGAGGTGAATGCAAGTGTTTTAGGTGGAGGTCTGAGTCTGGTGAATGTCGATGGTGGAGAGTGGAATCTGAAGCAGCTGCTGTTTGCAGATGATACTGCACTGGTGGCTGATTCAGAGGAGAGATTGAGACAGTTGGTAGAGGAGTTTGGAAGGGTGTGTGAAAGGAGGAAATTGAAAGTAAATGAGAATAAGAGTAAAGTGATGAAGTGTACGAAGTTGGTAGATGGTAGGGGGATGAATATAGTTTTGAATGGTGAGTTGCTTGAGGAGGTGGAGTGTTTTAAATATTTAGGGTCGCATGTTGCTATGGATGGAAGAATAGATGCAGAAGTGAAGTTTAGAATAAATGAAGTAGGAAAGGTGCTGGGAGGAATGAAAAAAGTGTTTAGATGTCGTTTGCTTAGAATGGATGTAAAGAGAAGGCTGTATGAGGGTGTTGTGGTACCGACTGCGTTATATGGCGCTGAAACATGGAATATGGGTGTAGCAGAGAGGAAAAGTTTGAATGTAATGGAGATGAGGTGTCTGAGGAGTATGTGTGGAGTGACGCGTATGGATCAAGTGCGAAATGATGAAGTGCGAAGGAGAACTGGAGTTGTTCGGGAGATAGCTGGTAGAGTTGAGCAGAGGGTGTTGCGATGGTTTGGGCATATGGAGAGAATGGATAATGAGCGATTGGTGAAAAAGATAACTAGATCTGATGTGAGAGGTGTAAGGCTGAGAGGGAGACCACGAATAGGATGGATCGACAGTGTGAAGAGAGTGCTGGATGCGAGAGGGATGTCTGTTGAGCAAGGAAGAGTGGCTGTGCGTGACAGAAATAAATGGAGCGAAATTGTGAATGAATAAATGATGACGCAGCCCTGAGGGGATATTCTCCCGCATTTGGTCTGATTAGCTAGTCAGGTCAGGTGCGAGTAAGGGAATGGGTCTATTATGATGTGGCAGGGGTAAACCAGCTCTGCTGTCGGGCCCTGCTGCGGATGTCACTGATTGAACTGCGCTGTTGACCCATGTGTGATGTGGTGCGGTGAGGATCTGTCCCTTCTCCCCTTTGGGGCTAAGATACGAATGACTGTGTTTGAATGGATGAGTAAATGGGGAGTGTGTCGTCCTGTCTCGGCTACCTCCCTTTCCATGGGGGAAGCAGCCTAGGTATATAGATAGAGAGATAGATTCTTGCTGTTACTACAATGTTTTATTAAACTCGTGGAGGACCTCATGCAGAGATGACGTTACCCCGTTCAGCCTCAGGCCATTTTTTATCAGATTTTTCAAACAGGTAGGGTTGGGAATACAGTAAACTTAACTGGTCCCTTCAATAACGGAGATCTTTCTTAAGCTTAATAAAATTTTTTGGAGACAAGAATAATTGAAGGAAACATGACAGTAGTGAAGGAACTAATATTCATAGGGGATTCTGACTAAAAGAAACGCAAGTCTTCAGCTAAGTTCGACGATGCAGTTTCATTAATATCACCGTCAGTTAAAACAGTTATTTAAGGAGTTACAGCTTCGCGTTAACAGTTTTCTGTCTATCAGTATTAATGCAAAGGTTCTGGGTGAGAAAACCTAATACTTAACTCTCTGATTGTGAAATTCGTAGTTGGCGATATACCGGTACACAGTTTTACGTCAAACGAATATACTATGCTCAGGAGAAACAAAGGGCATCGGAATATTGAAACTAAAACTCTTAATGATTTAGCCAAGAAAAAGGAACTTTGTATGCCATCCCAACTCATGAGCATAATGGACGATTTTTTTAACCTCT
Source organism: Coenobita brevimanus (assembly GCF_032717465.1). Lineage (NCBI taxonomy): Eukaryota > Metazoa > Arthropoda > Malacostraca > Decapoda > Coenobitidae > Coenobita > Coenobita brevimanus. The sequence continues at coordinate 55,247,715 of NC_137053.1, forward strand.
GAGACTCACCAGTCCATGGGTTACCTGCGGACTTCGATTTTGTTTAATCATTATAAATTAAGAATGATTCAGAGACGTAATGGTTCCCGTTCAACACCTCACGGTCTATCACTTTTAATCATCATATGTGGTCTAACTACGGGAACCTAACGCTGACAATTTATTTCAATCTTAAGTTACTCTGATATGCAAAGCTTCAAGTTAACATTTCTCGGTTTATTACAATCAAGTCTCCCAGGTGCTTTAATTAAGGGGGCAGGGCTACAGATTTCGATACTTTCATTACACCTCAGACTTTTAAGAATTATTTTGAAATGTAAACGTTGGAGTCCTAGTCAACAGTTCTCAGTCTATCAAAGTCTTTACAGAAACTATTGAGGACACATAGCTAGAAATTATGATATCTGCTTCATTAATATATCGGTCTATTACGTTATTTTCAGACGAAAAAATTCGCGCCAACACTTAACTCGGTCCATCAGTCATGCCAGCCGCTCAAGTAAGGATTTCAATCATTCTTAATAATATCTCAGTAAGTTATTCTGATTTTGCATCAACACGTCAAAGTCTGTTATTCTAAATCTTGACGGATGTTCCAACTAAGGGAATGGAGTCACAAATTTAATTATGGTTTTACTAATATTCTCGTCAATTAGCAGCTATTTTAAGGGAATGGTTCGAGTCAACCTTTCCCTATCTATCACTATCAATCTCAACAGGTGTTCTAACTAAGGGAACCCAACTTGCAAGTCCATCCATCCATCCTGCAGCCTCTGTTCTCTCTAGGTCCTCCAAACTTACACCATCAATAATCCTACTCCTATGATTAACCCAGGGAATCCGGGAGACGTAATTTTCAGCATTTTCTTTAGGCTTCCAGAGGTTTATATTCAAATGAGGCAAAATAGATGTTTTTACTCAACTCAAGGAAAGCAGATATATTTATTTTGCTCAAGAAAAGCTATTTTTTTTTTTTTTTAATTCAACTCAGGAAAAGCAGATGTTCTGATTCAACAAAAAAAGATGTTTTATTCAACTCAGGAAAAACACAAATTTATATTTAATAAGAAAAGCAAATGTTTTTGTTTAGCTCAAGAAAAGCAGATGCTTTTATTCACCCGAAGAAACGCCTCTCTTATAGCAGGGGGGTTACTAAGGCTACATTCAAGCCCTAACGTTATGATATTAACTCCTCAGTTGAATACAATCGTCAGGGGAGGGCAAGATATAAATGGAAAGACATCCCCAGGCTCAAAGGGCTAAACATCTAAGGTTACAGAGTCAGGGAGAAAAGGTATCGTAATATTTCAGCTTTTCACTTTCCTCTGCTGAGTAATGTTCCTGAGCTGACAAAAGTTTGGCATTTTTCTCGTGAACAAAAATTCGCCTGATGTATCGTCTCTCCTAATTCCCTCTTTCCTCTGCTAGCTACTATTTCGAAGCTAAGAAAAGTTTGGTATGTTTCTCTGACCTTAAATAATTTTTTCTATACAACTCGATGAGAGGCCACCTTCGGCGGCCGCCACTCGATGTCAAGTCACTTCCTTCCTTCAGAAATGAGCTATAACTCGGGAACTGGTGGCCCGATTGGACTGGAAATTGTTTTGTTCTTCAAGTTAGAGCATTTTAATGGTATCTTACTCTAACGAAAATTTGCGCTACATGCGCAGTTTCTGCTGTTACGCTAACACACCAACAAACATATTAATCGGATCATTATAACATAGATGCATCAGAAGGGAAAGTTACGGACTTGTCTTACCGTAAGTATGAAACAGATGCAGTGGATTAGTAGGCAAATTAATTTCCCTGACACGATCGTTTTCGACACTTGTCTTAGAGCAGCATAGTCATCATTTTCATCACTAACACTGCCATCACTATCCCCAGCATTTTAACCATATTCCCACTGTATAGTTTGGATGGACTGAATTCAGAAACGATATAATTAAACTAAATATTGGAGAGCTAACATCAGTGTCCTGAGAAATGGGGACACACCTCCAGTCACTCAATATTCAAGCCTCCATATTAGTGATGGTCCAATATTCGCTTTCGCTTTCACAAATATTAGCCTATTTTTTCGATATTCGTATTCACATGTTGTCATACGAGTATTTTGCGAATATGTAACTTTATTTAAAATAAAGGTTATAGAAAATCATATAACGAGTTAAAAGCATGAGTTGAAATAGTGTTCCAAGCTAGTGTTGCCAACTAAGCAGCTGTGCCAAGCTAGTTAGGGCTGCTTGCTGTACCATGCTGTGTTGCCAGATTTCCAGAAAAGTCTGGGAAGATTTTCAGAATATTTCATTAGAGAGAGAGAGAGAGAGAGAACACCTGTCTGACATGATCTGTTGTGGGTCCATTCGAAGTTCGTCCAGGACGCGTCTGATATCCCTAGGACCACCGCCGCAGCTTCAGTGAGTTCAGTGACTAAGTTAACACCGTCTCCACCGAGTCTCTGAGGTGTGTGATGCGCACGTGTGTGTGTCCGGTGTCGCTGTCTCGCACTCTCCTGGACATTGATAGCTTGCTGCAATTACAGAATAGCCATTACAGAGTCTGACTGAGAAGTAAGGAAGTTAGCAACAGTAGCATAACAATGTCATCAAGTGAAGTGTGGCAGTATTTTGAAAACGTGTCCAAAAATGTTGCAAAGTACAAACTGTGTAGGGAGAACTATTCCAGAAAAGGAAGAACAACATCCGGTCTCAGTACTCATCTGAGCAGTAAACATTCAGAAGCTTATAAAGCTATGCTAAACAAAGAGGACGAGAACAAGGAAAGGAAGAAGAGAAAGACATCTCTGACGCTGTTGGTGAAAATAAAACAGCAAACTTTAGAAAGGTGCTTTGAGAAGAAGAAAAAGTACGGGATTCTCTAGATCGTTGCGTTGCCATTTTCAAATGCAGAAGACATCGGTTTCGTATGTTTAACGCAAGAAGCTGCGCCATTATATCCACCAAGACATCGCAAGTACTATAGAGACCTAATTTATGATGATATAATCTTGTTAAAAATAAAGTTCCTGATCCCATGAAGATAATCAAAGAGTCTACCAAATTAACATTCACAACTGATGAGTGGTCAGATACTGAATTTGGTGCTTCGCTTTTCTCACTGACAAGTCATTGCATTGGCAATGAGTTCAAGTATCAAAAATTACATTTTATGTGTACAGCGATTCTCTGAACGCCACACCAGAGAATATTTGAGCAAAGTATTCAACTCAGTGCTTGAGCATTTCCTCAGATCATGTTCACTGTATCATGAAGAGTGCTGGTGCTAATATTAAAAAGGCACTATTTCTTTCTGCCATCAACAACACAAACTGTACTCCCCATCAACTACATCTCGCGGTCAAGCACGGCATATCTTCACAAAAATTAATTACAGATCTCCTCTCTAAATGCAGATCTATAGCCACTCACTTCAATCACTCAACCAGGGCACAAAAAGAATTACAATTCAACTCAGAATAAATGCTCCTCAGTTATCAGTGATAAATGATGTTTCCATTGTATGGAACAGCACAGATGATGGATAGATTGAAAGAACTTGTGAAGCCACTTTGCTTGTCTGCGAGAGAAAACTCTAAAAGTCAGGTCACTTACTGCAGAAGAGAAGTCCCTTCTAACAAACTGCATCACTGTTCTCCAGTCGTCGGAGGATATTCCCAAGAAAATCAACAGCGCCATATCATCGATATCTGGAGTAATATTTCTGGTAACCATACTCAAAATAGTGATCGAGTCACTCAACGATGAAAGCCTTGGTATAGAGAACTTGAGAGAAAAAATAATATAAGAAATATCTAAGCAGTCTGACTCAGTAGAAACAGAAAGTAATGATACATATGCTGTGGCCACATTTGTGGACCCAAAATATAATGAGTTTTTTTTTTTTTTATCCCAATTTGTTAGACAGAGTTAAGAATTGCAACCCCCGCTTGTCTGAAGAACTTCGGTCAATTGCTCACGCGGAAATGAAAAAAAAAAAAAAAAAACTTTCATATGCATCTCAAGGTTTTCAACCATCTACAAGCAAAGGTTTCACTTCAACGCTTAATGCAATCCTTTCAACAAGCACTGATGATGACGATAATAACCAGCTTTCACAGCAGAGCCAGCAGACGTCAAAAATCATGAACAGTACCACAAAAAGAAGCGCACTGCTGTGGCTGAAAATCCATTGACTTGGTGGAGAATGCGCGAAGAAACATATCGTATTCTCCCTCATTTAGCACGGATTTTCTTGGTTTACCCTCCATCAGGTGTTGTCAGCGAACGACTCTTCAGTGGTGCTGGTCTGATATACCGTATAGAAACAAACTTTCTGCTGAGAGAGCTGAGAAGCTTTTATTTCTTAACTATAACCTCCCAATAACCAAATTCAACTATTTATTGTAAGTCAATGTGTCAACACATTTTTCACTTGTTCATATCATTCTAGTATAAAACTCCTACAAGGAATATATATAAACTACAGTCGAAATTGCATAGTAATACATAAAATTCCTCTTGCAGTGTGTGGAGTCTGGGGAAAGAGGTTTGTGAGATGCATGTAAGAGTTGGGGCCTCGTCGCACATCCTGGTAACAGAAAATCAGTAGAAATTTGTTCAGTTTATTTTCTATGGCTGAAACTCACAATGAAATTAATTCGCAGAAAAAAAAAAAAAGATGAATAACTCACGTTTCTAAGTCATCAAACAGAATATTCCCATTCGCATTTGCATACGCGAATATTGAAAATTCATTTTCGCATTTGCATTCGCGGATGCTGAAAATCACACATTCGGACCATTTCTACTCCATACTCACGGTAACGCATGTATTCTACTATGTTCCCAGTCTTGGTGCTCACAACCTTTCCCATTCCGTGATGTATTCTTTATTTCATTCTTTATTTATTCTTTGATCCTTTAGACAACTCTATTTAGTTCAGGAGGGAATTTTCAGACTATGGAAATTATATATAGTATCACTGACTTCTTTACTATGAATTACTGTCTACGAGAATAGTACCGTATAGAAAATCGTCCGGCGGTAGCAACAATAAATCTAGAGAATACATTAAAATGGGTTCTGCATTTCATCGGTGTCAGAGAATAGATTAAATAGCAATAGTGTGCGTGTTGCTGAAAAGATGCGTAACTCCTTTTCAGCTTATTTGACGACTAAATTATATCAGAAAGTTGGGTATACTTGACTAGTAAGCAAGTAGAGTCATTTCTCCCTAACGGCCAAGGCTCATTAAATTTCAGGAACCAGCCAAGTGCCGCCAGGTAAAAAAATAAAATAAAATAAAATAAAAAGCTATATCAACTACCTTTTCTTGCCGAGAACTGCTTCTGCAGAAGAGCGCAAGACTGTATACTCTTCTTTCCCAAAACCTTTCTGGAAAATCCATCTCAAGTATGTGAGGCAGTAGATAAGTTTGTGAACCCACGATAATAAACCCCTTACTTTTCTGAGACTTTGCACTCAAGCACTTTTTTCACACCTTCAATAATTCACTTACTCGTCCGGTATTCTGCACAATAACACGTATACCTTAAATATTTCCCTTACTTGCCTGGTGTTCTGCACGATAGCACGTACACCTTCAATAATTCCCTTCCTCGCCTGGGGTTCTGTACAATAGCATGTACATCTTTAATAATTCCCTTTCTCGTCTGGTATTCTGCACTACAACATTTTTTTCTTTTTCACACCTGATGAAGATGGCTAATCCCTTTCAACCCAACTGATGACCAAGCGTAGTCACATTGAAGATTTAATGCAACTTAACAAGGAGACTCGCCCCCAGTTCATAAGGCTCTCGCATGTAGTCAGGATTTAGTAATGATGTAGTGGAAAGGGCCCAGTTGCGTCAGGTGAAAAGAGACTACAATGAGTTGAGATCCCACCCCACTAAACCCTTCCAACCATAGGACAATTATTTCACTCTAGATACGTCCAAACAATTTTATTTAGCTCAGAAGTGATTCGAACTGGAGGGATTGGATATTGTCTAACTTCAACCCCTTCATATTTTAATGGGTTTATTTGGTAGCAGCGTGGGTATAAAAAAAATAATATCCAATGGGTAAAATTATTGAGAATCAGGTTAGTATGATCTCACTGGGGTTTGACAAAGCTTCGAGAGAGTGCAAAGGGATTACTGTCCTGGGATCTTATTCTTGTCGAATGAGAGGGATTTCTTCCATCTCTGAACGATTTATTTTGCATTACGACTTATTATTCTCTTTTTCAGATACCAGCGACATAAAGTGCAACAGAAACAGATTAACATACCATATACAATGATGATGAGGTAAGGGGGATGTGCTAGGGGTCCTCCTTAGCCGATAAGATTTCGGGCTCTACATTCCACCTATTCAACATTATGGATGGATTTTTCACTAGGCGTATCATTTTCATCCTCTTATAGGGTACCTTGTTTCTCTCTCTCTCTCTCCCTCTCTCTCTCTCTCTCCCTCTCTCTCTCTCTCTCTCTCTGTTCCTTCTTTAGTTACACATCTGGCGTCTTATTGCTCTCAGGTCATGATACTCTCACGCCCACCTCTCATTCTTTCTCTTTCACCATTTTCCTGTTCCATTTTCTTTCTTTTACACTTTTTTACCGTTTGTCTTCTTTCACCCTTTCTTTCTTTAAGACTTCTGTCCTTTCTAATCTCTTTCCTTTTTTTTCACAGTCTCAAGTTATTCTTTCACATTATCTTTCTTTCTTTCGTCTGTTATTCATTGTTTCACCCTCTTCAACCTATCATCATTTCTGCATTCATTTCTTTCACCTAATCTTTTCCCTTCATCTTCCTTCCTTCACGGTTCTTTTTTCCATCTCTTTTCACACTTCTTTTTAATTGCATATAAAATCGTGTTTCTTTTACCTTTCGTCTCCTCATTCTTCAACATGATTTCTTCCTATTTATTTATCTTTTATCTCTCACTTTCTCATCGCTTCTTTCCGTGATCCTCTTCCCCCTTTTTTCTTTCATGCTTTATTAGTATTTCATCTGTCCCTATTTCTCACTTTCTTCTGTTTTATTTGTTGATTCTCTCTTCTATTGGCTTTTTTTTCCTCAGCCTAATCCTTGTCTTTATATCAGTTCTTGTACTATTTCCTTTTCTTCCCCAATTAGTTCTCTCCTATTTATTACAATACTCATCTTCCGCTCTTCCATGTTTCACATCCTTATTTCTTCCCTGTTCTTCTTTTCTGCTTTACTTATTACATTTATCTTGCCTCTTTATTACCGACAGCTCCTTAATTCTTTACTTCCACCCTTCCACTCCTCTTCCTTTTCACTGTTCTTAATATATTAATTCCTTCCTTTGGAGCTCCAAAAACTTCTACCAGTATAATCTCTCTCTCTCTCTCTCTCTCTCTCTCTCTCTCTACCAAAGCATATACCTACTCTTCAATCTGCTTTCTCTTGTCACCCCCCCCCCTTTTTTTAACTTACCTCCACCTCAGACAATACATACTCTGCGATCCTTGTTTTCTGTCCCTTCATTCCTTCTCTCCTTTCTTTCACAACTCAGGATTGTCTCTGTCCAAAATATAAGCTTACTTTTCAAGCCTCCCTTCCTATCTTCCTTCTCTTTTCTGTCCTTCCCTCCTTCGTTTACTTTATCTCATCTTTTCTTCCCTAAATGTGTACTTAATCCTTCTTCATTCCTTTCTTTCTTAATTAATTAATTAATTTTTCTCTCCTGTTCGCACTCATACAACATACGTTTACTTTCTCTTGAATTCTTCATTCTTTATTTTCTTTCTTCCCTACCCTGAATCATTTTCTTTCCCTTACTCCTTCCGTGTGTCCTTCGTTTCTTCCTTCCCTACTTCCTTCCTTCCTTCCTTCTTCCTAGACCAAGCGTAGAATAGAACTTTCTATCCATTCCTTCCTTCCTTCTTCCTAGACCAAGCGTAGTAACCTATAGAATTTTTTATCCCTTCCATCCCACCTTCCTTCTTCCACAAGCGCGTAGGTACAGAACTTGCTTTTCACCTCGTCCTTCCTTCTTTTCCTTCTTCGCCAAGTGTGTCAAGTACTTACTTTTCATCCCTTCCTTCCTTCCTTCCTTTCTTCCGTCCTTCCTTCAGGGCACCAAAACCTCTACACAGACGAACCACATACCTGAAAGAGGAGCAGAGTGTAAGATTGGAGGAAGATTACTCTGAAAGACGAGAGTGGAGGAAGGACGGAAGATGAGGGAGGGAGAGGAGAAGGCGGGAGGGAAGAATGATTAGAGAAGAGGAGGAGGAAGAAAGGAAGAGAAGGAAGGATGGGAGGCTAGAGAAGGAGGAGGAAGAAAGGAAGAGAAGGAAGGATGGGAGGCTAGAGAAGGAGAGGACAGGGGAAGAGGAAGGGAAAGGCGACGAAATGAAAGGAGGAAAGGAGAGGAGAGGAGCGGAGAGAAAAAGGAGAGGAGAAATGAAGGGAGAAAGGCGAGGAGAAGAGAGGCAAGGCGGAGGAAGGAAAATAAAAGACAAGCGAGGGGAAAGGAGAGGAGGCAAGACATAAATGATGGAGAGAAGGAGAGGGGATACAGGAAATAATGGGAGAGGGATGGAAGGAGAGAGGTTGAGAGGAGGAGAGGAAGGGAAAGAAATGAAGACAGAGAGAACAGAAAAGGAAAGAGGGGTGAAAGGTCCGAGAGGAGAAAATGGAAGTACGGAAGGGAAAAAAATGGAGGCAGAGGGAAGAAAACATAAAAGAAGGGAGGGAGATAAGGATATGAAGGAAACAGGTAGAGAGGAACGAAAGAACATGGAAAATGGACAGGGAAGGAAGGGCAAAAAAAAGAAAAGAAATGGAAGCAAATGGAAGAAAAATGAGGAGAGGGGGCGAGGAAGAGAAGGAGAACTGGAGAAAGTAATAGGAGACGCAAGAGGAAGGAGAGGAAGGGAAGGAAAGATATAGGGATAAAAGGAAAAACGGAGAGAGAGAGAGAGAGAGAGAGAGAGAGAGAGAGGGGGGGGGAGAAGAGGGAGGGAGGAGAACCACAGGGGCTGGGATGGGAAGAGGAACATGGTTATGAAGGAAAGAAGAGGAAAAGGAGAAAAGGAAAAGGTGATTGAATAAATGGATGGGTTGGATATGAGCTGGACTTGAAAGGAAACAGTATTTTATTAGCACTGTGAACTGTATAGATAATAAAACCTAAAAATGGAAGACAACAACAACAACAACAATAATAATAATAATGATGATAATGATAATGATGATGATAATAATAATAATAATAATAATAATAATAATAATAATAGTAATAATAAATCATCGTCGTCATCAACATCATCATCATCATCATCATCATCATCATCTTCGTCGTCGTCGTCGTCATCAACATCAACGTCATCATTTCCCTATAGCCCCTTCAACACGTGACTCTTTTCTTTCATTATATTCTTGCTACTATCAGGCAAGTCAATTCAGCCTAGTAAAGATTTTGAAACTGGATGGATCAGATATAGCTTTCAGTAACTCCACTATACAGGGGCCCCTCCTATGCTGTGTAAAATACGTCTGGAAGCAACAGAAATAAAAAAGACGTCACCAACCTGAATAAGCTGGTTTAACTCTACAACAAACGGTCGTAGGCTTAAAATTTCAAACAAATGAAAGGCTAGCCCCGAATTATTTATGGACATTTATACGCCTGTGGTTATTAGTCTTGGCCAGCCTGCATTCCGCATTACAGGGTGCAGTCAGAAAAATATTAGAGAGAGACTTTTCTAGCGTGAATACAGTTGCCACCTGAAAACATCAGTTACACCCACACAAACTCGCTGACAATAGCTGAGTTTTTCTCTTTTTCCTGCCTGTTTAGCGGAGAATGTAGCGGGCGGGTGATAGCCTTTCTCTTACCTGTCCTTTCCTCATACACGCTGGTTAGATCTCGTAAAAATAGCCTCGTTTTGGGTCAGAAGACCTTCTAACCCCATGTATTTTAGCACCATTAAGATTACAGTACAGTCCAGACTGCCACTCACTATCTAAAGCACTGACTACCACTTACTCTTACTATCCGAAGCACTGACTACCACTCACTCTTACCCTCCAAGGCACTGATTGACTGCCACTGGAACAGGCAACATGAAACAATGTCACACCTGCCAGAATACTGAGCTCTGATTCCATGCTAATTTACTAGGAATGTCAACGCTAGGGATAATGAGCAAACCACACATGCACGAGCCGAGTCACTCGTTCTCCATAATGCCTCGGGTACTGAAGTTCTATCAAGGGATGAATTTCAAGCGACATTGGCTGCTTTGCAGCACATTCATTTATACGATTTATTATGTCTGTTACACTTTGATACTCTCATCTCTTACCTACTGTATGTAGTCTCAGAACCGTATCTAGCATCAGTAACATACAAAACAAAAAGTGTATAATGCTACGTAAATTGCTAAGGAGGTGAAATGAAATCTTCAAAATCACTTAAACTTCAAGCCCAAGCACTAACCCAGTTTGCTGGATTGGTAGATGGAGGGCAACGGGGAAAAAATAACAAATAAAAATTCAGTGTGGCCATCACTGCTCATTAGGGAGTGGTGTAACGATGTGATGGGCGGGAGAGTTACAGTACCTCATGACAGCGCCGGCACAACACCTATTAAAGCCATTTGGGTGTGTTCAGGTGGCCGTAGTGGTATTATGGGGCAGGGAGGCTGATCTCACAGGACAGCATAAAAGGACAGGACATGGAATGATGACTATGTTTATACTATACAGTGATAGAGAGTCACAGGAGATGAGAAACTAAGCAGACAGTGACTGACAAACCAACTACACACCGACAGATATACTGTATATAACCATATAGGTAAACTGACAGTATAACCATATAGGTAAACTGACAGATACTGAGTGATATAGACAATATGTGGATGGATATAAATAGATCATCGATTGACGGGTTAAAAATTGCGTTATGAGCTGATGAATCTGCTTTTATCCTTTCACGGTTGATTCAAAACGCGTAATGATGTCTTTTGTTTATAATCGGACTCATCCTACAACTGTTTGCATCAAAAATAGTCCACATACTTGAAGGCATCTCTCTCTCTCTCTCTCTCTCTCTCTCTCTCTCTCTGTCTGTCTGTCTGTCTCTCTCTCTCTCTCTCTCTCTCTCTCTCTCTCACGAACTCGTCCCCATCATTCTTGCCCTTTTCCCCACATCCTCACCAAAAACACAAATCAGGAGGTGAAAACAAACTCCTAATACGACTTCAGGTAATGAGCATATAATTAAGGTTTGTGTAATTCAGGAGGGGACGCAATAACATCAATTTCACGGTTCGATTGCTTGCCTAATTAATTTCGGATTATTAGTATATGAGAGAATCGTAACCTATAGCCCGATCTGACCGAGGACGTATACTTTATTGACTTTAATGAGGAGAAAAATTGCCGAGCTGTAACTATAGATTAATACTAGAATATGATGCTAGTCACGAAGAAGTGCCATGTAGAGAATTTACAGTCTTAGCACCGTCTAATTTTGCCGGTGAGCTACAGGTAATACGCTGCAGAAGGAAGGAAACCTCCGCCAAAATTAGGTGAATGAACTCTATATCATACTTTTCACTGCTACCGAACGATTTTATTTAATTTGTGGGCTTTCTGTTAGTGAATGGGTGTCTGTAACTCCCTGAGGGGAAAATGGTAGCCAGAATTTACCCTTCCCTATCCTGGAGAAGTAGGTATGATGATGCAGTAGCACGACGTTTGCAGAAATAATGATGCCAGTGAAAGTCGATGTGTTGACGTGGCCATATTTGTGTGCCAGGCTCTGTATTGGTTACCGGTAGAACAGACAGGATGCTAACATGTGTATTAATACGAAAGAATAGATTACCACCATCCACTTTAAGTTTCAGCCACATTTTGGGTTTCGATCCCTTGACTCGAATCACACGCATCACAAGACGAATACACTAAGCACTAAGCCACCGCATCCCCAGTTACGGATTACAAAAGGCTATATATAAGGCAATGTTAGAAAATTCTCCCCAAAGCTGAGTAAACTAGTCCGGGGAACAATAAATGACACGACACGACATCGCAGCGAAAGTGTTAAAGGGTAATTAATGTGAGTGGTTGTCATATCCTTCAAAATGCATCATTCCTGTTAACATTGCTTTCAGCTGAACAAAATCGTACGGTGTTGGCTAGGAAAAAAAAAAGTCTATGCGTGTCCATTATTTAAAAAAAAAATCCCTTCACAACGAGGACGTCTTTTCTACTGTATTCATGTTAGCGTCAGATGGCTTTATTCGGCTCAGCAGGGTAATTAAGATGTAGATTTGTCAGTCTTAGTCTTCAGTAACCCATTCCCTAGCAGAGGTCTTTCCTAACTTGAAGAAAACCGCCCGAATGGTAGCTTGGATTTCAACATACGTCGTCAGAGTGAAGGGATTAATTGGCTGTTGCAATAAATATATCATCATCATCATCATCCAGACCTCTTTTCTCACCTATGGATGGGGTGAAGAAATAATAATCACTAAAACATCATTGCTATTAACCCTTCCAGGCTCCTATGACTCCAAAGCGAACTAATTCACAAAATTGTCAGGCAAAATCTGGAACAGAGTACTAGAGTTGATATCTTCATGAAGGGGCTAAAGACGCTATAGTATTAAGATTTCCTGGGTCTTCTAATTTCCTCCTGGGCTAATAAACTCGTCTGGCAACGGGATAAACAGAGAACCGTACTGTAATTTTCCCGACCATCAAAGAATTAATAGAAAGATAAAATAATATAAACCTGAATCTCAACGTAAAGGGTGAAAAAGGATGAAAACTCAAAACTAAAGAAACTCAACGAAAAGGAAATAAAAATCCTCTCAGAGCACCGGAGCACTACAGACGGATTCCCCTCCCCTCTGTGTGTGTGTGTGTGTGTGTGTGTGTGTGTGTGTGTGTGTGTGTGTGAGAGAGAGAGAGAGAGAGAGAGAGAGAGAGAGAGTCTTGCACAACAAATACATCTTATTCATTTCCCCTCACAGAATGCAATATACTCGTACACAATTCTACTCCCTCTCAATTTAATGCAGACCCTCACTTCAAGGTAAATTCCGCATCTTTCCCTCTCCTTCCTCGTCAACTCTATTAACTTTCTTTCCCCCAGCTTCTCATCTCCCCTCCCCTCTTTATCCACCTCCTCCTCCTATTCTCCTTCCCTTCAGCCCTCTCCCCCCATCCCATTCTCCTTTCCTACAAGATAAAATACTAAAGAACGACCATCCTCAAAATAGCTAATAGGTCTTTCGAAATGTGCTTTTCTTTGCACTTCATACTTCCATCTTTCCATATTCTTTCATGCTGCCTCTGCTTTCCTTTCTTCTTCCTACCCTTCTTCTATGTCTCTTCTTCCTTTTTTCTCTCACCCCCCCCCCCGGCCTGTTTTTCACCACTCCTCCTCATCTCTCCCACTGTAGGACCTTCACCTCCCCACTCTTTTGTCCTCTTCTCCGTTTCTCATCTTCATCATTCCTTCCTCTCTCCTTCCCTCCCCTTCTCTCCTCCCTCCATCCCCTCTGCCTTGCTCTGCCCCCTCTTCTCGCCCCTCTCCATTCATTCCACTCTCCAAGTCCGTCCCTCACTCACTTTTCTTTCATCCCCATTATTTTCCATCTTCATCCTCCCCTTCTCTCCCCGCCTTCCATTCTCGATGAACTCCATCTCCCACCCTCCACTGCCTCCTCCTCTCATTATCCACCAACTCTTCCCTTCCTTCCCCGCCTCTCCTTTCAGTCCTCCACAACCTCCTCCGCCCACTCTTACTTGCCAACCCTTCTCCTCCTTCTACCTTTCTCTTACCTGCCCTGTGTCATGAGGTGTGTCCTGCTTATTTATTTTATTTAGCATTTCTGGTTTCTTTCCGTCTGCCAGGCCATATTCTTTGTATGTCTGTCTGTCTGTCTTTCTGTCTGTCTGCCTCTCCCTCTCCCTCTCTCTCTGTCTGTCTGTCTGTCTGTCTGTCTGTCTCTCTCTCTCTCTCTCTCTCTCTCTCTCTCTCTCTCTCTCTCTCTCTCTCTCAGGGAAGCTTGTTATGGTAACGGGATACGAAACTGGCTTTCTTCCTAGGTATTTTTGTCCTGACGGTCTCTCTCTCTCTCTCTCTCTCTCTCTCTCTCTCTCTCTCTCTCTCTCTCTCTCTCTCTCTCTTATATTTATATATGTCTGTCTTCTTATCTGTCTATCTATTTTTCTAGTAGTCTGTGTCTGTGTCTGTTTATCTCTCTGTCTCTTTCTGTCTATATTTCTTTTCATACATCATAATATTCTCTTCCTTCTCTTCCTTGCCTTTCTCCTCTCCGTCCTGTTTTCCTCTCAGACTTTCTCTATCCTTACCATTATCTTACTTTTTTCCTTTTCTCTTTCCTGTTTCTCTCTCTCTCTCTCTCTCTCTCTCTCTCTCTCTCTCTCTCTGTTTCACTTTCTTAGCTTTCCTTCTCCTCTCTTTCTCATTTGCATCCTGTTAGTAACTGATATGTGAGGGAAAAAAAAGAGGATATGGGGAACATGGAGAGAGAGAGAGAGAGAGAGAGAGAGAGAGAGAGAGAGAGAGAGAGTACCTTAACAACAAAGGTGGATGGGGAGAACGATAAGAGGAACTCGAGAATGGAAAAGGGATAATAATGAAGAGAAGGGAAGATAAAGCTGAAGGAAAAAGGAAAACGAAGGTAAGAGAGATATGATGGGAAAGAAAATGAAAGGATGGGACGGAGAAATGAAGGGATGGGAAGGAAAATGAAGGGATGGGAGGTGAAAATGAAGGGATGGGAAGGAAATGAAAGAATGGGATGGAAAATGAAGGGATGGGAGAGGAAAATGAAGGGGTGGGAAGGAAGATGAAGGGATGGGAAGGAAAATGAAGGGATATAAGGGGAAAATGAGGGGATGGGAGGGGAATATGAGGGGATGGGAAAGAGAATGAAGGGATGGGAAGGAAAATGAAAGGATGTGAAGGAAAATGAAGGAATGTGAAGGAAAATGAAGGAATGGGAAGGAAAATGAAGGAATGGGAAGGAAAATGAAGGGGTGGGAAGGAAGATGAAGGGGTGGGAAGGAAGATGAAGGGATGGGAAGGAAAATGAAGGAATGGGAGGGGAAAATGAAGGGATGGGAGGGGAAAATGAAGGGATGGGAAAGATAATAAAGGATGGGAAAGAAAATGAAGGTATTGGAAGGAAAATAAAGGGATGGGAAGGCAAATGAAGGGAATATGCACTCAGGAATGGGAAGGGAAATGAGGGCAGGGAATAGGAAAGGAAGGAGAAAGAAAACATAGATTACGAAGGAATGGGAGGAAAATTAACGGAATGGAAAATTATGGTGAAGAGTTCTGAGGCATTGGGAAAATTATGACGGGATGGGAAGGAAATGAATGGTAGGATGGAGAATGGGAAGGAAAATGAAGGGAATGGTATGGAAAGGAAGGGAAGGGAAAGCAGGGAAAAGGAAAAGGAATGGAAAAAAGAAGAACTGAAGGAAATTGTAATGAGAGGGAAAGGAATATGAATGGAAGGAATGGAAAAATGGAAAGATAATGAAAAACTAAGGAACAGAGAAACAAAAACAAGGAAAAGAGATAGATATGAATGGCTGGGAAAGAATGGAAAAGAAATCGGGGAAAAAAGAACAGAAAGAAGAAAGAAGAGGGGAAAAAAGAGACAGCAAGAGAAAGGAAGGGAGTGAGAAAGGAAGGATAATCGAGGGAAAGAACGGAAAGAAACCCGCAATGAGAATTAAGGAATGAAGAACAGGACAGGAATGAAAAATATAAAGGAAGTGAGACAATGGGAGACGGATAGGAAAAAATGGAATGGATGAAAGGGGTAGAAGCCAAAGAACAGGAATAGAATGGAAGAGAAGAAAAAGGCAGGGAAGAAAAAATAAAGAAAGAGAACGGGAAGGAGAAGGGATGAGAAAGGGAAGGAGAAGGGAAAAGAAGTGATGGGAAAGGGATGGAAGGAATAGTAAGGGAAGAGAAGGGAAGGTAATGGAGACAAGACAAGGAGAGGAAAAGGAAGGAAAGAGAAGTGATAGTAATGAAGAGAGGGCAAGGAATCAACGAACAGAGCAGAAAGGAAGCGAAATTAAAGGAAGGGAAGGTGAGGCAAAGAAGCAAAGGAAATGAATAGAAAAAAAGGGGTAAAAGAAAGAGAAAGAAAGATAAAAAATATATAATTATGAAGAGGATAACAAGAACCAAGACAGGAAAAGTGGAACATGAAATGGCAGATGATAAAAGGGTAAAAAAAAAAAAAATGAGAGGATATCAGTGACGTAAATATACTGAGAAACCTTAGAAAACACGGCAACGAAAAAAGCTGACAAAAAGGAAAATAAAAAGTACAGTGGCAAGGTAGGGCGTGGGAAAGGAAGGTGCCTGAGCAGGAGTGGGGGAGGAATGGAAGGTGGCAGGGTAGAGGAGAGAGGGAGGGTGGAAGGAAGATGAGACAGGGGATATGAATGAGAGGGAGAATGAAGGAGAAAGGGGGGATGAAGGGTAGGAGGATGGGAAGGAGGGAGAGTAGCAGGGTAGAGGCTGGAGAAGGAAGGGAAGGTGACAGGGTAAGAGATTAGGGAGGGTGGCAGGGTAAGGGGTGAGGGAGGGTGGCAGGGTAGAGGAGTGAGGGAGAAAAGGAGATTGGCGGGGTAAGGGATGAGGGAGAAAGGGATGGCGGAAGGGTACGGGATAAGGGAGAACGGGATGGTGACAGGGTAGGGGTTGAGGAACAAAGAGGGAGTGGCAGGGTAGGGAGTGGGGGAGAAAGGGAGGGTGGTGGGGTAAAGTGAAGGTGAAAGCTAATGATGTTAGGGAAGGGCAAAGGTGATGAGAGAGGTGTGGTGTGGCTGGGATGGACGTAGGAGGAGAGAGGGAGGGAGGGAAGGAGGGAGGAAACGAGAGAAAAGAGGGGAGGAAGTTAAGTGGAGGGAGGGCATATTTGGAGTGTAACTTGGAGGAACTGTAAATTGTGGAGAAGTGTTGCTTTTGGACGGAATGTAGATTGGAGGAAATATAAGGTCTGGAGGGAGCGTAGAACAATTATAAATTTTTTAATGTTGCGATTTCATTTGCATAAAACCTGAAATGTGCCTCGTGATCCGTAACACTATGATCAGTGACGCTAGATTAAGGAAGGAGTGTAAGATAGTGAAGACAGCAGATTGTGGAAGGAGTGTAGGACTGTGTAGGGTGTAGGTTGTGAAAGAAGTGAAGCCCATGACTGTGGACTGAATGTAAGATTGGAGGGAATGTAGAGGAGTGTAGGTTGTGGAGACTAGAGGTGGGGGAGTCAAGGTGTGGAAGGTGAGGACGGTGGAGGGGGGAGCGTCGGGGTGGAGTGAAGATGGAGTCTAATTGGGGGAAGGGTTTGGGTCAATGAGGAGAAAGAGTGGAGGGTGGAGGAGGGGAGGGGGTCGAGAAGGGGAAAGAAAGGAGGAAGTGGAGGGGGGGGGGCGGTCAAACTGGAGGGAGGATGGAGTGTGGCTGGGTCCAGTTCCACACCTCACGGATGGCTGGTCACGTCAGTACGAGGACATCATTCATAATTCTTGCCACTTCCAAACGATTTTCCCCGACTTAGACAAGGTCTCTCGTACTGATGGGGCTATTGAAGGCCAGAACTAAATCTTCAAATCTTAAAAGTCTCTCCTAAACTAACTAAAATCCTTCGAAAACAGCAATAATAAAATAGAGGTGGTCCGAGTGAAATGACTAGTTACATAAGGGACAAACAAACGGGCTGATTAGACTGCCGGAAGCTGTTTGTTTCCACCTAGTCCCTGTTCACTCTTCAATGTGGCTGGGGACGTGGACGTAAGCCGAATATACCTTCTTTAACTTGGGATAAAGCTGCGAACTCTCCACCTTCAATGCAAAGCTATAACTGTGGACCAACACTAGATTACGATGCTAGTCACAAAGAAGTGATATGGAACGGATGAAGTCATAGCTTTGCCTTTTTATATCGCTGAGCTACTTGAAAAAAAAGCTACACTAAAGACGAAAATATGGGCCAAGGTAAGGTGAAACGACAATAATACCAACAATGCTTCAGGGCATGATTGGGATTTGCAAAAGTAGGTTGAGTTAATATCCCTCATGCAACTGATATGCATAAAGAAGAAGTGACATACCACAATCTTAACCGCCACAGTACGATGACGCCATAAATTAGTACGATGACGTCATAAATTAGTACGATGACGTCATTAGTACGATGACGTCTTCTATATTTCAGTCGTGTCCACACCAGGAATTTAATTGAATTCAAGTGACTTTCAAGTCGACAGGGGTGTGAAACATTCTCCATAAACCCCCTCTCCACGAAATGCATCCCTCTGATCCAGCAAAAATCGTCTGGTGGGGACATAAATAACAAAAATGAATTATTGATACGGGTAAGTCAGAATGAAGGTGTATGGAACATTTACAAGCAGCTGATATGGTCATCCTCACCCCCACTCTGTCTCTGTCTCTGTCTGTCTGTCTGTCTGTCTGCCTCTCTCTCTCTCTCTCTCTCTTTTAGTGGTTTAGAGGCATCCGATTATATACACATAAATTCATAATAAGCTCCCATCCGATTAACAGATGAAGCGATACGACCATTCTATCTCATTTACGTTACTATTTACGTCGAGTTTTGGCGTATTTATAACGTACAAGATTACATCCCCTAGTCTCTCTCTCTCTCTCTCTCTCTCTCTCTCTCTGGGAGTCAGGAATCGTGATGGAAGAAATCGGACTGAAATTTTTTTTTCCCATACTCTTGTCACTACCAATGGATTTCATTTTGCTTAATATGGGCCCCAGTGTGATGAAAAAGGGTTAATGATAGCCACACCTATCCCCTCGGGTTTGAAAATTCTCACACAAAAAAAAAAAAAAAAAAAAAATGAAATGAGAATAATGGAAAATCTATTCAATCAGCTAAAGACATGGATAGGAAAGTAAAGAGGATATCGGGAAAAGGAGAGGGAAGGAAAGGAGAAAAATCCGGGAAAGGAATGGTTAAGGGGAAAATATGGATGGGTGAGAAGAAGCAGAAGGAAGGTGAATGGAGGAGAAAAAACAGATGGAAAGTGAATGGACAAGAAGAAGCAAAAAGTAGGTGAAAGGGCGAGAAGAATCAGAAGGAAGGTGAGTGGGAGAGAAGAATCAGGAGGTAGGTGCATGGGAGACTGCAAAAGGGAAAGGGGACAGGAAATGTGTGTGTGGTGAAGGAGATGAGAAAACAGGGACAGCAGGTTGGTTAATGAAGAGGGAGCTGGGAAACAAGGCGAAAAGTTTGAGATTGGGTAAATGCGTGTGTGTGTGTGTGTGTGTGTGTGTGTGTGTGTGTGTGTGTGTGTGTGTGTGTGTGTGTGTGTGTGTTTATTCTGGACATAGCAACAGTAAACGCCCTTCACCAGTCAGTCGTAATCTTAAATAACAATCAGATCTCAGTATTTTTCAGTAATAAACCTTAAGGCGCAACGTAAATACAAAATCATTCGAAGTATACAAAGCGGCGTAATAATTCTTTGTAAGTACCCAGCGATAAATTACAGGATACAAAAATAACCTCTTCACTACAGCACGTACTTGTTAGAATTCTCGTTTCTTCCGGACGAATTTCTTCAATATAGGGAGAATCTATTAGTGAAGGGGGTTAATAGTGCTACATATAATTTCTCCCGTGCGAATAATCTCTCCTAAGTTGAATATAGTCCTCTGAAGTTAGCAAGAATAGACACCATCGGCCTGAAGAGGTTTATCAATGCTATATCTAACTTCCCACTTCAAATCATCTTTCCGAAACCTAATATAATTGCCTTATGAAAGCAAAAAATAATAGAAAAACATGTCATCGGAGTGCAGTAGTTAAGTGGTCTGAATTACAACGCAGTTCCAAGCCATTTATATACCTTAAATTCAACGCGGGTGTCCCTTTACTTTTTTCGACGCCAGACTTCACTTAAACGCACCTTTTCCCAGTCCTCTCAACGCCAGGGCCCACAGTGGCAAAATTCCAAACACGCACAGGCCCTCAGCCAAACGAATTACACAAGAAATCGCTCAATCCGTCTAGTTTAGAGGAGAGGAAGTGGGGTGGGATTCAGTCCATCGCTTGAGCCTTCCCTCCCTCCCTCTTTCTTTTCCTACTTTCCCTCCCTCCCTCCTCTCCTCCTCCCTTAGCCTCACCCCTCTCCCCCTCCCTGATTGGCTATTTCTTGGTCCAGCCGGAAGGGATCTCTTGTTTTGATTGGTCGGTGTATAGAAAGGTATCTCGTTGCAGCAAAGAAAATGGAACTGCTGTTTTCTTTATCTCTGAGTTCTTGTATGACATAATTATTTATATAATTTACCTCTTTATTTTCATACCAAATAAAAATACCGGAAACCGAGCCGACGTTTTCTTACTCGGTGTGTGTGGCTCACGTGTTTTCGATATTATCTCTCTCCTTATGCATAAAAAAATGAGCAATGGTTTTCTGGTTAAAATTTGAGAACAGAGTGCGTTTCCGATGTCTGCTTGTGTGTATATTACTGCTGTATTGTTTAGAGATAGGATTTCTTGCTGTGTTTATTTGTATATTACGAGCGCAGACCGCATTAGGGTGAGTCCACACTTAACGAACGAGTACAATAAACACTAAAGAACTCACCTTTTTCCTAATAATGTCAGTGGCTTAAAGTACAACGAAACGTGGACGAACATACACGAATTTGATCCACTGATTGTCGGCATCCTCTGATTGTCCGAAATGATCGTTTTGGTGGGTACTCACCTTTTGTTCACTGGCGGTTGCTCGTGTTCGCATGCAAGGTGTCTACTCACTCTTACGATCCTTCCACATAAACAGTAGGTATCTGAGATGTTGCAGTACTGTGATGGAGAATGTATAGAATATAATCGCACAGACTTGATGAAACACTATCGCTGCTTCTAACCCTGTGTTCATTGTGTTTCCTTATCCTGCCTCTATCGCAGCCATCGCCGAACGTTCCCATAAATGTGTTACATTGTAGGGATTTTTAAGAAGGAGAGAATGTTCAAGTTGTTCTTGTCGTGGATGGCAGGAGAAAGATTAAGATGAGTCTGGGGTTTGACTGCAGATTTATTCTCCAAAGGAAGTATCTCACAGGAGCAGTACTGAGGCAAGAGTGGTTTTATACTTGCTGACTCCGTGTGCTCCGTTCCTGCCTTTCCCACCTTGACTCTTCTCTCTCCTAACTCCTTCTGCTCTGTGTCTCCCATTTCCCCTGTATATGACTGGTTGTGTCATGCGTGAGGGCACGTGTGTGTGTGTGTGTGTGTGTGTGTGTGTGTGTGTGTGTGTGTGTGTGGAGTTGCCCATCAAGCGCCATACTGAGATGTGTGTGAAATTCCCCATCTAGAATGTGCATCGTTGTTTCCTCTAGATCTCCTGAGCTTAGGCATGACTTTCCTCCAGCCTCTCGTTACTAGTTATTATGTAGTGTGTTATGATATTTTAGTGTCCTGACACTTCGAACCTGCTGAGTAGTATTCTACGACACTCCGAATCTGATGCCCATTAACCTTGTGGACTGAACTTAAAGTGGAAGTAATATTTTCATTGCCCATACCCCACTGAAGCCCAGGGGTTTACATATAGCTGAATACAATCGTCTGGGGTTAAAACAAGATACAAACACGTTTGAGTGAGTAGTGAGTGTTACCGACGAGATACTGAAGGGTTTAATTAAGGTTCTATCAAAGCCTCTCCAGTTCCAAAACTCCTGAGCAGAGAAAAAACTTTTGGAGAGGGCACGTTGTTAACCCGTTCACGACGAAGATCTTGGTCCTACTGCTATCAGAGGACTATATTTAAGAAGGGTACGTTGCACCGAAATGGCTGGAAAGTTTAAATTAATCCTACCTTTGCCAGAGATCTGTAAGCTGAAAATATTCGTCTAAAAGTATCATGAATACGAGTAAATTGATAAGTTCTCGTAGCAAAGAGGTGATATGGCAGGAAATATGATACACCAGTCACCGTATCAAACACAGTGGTGTATTCTTCATGCACCTTTAAACACAACTAATATGGTTTTGGGAAATTAAACAAAAACCTAGAACGTTCTCGTATTGAAAGTGTTAATAAAGGGTAACAAGGCATGGAACATACACCAGTGGCCGCACTAAACACGACGGTGTATTTTTCACATAACTCTGCGAACTCCTGCACCCTGCTCCGTCACCATTTACTTACAGATGTGTCCTGCGAAATAACAAAATTCCACACGATGTCGTTTTAAGGAAAAATATCACACCGGGGAAAATAAATATTCCGCCATACTGACACAAAGTTTTTTATTTTGCTCTACTCCGGTCTGTCAGCCTAAGCAGACATATCGACCACATGCAAGCAGCCGCCTTTCTGTGGCAGACAGCGCCTCGCCAGGGGCGGAAAATGGTCCATCCCCCATGAAGATGTGCTATATGAACTGTGGATGCGCAGTAGTCTCAACCCGGTCTTTTGCTGCTGGGTAAATATGGTTGAGTTTCCTGCCTGGGAATGTTGTACAATCAAAGACAAAAATCGTGTCCTGAAATCTGGTGGAAACATCTGCTGAAATACTGAAGTTTCTGTGCACTGCTTTGTGTCATACGGACGGTTGGTACTTCTGTCATGAGTTGCAATTTGTTCCAGGTGACCAGTCTGGATACGAGCATATTTTTGTTACCTAAACGAAACAATTCTATATATTATGTCTTTCTGACTGCTGTTTTCATTTAAGATATCTGAAGCGTCTCTCGTGTTTTTTTTTTTTTTTTTTTTTTTAATCAAATCAGGAACGTTGCAATTCAGTTAGTTAAATATGTATCCGCAAGTCGTTCTCAGTCTTTATTAAGCTGATAATTATGGGCTGGGATTGTCATTATTTGTCAGTGCTATAAAACAAAGCTGACTAAACTGTATTATGATAATCATTTTCTTTTTTTTAATGGCGAGCTGAATCCCACAGACTTGAGTTCGAAGACATAAACCAGACGACCAGAATCTACGCACAACTGTTCGTGTGCTTCATTCTAGGTGGAATTCGACTCTTACGCCATAAGCACTGCTTGCAGGTGCTACTTTCATCGTTGTGATTATTTCCTGGTCCTATAGTGGTGTGGTAACACGAGGACGACTTGAACGATGTCGGTTTTCCGTTGTACCTTCCTCTCGAACTCGCCTATTCCACCTTTCTACAGTTATGCTTTCATCAAATGTTTTAGCTGTCTGTCCAGGATGCGCTTCCCTTAATAAAGGAAGATCATGCCACATCTTATCTCCCTAATAATTGGATGCCTGTTGCTTGACCTCTCCGTACCAAGGTATACAGATTGTCAGCTTGACGTTCTGTAGTAAGGTGTAAGATGAAATGGCCAGCTATCATCGCCTGACCGTTAGCATTTCGTCCACGGCATTTCGTCTCTCATACGAAATTCGGACTCAGTAATTCTCGCGTGTCGATGTTAAGTCTTCAGAATTTCGTGGATTAATTTGTACCGCCATCCCATCAACAGCAGATATGAAACTTGAAGAAGTTAGGCTAGCCAACCACGAATATGTAACTGTGGTAGAGCTTCAAGTGTTACACTTAATCTTCGGACAAAACCGTGACACAGCTCTTGTCTTTGATTGCACTCTGCCCTAAAAAGTATGCCAGCGACGTATGAAGCACTAAGGCACAGTGAAAAAAGCATACTGAGAAATGCATACCAACCCTCCCGAAACATTAGGCGGTGTTTCGTTTATTACCAAAACAGTCGCACCTATCCTGGCAGATACGTTTCTTAGGCAGGTCTAAGGACAGTTACTGGTGTGGTGGACTAAGAGTTACCCAGACCACAAGTTCCTAAATGACAACTGCTCGTGCGCGGCTGATGCTCACATTGATATCATCGTGATGATCCTTGTCTCGTCAAGTTAGGGAGTATGAATAAAGATATCGACATAACCAAACCTAGTGTCTTTACAAATGGTCAACACAGGGAGCGATGGGCGGAACGTCAGCGTGACGTCATCAGCGTCGCCTGGGCCGTTGATGTTAAGGAAAGAGGAACTTTTGGTCCGCTACACCAGGCCCCCGTCACTCCCATGCTAGTACCTCCCGGGACCATGGTAACCATCCACCCACTGGCTACTTTCCCGGTGGGTTAACCTTGTCCAAGGGTGACCCGGAACTGTGTGGACGGAGGCTTCCATCTACCAGAGCCTGATAGAGGCTTCGGCGGCACCGCATACCCCAACAAGATGCAGAATTAGTAACTGAACATTAATATATATGATAGTGATATATACAGGACAGGTAAAATATAATATGAAAATACTGTACAATATTTTGTTTTATGAAATAAATACTAATTAATGTGATATAGATAGGAGTATTAATATGTAATACAATGATGTACTTTAACCAATTAGTTACACTGATTATCAGATATTACTGATTACAAGGCCAATACCCTAGGTACAAAATGATTAAAGGTGAAAATAAGAACCCTGATAACAAAAACATTAATCTTTAATAATAATAATAATAATAATAACTAGAACTATGTAACTGTCCTACGGACATTCACTAGTTTCCACCACTAGTTTCATAGTGACCTTGACCATCCTGGGGAGATCTTTTTTTTTTTTTTTCTATCAGCAATGGTCCATGCCAGGACACACAACTTGGGCCCTTCAGATTACTTGCGCAGTATCCGGTTCTCCTGGAAATATTAGGAGATTCTGAGGCCAGAATAATAATAATACCAGCGAAAACAATTGTCTCCTCCTACGTAGTAGGTGGAGATTAATAATAAAGATTTTTTGTGTTTGGTGCACGTTCTCCCATTTTTATGTAAATTTCGTCATTGTTACAGTTTTTTTTTTTTTTAGATAATTCCAAATTTGAAATAATTTTGGGGGAGAAAATATTTTTTAAGAAGTTAGGTTACGTAAGGTTAGTTAATAATAATAATTAGGCTAGTTAATAATAATAACAAATAAAATTTCAGTATAACATTCATCCCCTTGCTCCATGCGTAGATAAATTCTGCTATGGTGGATAACGGAAGAGTGCCACTCTCAAACCACGTTCCTTTCCTGACAGAAATCCATTCCTTGCAGCCACGTTAGAGCAGCTCCACTGAGCAGATCCTCCACCAGTGCTATGTTCATCGAATGCTTACGGCGGCATAACTTAAATTTTGGATCTTTTGTCTTGATACTTAAGTACCGGTACTATTTGTTATTATTATCAACTAACCTAATTATTATTAACCTAACCTAAGCTACCTTTTGAAACTAATAATTTCTCCCCCAAAAAAAGTTCAAATTTATTATCAGCTTAAAAACTGTATGCGACGAAATTTACATAAAAATGGAAGAACGTGCACCAAACACAAAAGATCCAATAATAATGATAATAATAATAATGATAATAATAATAATAATAATAACAATAACAAATATAACTGCACTTAACATATAATATTATTCCCCACAAATTGCCGCCCCCACCCGGCGTGGACTGGCTGGGTGATAATATAGTGGTATCCCCTAGCAGTAATTAACTCCAGTGAAATGCACATGTATACATTATCGCATTCTAATTACAGTAGTGCAAATTATCCGACCAGAGTGTGGAAGGAAAAATCTCTCTCTCTCTCTCTCTCTCTCTCTCTGATTCTTTAATGGAGTAGAGGTGAATAGTTCTGAAGGGACTTATAATACTCTGAATAAATATGAACTGACTGAGTTGGGCCTGGTCTGCCTTAACTGAACCTGGAATGAGACTTACATGGATTTAAGTAAACATGAAATCCCAAGACTGAAATTAATATGGATGGACATGACTTGATGGAAACTGTGGTAGCTTGAACCTGCCCTGATCTGATATTGGGAGCGATTCTGGGATATATTTATGATGTATTCCTTTCATAATTTTGATTAGATTTTGCAGGAAGGACAAAAAAATGAGAGTGCATCTTTGTGTGTCTATTATTCCTGCAAAACTAAATCCAAGTTACAGCAAGGGCTCAGTCGTAAAAATGTTCGAGAATTCTATCCCTGACTGAACTGACGTGACTGGGCAGGAGTGTTTCGACGTGGAGAGCCAGAATTAACCCCTTCAGCCATATAACGTATATCGTATTATAATTTTGCTATCTCCAAAAGCTTTGCTATCTCCAAACGATCTGATTCACATCAAGAAAGACTTTTCGAACTGGATGGGAGATATAGAGCCTTCTTTAACCCCTCCAGCAAAAGAGATCCTTCTTAAACACAGCAAAAAGTTCTCTGGCGGTACCAAAATAAACCATAAAAAGACGTCAGAGCACAGAGCGGGTTACCCTGTGTGGGGTAAAGGGACCGGAAAAAAACCTTTTATGTGAGTCCACCATTTTTATTATATTCCTGGAGGTGCCACACGATTTTATTTGGCTTAGAATGAGCTCCCAGTACTAAAGAAGTTTTCTGGGGCCTCATCTAACCTCTCCAGTTCGGGAAGTCTCTGCGGGACTGAGTAATATCGCATGAAGATGACAAGATAAAATGAAAGAAGATGTTATCGCTCCGAGAGGGTTAATGGCAGTGACTAGACAAGAATTACCTGATTGGACCTAAAGTTGCCTGCAGAGACGTGACTGCATCCTACGTCTGCCGTAACTGGACCTAAAGTGGTATGGATGAGCCTAAATTAACTTGACCGCGCTTGAAGTGGACTGAATCGATCTGAACTGACCTAAATTGACCAGAATTGACCTGAATCGACCTAAATTGATCAGAATTGACCTGAATCGACCTAAATTGACCTGAATTGACCTGAATCGAACTAAATTGACCTGAATTGACCTGAATAGAACTAAATTGACCTGAATTGGCCAGAATCGACCTAAACTGACTTGAATCGACCTAAAATGGCCTGAATTGAGCTTAATCGACTTAAATTGATCTGACTCGACCTGAATTAACTTGAACTGGCCTGAATCGTACTGAATTGACCTGAGCTGGCCAGAGTCGACCTGAATTAACCTGAATGGACATGAATTAAGCTGAATTTGCCTGAATCGACCTGAACTGACTCGAATCTACCCGTACTAACCTAAACTGGATTAGATAGACCTAAAGTGACCTGAATCGAGCTAAATTACCTTGAATCAAGTTAAACTGACGTGATTCGACTTGAAATGAGATGAATCGACAGTAATCGACATGTACTAACATGAATCGACAAAAACTGACCTGGATCGATTTAAACTGATCTGAATTGACACGAATCGACCTGAACTGCCCTGAACTGACCTGAATCAACCTGAACTTTAGTAAATCGACCTGAACTGACCTGTATCGACCTCGGCTTAGTTGAATTGCTCCGAGTGGGCGTGAATGAATGTGAGTGTGAGATGTTCGGGCAGGAAGGGATGTGAGGGGTCTGGAAGGAGTGGATATAAAGGGCAGAAATGGATACAAAGGGTAGGAATGGATATGAAGGACAGGAATGGATATAAAGGGTAGGAATGGATATGAAGGACAGGAATGGATATAAAGGGTAGGAATGGATACAAAGGGCAGGCATGGATATAAAGGAGAGGAATGAATACAAAGGGCAGGAATGAATATAAAGGGTAGGCATGGATATAAAGGACTGGAATGGATATAAAGGGCAGGAATGGATATAAAGGGAAGGCATGGATATAAAGGGAGGGCATGGATATGAAGGGCAGGAGTGGATACAAAGGGCAGGAACGGATATAAAGAGTAGGAATGGACCTAACTTTGCACACATTTAATGAACCAGTACAAGCCTAACTGCATGTGAAGTAACTTGGTGGGACTTGAATGAAAGGTGAATGGGGTGGAATAGGACTGAAACAAGCTAAATATATGTGTACTTGCCTGGGCCTGCTTCCTTGTGTGTGTGTGTGTGTGTGTGTGTGTGTGTGTGTGTGTGTGTGTGTGTGTGTGTGTGTGTGTGTGTGTGTGTGTGTGTGTGTGTGTGTGTGTGTGTGTGTGTGTGTGTGTGTGTGTGTGTGTTTCTCTCTCTCTCTAAGTCCCCCACCACTTCACCAGTGCGGTAATGCCATTCATCACCACTAATGTGGCACGCTTGGTGGTGCTACGTGTGGTGCTGGTGTGTGTGTGTGTGTGTGTGTGTGTGTGTGTGTGTGTGTAAGAGAGAGAGAGAGAGAGAGAGAGAGAGAGAGAGAGAGAGAGAGAGAGAGAGAGAGAGAGAGAGAGAGAGAGAGAGAGAGAGAGAGAGAGAGAGAGAGAGAGAGAGAGAGAGAGAGAGCCATGACCCTGAACAAAGAAAAGTATATTACCTTGAAGTGTTGGACGAGGAAGGAAAGTGAGGGGCTGAGAAGGAGTCTGGATAATGTTGGTGGGTGAGGCGGTGTTGATGTGTGCCACGACGCATGAGGCAGGGTGTTGTGAAGGGGAATGGTTGGAGGGGTGAATATGGAGAGGAGATTTAAAGGGTGGAAAATGAGAGAGAGAGAGAGAGAGAGAGAGAGAGAGAGAGAGAGAGAGAGAGAGAGAGTAGTGATTAGATACTGATGGTAAGTGCAGCTGTATTGACGTATGGCACAGTATATGATGCAGAGTGTTGTGGAGGGGCACTGGGGAGTTGAATGGAGCAGGAATGCAAAGAAAAGAGTGGAGAGTGACAGAGTGGTAGTGAGGGAAGATGATGACTGGGGAGGTGAAGGATACAAACAAATGAAATATTTTGTTATGTGGCAGGATGTTGTGGACGGGCACGGATGAAGGAAATGGTCATAGAAAAGAGGGGAAAAGGGAAGGGAGTTGGGAAAATTAAAGAATTAAGAGTATATATTAGGAATAGGCTTTATTATACACGAGAACGTATGATTTAGGCTGCAGTGGAGGGACAAGGGAAAGGAGAATTATGCATAAAGGAATCTGAGTTGGAGGCAAAAAAGGGATTGAAAGAGAGGTGGAGAGGAAAGCCATGAAGGAAGGGAAGGTGATGACTGGATAGATCGTAGTACCAGTTAAAGAATGTTTTAACGTATAAAAGCGTGCACACGGTAGGGAGCATGGTCTGAGGAGAATATGGATAAAGGGATAATAGAACAAGGAGAGAGAAGTGAAGGGAGGAGAATGGTGTATTAACAGTATAAGAGACAGGATGTTTTGATGGGTACGAGAGTTTATGAGGAAGGGTGTTGTGGAGTGGCAAGAATGAAAGAGGTGATTATGGATAACGAATAAAATAGAGGGAGATGGAGTGGGGGGCGAGAAGTGGAAGTATTAATATAACTGACAGGATCCTTAGGTATATAGTAGAGTTCATGAAGCAGGACGGTGTGGAGGGATCTGGGAGAGCAGAGTGGTGCAGGAAGGGAATATGGGTGGGAGATAGAAGGGATAGAAGTAAGAGATGGAGAGAAAGCAAAGGGAGGGAGGAACGGGGGGAGAGCGATGGTCAGGAGGCAAGATGTTTTGATGTGCACGAGAATATATGAGACAGTGTTGTAGAGGGTCATGGTGAAAGGAAGTAACTGTGGAAAGAGGGTTAAAAAAAGTGGAGGGGAGGGGGAGAAAAGGGAGGAGGGTGGAGAAGTGATAGTATATAAAACAAGACACTCTGGCATGATGGAATGTATATGAATCAGGATGCTGTGCATGTGATTTTACGAAGGATTTTGACTGAAGGAGGAAGGACAGAGTGGGAGATTCAGTAGGAGATGAAAAGTTTTGACAGCGTTAGAGGGAAGTAGGGAAGGTGATGAAAATTACTTCTTTTAACATAATGTCTTTTTCATCTTAAAACACAATACAACTAGACAATTATATTCAATGATTCAACTCAACTGTAGTGCTAAAGGGGTTAAACAAGGCCATATCTAACCATTCCTTTTTGATAAGTCTCTCTGAAGCTGAATAAAACTTCATGTGAACAGCGAGAAGAAAATGATCAACACGTCCTCATGGTTAACTAGAGGGGCACTCAGTGGAGCGCATCGACAAGGGCAAAGTAATTTCCGAACCACTCTTCGTAATGGGTTTGGTTTTCTCATCACTGAATAGAATTTCACAAAAAAAAAAAAAAAGTTTTCCGAATCCAGAATCTGGAATACGATCAGGACCTGTCCCAAAAGTTAATCGATTATTCCCTGGGACATGGGCTATCTACCCACCAAATTTGTTCCACATCTCTCTTTTAGTTTTTGAGTAATCCTGCTAAAAGAGAAACAGACAAACAACAAACAGGGGTGAAAACATACCCTCCTTGTCGGATAGAATAAGTGAAGGGAATAAAGAAATAAATGGAAAAGAGTGAGGAAGGGAAGAAAGGCAAGGAAGATATTGTGTAAGGGGTTAATTGATGGAAGGTTTGTGTGTGTGTGTGTGTGTGTGTGAGAGAGAGAGAGAGAGAGAGAGAGAGTTACGAGTACATAGATACACACACCAGCACAAACTTTCAAGATGGTCTCAACCCACCTGAACCGTGACAAGTCAAGCAAGGTGACATCAAAGCAGAAAGTTCCCTCATACACGCATCTCCCTCGAGTAAAGAG
Source organism: Coenobita brevimanus (assembly GCF_032717465.1). Classification (NCBI taxonomy): domain Eukaryota; kingdom Metazoa; phylum Arthropoda; class Malacostraca; order Decapoda; family Coenobitidae; genus Coenobita; species Coenobita brevimanus. The sequence goes on from NC_137053.1 coordinate 55,278,289, forward strand.
ACCGGTTGAGAGAGAGAGAGAGAGAGAGAGAGAGAGAGAGAGAGAGAGAATGTGTGTGTGTGTGTGTGTGTGTGTGTGTGTGTGTGTGTGTGTGTGTGTGTGTTTCCATACTGCCGTCTAATTACGCAGATACGCAATCCATCTAACTCATGATCCTTATTAGATCGTCTGGTCTAAATATTACGAAATATGTACTCTCTAATGAGGTAAGGAAAAAAAATATCCTTACAAAACATATGGCAAAAGACACACACTCTCTCTCACCCATTAGAACCTTCGCAATCAGTGGTACAAGTAAACCCTGACGAGAGAGAGAGAGAGAGAGAGAGAGAGAGAGAGAGAGAGAGAGAGAGTAGAGCAAAAGGGCAGGAGAGGGGAGAGGGAAGAGAAGGGGTCAGACAGATGCAAATTAATATCCAGCACTGAGTCCAAATGGCACCACATAGCCCCCCCCCTCTCTCTCTCTCTCTTTCAACACACGAAGGCAGGAGAAGCGAGAGAAATACGGAATGAAGAGGCAGGGATGTATTTTATTTTACACGTATGTATATAAAGTATATATAAAGACGGCATGAGAGAGAGAGAGAGAGAGAGAGAGAGAGAGAGAGAGAGAGAGAGAGAGAGAGAGAGAGAATCACCAGCACAACAAAAGAGCTAGCACACACCACCACTGCACACCCACCCTGTTGATCAAACCCGATTTTCATTTAGGCTCAGCCCGTACAAATGCGGCCATATGCAGCTTGGTTGCCTGTACATAAGTGAAATGGGGGAGGGGGTGCAGTGTGTAATACCGGTGAGTGCAGTATCGCAGGCTGGTACGGTAGGATTGAATTAGATGGATTTACTACTGCAACCAGATCAGCTAATATAGCAATATAATTTAGTTGAGTTGCGTAGTAGATGGGTGCGGCGATACTGTGTAGTATCGGAGGATGCAGTAACGTCACCAGGTTAATTCGGTACTGCAATAACGTAATATAATATTAACAATGTATAGCAATACATATTCTGTTTCTAGTGTGTAAGTGAGGCTTGACGAGGCCTATGTAGAATATCACTGAGAGCTGTAGCAATACGTGGTAGAGGATGTCTTAGACTACAATAATTTAACAACGGAATTATGCAAAGTATATATATATATATATATATATATATATATATATATATATATATATATATATATATATATATATATATATATATATATATATATATATATATATATATATATACTGTATATGCTTTGTCTTAAATGTCAGGACTGAGCAGCCTAGGCCCGAGGACCCAGGCTCCTGATGAAATAAAAAAGGATTGGATGATGGATGTGTGGATGGAATCACTTCGGATGCATATACTGTACGTGAGGTGGGATGGGTGGTGAGGGTGTGTGTAATAGATGAGACTGCAGTGACGCCAAGTGGCCTGATATGAGTAGGTCGATGTAATACTGATGCATAACATAATAAACAGGCTGACCATAAACAATTCACCACGGAAAATATTGCTCTCGACGCTAGCTTTAGGTTATTTTTTGTGTCTAACAAACCTATTAAAGAATTTTTGCAATGAATTAGTCACATTAAGCTATAATACAATAAACTTTTACACAGCCTCCCCTGGTACTACATAGAATACCAGGACGGTGGTGAATTTCATTACAAGTGTTATTAAATATATCTAAAGTTATATAATTCAGCCCCCCTTTAGTCCGGTGTCTTAACTATGCAGATGTTATGAATCATCATTACATTCACTCTGTCGTTTCTAAAACCCCATAAAAAATTCATAAGCATGATATCCGGGAACGAAGAGACCGCGGTGACCATCCTAGCCGATCCAAAGTGAAGGGAAATCTTCATTGCGGAATCTGCGCACATCTAATCCCCAGTGATGCGGTGATCCATCTTGCTGAGAGAACAAACAGGGCAGCATATCTTCCAGCTGAAGTGAAGCATATAGTTCAGACATATTTACTGAAGGTAACTGTTGGACTTTATAGTGCTTTAACTGAAGCTAAATGGTCCAATTCTACGGCTGTATGAGAGTTCGTATCACAAGTTGATCTTGGAACTGCTCGCATATCTTAAAGAAATACACGGGGAATTTCTGATCCTCACATGCAACAGTTGTGTTCGTTGACTTTACCAGACAAGGGTTACAGGAATAAAATAAAGAAAACGTTATCGCAGAGAAGCGATTAATCAACTGAATCCTGTCACATAATATTTTTGTTTACTGTCTTGTTTTTTCCCAGACGATTTTATTCAACTTGGGAAAGCCCTCTAGGAGTCTGTGGGTCAATGAAGGCTATTGTGAAGTCCTCCATTTAATTTACGAAGTCTCTCCTAACTCAATAAACTATCTGGCAGGAGCAAACATAAGCGTAAAATAAAAATGACGTCAACGTATTATGGGAGAGATGCATTTCCATTACAATAAAGAATAATATGATCTCTCTCTCTCTCTCTCTCTCTCTCTCTCTCTCTCTCTCTCTATCCTTGAAATACTCGTGCATAAACTATTTTTCCTTCTTGTAGACAGACGTTTCCCTCACTGACTTTAAACATTCACTCTTTCTCAACATTCAGCCCATTATGACACACACACACACACACACACACACACACACACACACACACACACACACACGCACAAGCGCTCGCGCTACTGATAGACTGTGCAAGACTAACAAGGGGATAATGAAAAAGATGACACCGATGACAAAAGGGTAAAAGAAGAAGAAATATAATTTAGATCTTGGAGGTGGTGGTGGTGTTGACGAATGAGTAAAAAACAAAAGCATTAGTAAGCTTTTGGTCCCTTCTTCGCATAAAAAAACAAAACAAAAACAAAGCGCGAGCGCACACAAAACACATTCTCTCTCTCTCTCTCTCTCTCTCTCTCTCTCTCTCCTGTATATATATATATATATATATATATATATATATATATATATATATATATATATATATATATATATATATATATATATATATATGGGAAGTTTTTAAGGCTGTAGCAAGGAATCTATCTCGCGACTTGTAGATGGGAACCAAGCACTCTGTCGCTATACTATGACGAGATAAACACTAAAAGCTACCTGAGTTATATAAAGAACCAGTTAAATTCATTTGGGGGGGGGGGGATATATTTTCAACCCTAAGGCATATGATAATATATTTCAGAGAGATTGTTCTTGCCCTCTGCTGACTGGTCGGGCCTGAAAACTGGCAAAAGCAATCTCATGCACTATAGGCTACAAAGCAAGTTTAAACCATCCTCACCCACACTTAGGTGGTTTACGAATTAATCAAGACTCTTCATCCAAGACTCTTCATAGCTTACTTACTGTAATTGATCGACAGCGAGTCATTCTCCACAGAACACTTCATTCCTGTTTTGTATGTTCATGCACGCTGCCACTCACCCCCTTGGATACGCAGACTTTTGTGATTCAATGTTTTGTTCACACAGTCTTTTCACCTCCTCCTTAACCTTCCTCTCATTCCCTCTGTTTCTGATCTGTATACCCTGCCATTCTCTCACCACCCACTCTTCCCATAAGGCCATGTCAATTTTAGAACTCCCTGGTCTGCCGTTTCCATTAGACTGCATTTGTTTCCACAACTTTCTCTTACCATGTCAATTCTCAACCTACCAAAGTGTCCCAAGCTACATAAAAACTTCGGACATTTCATTTCCAACACCTTTATCTTTTTCCGGTCTATAGTTTTAAAGCCACACACCTTTCAGCCATAGAGCAATATTGGCATCACTCTGCCTTCATATATATCTTTCTTTCTTTCCATGTACTTCTCAGCCGCCCATAATACCGTAACCAATTCTGCTTCCATATAGGCCCCTGAATTTATTTTAATCTTCATGCTGCTTTGTCTGCTATATATAACTAAGCACTTCATTTCTTCCAACCTGCCTCATTTAGCCATGCTCATATATCATTCTGCTCTGTCTCTCTACTACATCTATCACATTGCCCTTTCTCGGCTTCGCTCTCAGCTTACTCTTACGAAATCTTCCTGGCTCAGATACTAACTCTTGAAGTTTACCTACTAAGTTTGTAACTAACGTTGTATCATCTCCAAATAGCATAGTTTCCTTCTAAGTCTCCCCATCTTTCATTATCATTTAAATTTACCTCTCTTCACAGTAGCTACCCTTATTTATCTCCCACAGCGACATAACGTATCCCTGACGTAACTCCAGCCTTACTTCTAGCCATTCACATTCCTTCTGTCTAACACCCATTCAGAAAACGAGAACAATACACCTAATACCTTCGCTCCTCTCCCCCGAACACTTTAAGGTTGATCCAGCCTCATAGTCAGTCCGTCCCAAGTCGCTTCGAATCTACTAAACTAACCTAGTCTAACCTAATTTAATCTAACCTAACCTAAACTAATATAGCCTAACCCAACTTAACTTAATCTATGCATCCCCAGCCAAGTCTAACTTAACCGAAACGACTTGGGGAGGGATGGGTTTTGGAGCCGGATCAACTTGTTACCGCCCCATTTCTGCCCATCCCCACCCCTCACACCCCTTATCACACCCTCATCTCCCCCTCACCTTCCTTGCCTCCCCCTGCCTTCACCGGTACCAAAATTAGCTTCCACCAGTCGTTCAGAAATCCCAAATCCCCACGCCACCAGCAGTGTTTGGGCCCCACCTAAACACACCTCCACCGACACGATTCTTGGTGGTGTTGACTCGCAGTGCATTGTGCCAGAGACGTTGTGTGCCTCGCTGTGGGGGCATAAACACGCAGGTTGAATTTCTTTGGCTCTTTGTGTGTGTGTGTGTGTGTGTGTGTGTGTGTGTGTGTGTGTGTGTGTGTGTGTGTGTGTGTGTGTGTGTGTGTGTGTGTGTGTGTGCGTGTGTGCGTGCGTGCGTGTGTGTGTGTGTGTGTGTGTGTGTGTGTGTGTGTGTGTGTGTGTGTGTACCCTATTAATCAGTAGCCATTCTCGATCTCTAAAACGCGGCTTGAACGTGCAGAGTTGCGTTACCAGATCAAATACAATATGTGTTGTGGGAGGGGTCGTTGTTGAATAAGGACACAGGTACAATCAGGGAAAAAAGTTCGCCTACTGCGTTTACTTCATAATTAGCAGACACAGAGACATACCAGGCCTCTCTCAACTTAGGAATAGCGGCCAACAAAGGAGGGGGAGGGGAAAACGTGAGATACTAGATGAAACGTTTGTCCCAACAGTCCTTGCAGCCTGGACGGTATCTTGTTCTGTGAATCTAGGACGCGTCGCTCAGGAATGGCTAAAAACTAGGTGTCATCTCGCCGTCCCTGAGTTTGTCGTTTGTATATAGAGCTGTAATACACTGGGTTTATGGGACGGATCAAACCATGTAAAATGATGGTTTGTCATTGTGGGAGAGGTCGTTACTGAGTAGGGACGTAAAAACTTGACTGGACAAAACAAAGTAATGTGAAAGATGGCTATTCATGACAGGGAAGGTCGTTGTTGAGTAGGGATACAAAAACTTGGAGGCCCTTTGTTTCCGGCTGCCAAGTAAGCCTCGTTCAGAATTGGTTGAATGAGGTAGTGCCATCTCGTCTTTCCTTGAATGTGTCGTTTTTGGTGGGGGAGTGAGTAGTTGACGCGAGAGGTGGAAAAATGGAGTTATTCTTACATATACAGATCAGTAAGACAGACAGGTAGATAGAGACAGATGCACAGATGGATAAACAAACAGACAGAGCTAGATATATAGATAAGCACACACACACACACACACACACACACACACACACACACACACACACACACACACACACACACACACAGAAACGGGGCAGAGAGAGAGAGAGAGAGAGAGAGAGTGAGAAGAGAAGAGAAAGAAGAGAAGGGAAGAGAACAGAAGAGAAAAAGATGGCAAGGAAATTGAAATAAATGGAGAATAAAGAAAAGTGCTTAGGGAAAAATGAATGTGGAAAGAAGAAAATAAAACTGAAGAGGGAATGAAAGGTGATGTGCATTTTGGAAAAATAAAGCAACAAAGAAGAAAAGAAGACAAGAAAAGACAAGACCAAGAAAGACTATTTTCATTCAAGTAGGCAAAGAAACAAGCAAAAAAAAAAAAAGAATAATAAGAGAGAAAAGGAGAGGAGAGGCAAGAGAGAAAAAGAGAGGAGAGGCGAGAGAGAAAAGGAGAGGAGAGGCGAGAGAAAGAGAGGCAAGGAAAGAAGAGGAAAAGACAAGCAAGGGCAAGATCAAGCCACTAAGCCACGAAAAATTGATAGTGGAGGGGAGAGGAGAAGAAAGGAGAGGAGAGGAGACGAGAGAAGAGAGGAGAAGAAGCGAAGCGACAGATCAGAAGACAAAATCAAACCACTAAAGCATATAAAAACGAATAGTTCAGACGAAAGGAGGAAAAGGGAAAGATAAGAGAAATTAGATGAGTAAAGAAGAGAAGAGAAGATGAAAGGAAAAGTAAGGAAAGAGGAAGACGTAACGCGAATCAAAGACGAGAAAAGACAAGAAATTACGACACCAAACAGTGAAAAGTGTACATTGTAAGTTTGGGGGAGAGCAGAGGAAATGAAAGGAGATAAAGGGTAATGAAGCGATAGGAAAAAAAAAATGAAATGAAGAAAGACAAGAAAAGACAAAACCAAGCCTAGAAAAATGATTAATAAAAAGGTGAGAAGAGGTGTGGCGAGGAAAGAAAGGAAGCGATGGCGAAGGAGACAAAAAAAAGAAAAGAAAAGAGTAATGAATAATACTGACGAGAGGGGAGGGGGCAGAGAAGAGAAGGGAAGAGGAGAAAAGAGAAGAGACTATAAGAAAAGAGAAGAGAGGGGAGGCAAGGAAGGATGATGAAGTAAAGTATGAGAAAAGAAAAGATAAATAGTCATGAAAGAGAAGCCCAAACCATTAAGCCACGAAAAATAAGTAACATGGAGAGGGAGCAGAGAAGAGAAGAGTGGAGAGTAAAAGAATAGAAATAGTTATGAGAAGAGAAGATAATAGAAAAGTAAAGAAGAGAATAGAGAAGAGCCAAGTAAAGGCGAGGAACTGACGCTGCCGAAAACAACTAAAAAAAAGGAGGGGAAAGGAAAACATCAGACCAGGAAAAATAAACAGAGAGAGGGTGAGGGACGAGCAAGGAGCGCCCTGTAGCCAGCCCACCTAATTATGGCAGTGGGTAGAGAGCAGCATTGAGGCCCCTTACAATACCAGCAGGACCCCGGCATTCACCCCGTCCACACCACCTGGCCTATAGGAGGGGAGGCTAGGATGGGGAGGGAGGACAGACCCCTTTAGTTATGAGTGGCTTTTCTGGGGGGAAGCTGAATTTTAGGAGGGCCTTTTAAGGGGGAGCTGGATTTTTTTTTTTTTTTTTTGGGGGGGGGCTTTTTGAGGAGCTTAATTTCAAGAGGGGAGGGGGTTTAGGGAAGGATCAGAATGTTAAGGGTCTTATTTGGGGGACAATTTTATCTTAGAGGCTAATTTCCATTTCTTTTTTTAAGGCAAGCTGGATATTAGGGGCCATATTTCCAGCTTTTTTTTCCCTAAGGCTAGCTAGATTTCAGGAGGCTTATTTTGGAGACCGGATATTATGGATTTAGGGAGCCTACAGTTAAGGGCGATGGATTTAATGGGATTTTTTCTGGGGGGTTGAGAGGGCTGGATTATAGGCAGCAGAGGTGGGGGCAGTTTTACCTCAGCGGGATTAACAATGGAGGGAACTAGATTTTAAGAAACTTTTTAAGAAACAGGGAGAGGAAGAAGGCCTACTGGATCCCCCTCTCAGAAGCCTTTTTTTTTTTTTTTTAAATCTATTCCTGCTATTTTTTTTCACAGCTAAGGAGAGTGTACTCAAACTGTTGGGGTTAGATACAGCCATAATTAACCCGTTCAGTGCCAGAGATCTTTCATAAACTGCATTTAATCGCTAGGAAGTTGCAAGATTAAAATGATAAAAGCGTCATCGGATTGAAAGGCTTTATTGCATGGGATTATTTCTATTAGTTTATTTATTTATTTATCTACTGTTTGATAGTTTACTGTATTTATTTTGGGGGCAGAGCTAGTTTTCTGTGATTAATATATTTAGGGAAGGGACGTCGTTTGGGGCAGGCTTTTAACAGGCATAAGATACGGACTGGATACGACTTAAAAGGTACCGAAGATAAAGAGATTTTATATGATTGTATTGAGATTAGGCTTTCTTATTTCTTTCAGATTTCTCTTAATTTCCCCTTCAGCTTTTCAGTCTCCTCTTAGTGTTCTCCCAACTCTCTCTCTCTCTCTCTCTCTCCTTTTCACTTACCTTTCAGCTATCACCCAAGTTTCTCTTACCATTCTATCTCAGCTTGTCAGTTTCCATTTTGCTTCTTCTCTAGTTCTGTTTTCGAAGTTTCCTCTCGCTCACTTTCTCAATTTCCTTTCTCAGTTCCCCCTCCCCGTGTCTTCTTGCTTCTTCTCTGTTTTTGTTTTCTCAGTTTCCTCTCCCTCACTTTCTCAGTTTCCTTTTCCTCCGCGTGTCCTTTCCCCTATTCTACCTCCCTTTCCTTGCTCCTTCCTTCATTATCATCCCTTCTAATCCCTTAAGAGTTAGGGTGTCTCTTTTAATGCTATGATTACGCCTGCATCGTCTCGTATTGATCGGCTGGTATTATGTGGTGTGTGTGTGTGTGTGTGTGTGTGTGTGTGTGTGTGTGTGTGTGAGGTGCCTGGTCTACCTATATGGCGTGAATGGTCTTGTGGTCTTCATATGTGGAGTATTTAGTCTGTTCGGTCTCTCTTGTGTGTAGGGTCTAGTCTGTTTGGTGTGTGTGTGTGTGTGTGTGTGTGTGTGTGTGTGTGTGTGTGTGTGTGTGTGTGTGTGTGTGTGTGTGTGTGTGTGTGTGTGTGTGTGTGTGTGTGTGTGTGTGAAACTATGGATTATTTGGTTTGTGCAATCCGTAAGTGCTGTGTGTTTCGTCTGTGATATGAATTTGGGGTGTTTCGTCTGTGTTATAAATGTGAAGTGTTTCGCGTGTTATAAATGTGAGGTGTTTCGTGTGTGTTATAAATGTGAAGTGTTTCGTCTGTGTTATAAATGTGAGGTGTTTCGTGTGTGTTATAAATGTGAAGTGTTTCGTCTGTGCTGTAAATGTGAGGTGTTTCGTCTGTGTTATAAATGTGGGGTGTTTCGTCTGTGTTATAAATGTGGGGTGTTTATTTTATATGGTCTACATCAGAGGTTCCCAAACTATTCTCTTTTGTATTCTCCTCCCTCCGACAGAATGCCTTGACATTTGTGGCCCCATCCACAATTTCTTTTGAGGAACCGAAGAAAGTCACGTAGTTCGAATGTGTGAGGTGGATGTGAAATTTTAACAGCTCATGTATTTTAAAATACAGATACGATGCAATCACATAAAACATCACTAAAAACATGAACTGAATGGTACGGCTGTAATTGCATTATTGTTGCCAAGTGGGGAAACAGTGGCTGAATCACAAAGAGGACACAGGAGAGGTCATCTTCCACGTGGAACCGAATGCTTTTGTGATATGATGAGGAACATTATGGAAAACTACCGCTTTGCTGAGGTAAGTTGACTGCAATATCAGAAACACCATGACGGCCAATTTTATGATGAGTGTTGCGCCCTATTCTCAACCAAAATCCTGACAAGTTTCTCTCTCTCCGAATGTGTCTTTTGAATCACTTTGAAGTAGTCCTCTTACACTGTCTCATCACAAGACAGTCGACAGAAAAAAAAAAAAGTCCTATTAAACGTTGCCTCTAACTGTTTACGAAATTTTTATCTTAGTGACTCTCGATACATGAAGTTACCCGATGTCCCCTCGCCCCGAGAAATGCACTATGACCTCCCAAGAGACCATGACCGCCTGTTTAGGAACCACTGGTCTATACAGTTTGTGTAATATAGTTGTGGGATGTTTGGCCGATTTGGTGTGCGTGGTCTGTATAGTCTGTGCGACAAGTTTAGGGTGTTTGGTCTGTGCCGTCTTCATAATATGTGTGGTAAGTGTGATGCGTTTGGTCTGTACAGTCTGTAAGTTCATGATTTGATTTTTATGGTCTGACTCTTCTATGCGGTCTGTCTCGTTAGGTCTGTATGATCTGTGTGGTCTGTGAAATCTGGTCATTCCATTTTGCTTCCTCTTTCATCGCCTTTTCTTCATGTCTCCCCTTTCTCTAATCCTACACTTCCCCACTTTCATGTTTCTTCCCTTCTTCCTTTTTTTTTTTTCCAATTCTTCCCCTTTTTCTTTCTTCTTTATTTCCTCCCCTTCCTCATTTACTTTCCCTTCTCTACACCCTCCTATTCTTCCTTGTCTTTCTGCTTTTGCTCTTTCTTCCTTCTTCTTTATTCCCTCTCCTTCTCCCTTCTTAAGTGTTACGTCTTCCTTACAAGCCCCCCTTCTACTTACCTCATCCCCTTCTTCCTTCTTCATCCCCTTTCTCCTTACTGCTTCATCTCCTTTCTCCTTTTCCTCCTTACTGATTCATCTTCTTCCGTCCCCTTCGTTCTTCCCTTCCTGCTTCCGCAGCCCCAACTATTATCCTATTAAAGCTTTCTCCCCCTTTCCTTCCTTGCTTCTCATTCCCCCTTTATTCGCCGTTATCTCTCTCACCGCTTCTCCTGTCATTATGTTCGTGTGATTTTTTTAAATTATTGTTTTTTTTTTTTTTTTGAGGAAGAGGGAGAGAAAATCTTTGCTGCATCTTTTATAATTATTTTCTTTTATATTTCCCTGCTACGTGTGACATTGCCTGTATATTCTTCTCTTTATTTACTTTTTTTCACTCTTCTTTCCTCGTTTGCATATGCTCATACTGCATATCTTGTTACACCCGGCAGCACGATAATGCCATCGGCCACACGATAGTGCCATCGAGGTATTGTTTTCGACGGTGTGTGTGTGTGTGTGTGTGTGTGTGTGTGTGTGTGTGTGTGTGTGTGTGTGTGTGTGTGTGAAGAAAATAGCGTATACAGTTTTTATATGGTTTTAGCCAAAACTGGTGGAAGGGTTGAGAGTTATCCAAGAGCTTCGCCAATCGTTATTGAGACCAATAGCTCAAATATCAAGGTCACATGACAAGGTCAATTTAAACAGCTTTCACCCGATTTTGACCAACCTAAATGGAGGGGTTGAAGGTAAGACAAGAACGTTTGGATTTAATTTTGAGAACACTCAGTTAAAGGTCACAGATCAAGGTCAGTGTTCGACCTGTGTAGGTCTATTTGTTAAGTAAATGGTCAAAACAGTTTTAATCAGACTTGAACCAAACTTGATAGACGGACTGACGATATGTTAAAGGGCTGATTTATTTTTTTATATTTTTATACCACGGGTCAAAGATCATGGTAAGTCACATGGCAAGGAAACTTACACTTTTTTTTTGTTAATCCAAATGACAAAATTTTATGGAAATGTTCAGGGTTAGGCAAGGATGAAGGAATTCGATCCAGAAAACAATTACGAAAAAATCAAAATCACGGAAAAAGTACAAGTTCAAGGTCACATGGGAAGGCCGACTTACACAAAGAGTTGAACTTACGGCAAGGACAATGAGATTCGATTTTAAGATCCCTCAGTCAGCGATCAAGGTACAGGGCAAGGTAGGAGTTCAACCTGGTGCTTCTCTGTGTAAGCGAAATAACTATAATAGTTTTGATTTTATTTTACCCAACCTGGTGGAGGAGTTGAGGGTGAGCCAGGGATTGACCTATTTTTTTTAAACATTAGGTCATAGGTCACATGGCAAGTTAATTTTAATAAGATTAACCTATTAAATCAACCTCTGCGGAAGGCTTCAGCGTTGAGCAGGAAGGGCTTCTGATTTCGATAAGTATTTGTCAAAGGTCAAGATTACGGGGCAAGGCTAAATGGTCGACCCAACTCGACCAGTTTTTATTCAGTTTTAACCAAACTGGGTGGGCTGATTCTGGGGATCACTAAGAATGAATAAACTTGATTCTGAGAACAGTAAGTCGAAGGTCAAGGTCACACTCCAAGATGACTTTACTTTTATACGATTTGAACAAAACAGTGGAAGTGTTGAAGGACTGGCAAGAATGAAGCCATATCGTTCTCGATGCAACCTTTATTATCTCCTTCAGTCCCAGAGGCAATTTTTTTCCGTTGTAAAATGATTTATCGTCTGGTGATATCCGATTTATATACAAACCATTATGATGAAGGGTTCAGATAGTGAGGAAATAATCTATATTTTAAGTGGTATGGGAAGTATCGTGGTACCTTTCCCTGAGTAACTTATTTTGCATATTACTCTTGATATTTTCTTGTAGGTAATCTATAACGTTTTAATACTGACATAGTTTGTATTAGAAACATAAAGGAGGACATTACGTGGAATTAATCGATAAGAAACAGCTGTAATAAAACCTCTGTTGCTATCTTCTCCACGTTATCTCCTTTTTTTTAATTGCTCTGGTAATTTTTTCCATCTATTTCTTACCTTCATTCATTGTTCTGTCATTTCTTTTCATCCCGTTCTTTCTTTCCTTCTTCTCTTCGTTTTTACTTCCCAAACTTCCACTCTGTTCTTCTTCCCCTAATTATTCTTAATAATTTTTCTCCCTTCTCAGTGCTCTTTCCCGCTAACTTCAATCTTTTTTTCCCCTCTTCTTCTATTCTTTCTTTTTCATTATACTCCCCACTCTTTCTACCGTCTTCATCTTTATCTCTCTCTCTCTCTCTCTCTCTCTCTCTCTCTCTCTCTTTCTACCATCTTCCTCCCACCCTTCCTCTTTCTTACACTTTTTCCACTCCTTCCCCTTTTTTATTTCCTTATTTACTTCTCCATCCTCCATATTTATTTTTCCAACCCCTTAACTCCTCTTGCTCCTCTTCCCTCTCCCCTCGCTTCACAAGAGGAGGCAGGAGAGGAGAGCTAATTAGGGACACTGAACGCTAATGGGACGTAAGTATTAGATCTTTTAATTAGGCTCATGACAATTAAGAATCGGTTACTGAAATGGCAAGGTGTGGAGAAAATAGTGGTGGTTGGAGAATGTGGCGGAGAAATAGTGTGGACAATAGTGTCATCATCATTATTATCATCATTATACTTGCTACATCATCACTAACATCATCATCATCAGCAGCAACAGCAACAGCAGCAGGTTGTAAGCGGTGGCGAATATTATCCACTCACTTGATGTAGAGCTGCCTACTTCTTCCTTCGTATTTGTATTTATTTTTCTGTGTCTGCCTTCCTCTCTTACTATTTCTCCCATCGCACATATTACTTTGTATTGTCCTTCTTTCCACCTCACGTGACTCTACACGGAGTGACAGGCCTGATGGTTCCCTACAACCCAGGAAACAATGTACTACGTTGGGTGGTAACCATATTACCAAATAAAGGGGTGATGTGGAGCCTATTATGGTTTTCCTGTTAAATGGATGGAGAGATGCAAATGAGTCATCTATCCAGGAACCAAACCTCCACCCTCTTCCCAACGCCTATGAGCTGTGGCAAAGCATTGTCTGCCGCAAGGGAACATCGGCTCACTGCAAGGGATGGCCATGGAGGGACGGCTGCTTGTGTGCCGTTGATGGGTCTGTTCGAGCAGACAGACTGGGGTTACTGACCATCATTATCATCATCATCATCATCATCATCATCATCATCACCACCATCATCACCATTATCTGTATCATCGTCGTCTTCAGCTTTATCATCTTTCTAACCCATTTCATAATCAGCAACAGCAACACTGTCACTCATGACATTAAAGCATTTAAAGCATTACATGTTAACATAAGATCATGACAACACTCTCATGGTTGCGTCTTTCCTCGTAATTACTGTATCTTTCAGCCAACGCCAGGTGATTGCATTCAGCTACGTAAGTCATAAAAGCCTGAGTCTTCATACTGGGAGAGTCAGGACTAAAGATGTGCATTCCACCGTCAGATCCACACCCACCAAAACGTTATGTTGGACAGGTTAGCCCACTTCATCCGATGACGCATTCAATTGCTTATTCTTGGCACCTCCAGACGACTATTTTAAAGCTCAGGAGAGAATTTTCGAACCGGACGGGTTAGATGTAGCCTTCGCTAAACCCTTCACTACCAAACATTTCCCCTAGATGGAAAAAAAAATCTGTGGACAAAAAGAATAAGATATATAATACGCCATCTGAATGCAGGGTAAACACCAGTCAGCTTTGCAGTGCGGGGCGGCCTGGGGAACGAAGCTGGATAACAGAGACCAAAAAGCAGACTAACAATGTCGAAATATATTGTCATTAAGTCTCATAGTCCCAAGGGAACAATATATTTAGATATAATGTTTGTATGAAATGTTTTGCACAGCCCAAACGCCTGCGGATTCAACCGATGTATATTATGTATCAGCAATTGACAATATGGCTACTATTTCCATTCCCTAACATTATTGAGAATTAGTATCAATGCATAATTAACAGTAGTAACCGGTAGAGGAAACCAGACTCAGAAAACATCGTGGTATGTAGTAATTTAATATCATCGGGAAGTGTTTATACATTTGCAATCCGAATCAGGTCATGCCGAAATAAAAATCCCATACGACAATTCTAACTGTGGAATTATACCTACATACGTTTTGTAATTACTTATCTTACCCGGATATCTCCTTTAGTTTCTCCCATCCAGAAAAACAAACAAGATTTCTCAAAATAAAAGACGATTATTTGTATCACTTCTCAAGCGAAACGATTTCTATGTTTTGGCGATCGGGGTTTTGTCCAAATACAGGTGCGTCATTTACTGTACGTGACCTTGATACACACACACACACACACACACACACACACACACACACACACACACACACACACACACACACACGCACACACACACACACACACACTCACACGTCTAAGCTTTTTCACCGACCATTTTCACTTTAACTGTCCACACCTCACCCTTTATTGCATTCTCTCTCTCTCTCTCTCTCTCTCTCTCTCTCTCTCTCTCTCTCTCTCTCTCTCTCTCTCTCTTTCGGCTTGTTTTGTCTGACTTTTCTCTAATTACTCCAGCTCCAATCCTTATAGCTACTCTCTCTCTCTCTCTCTCTCTCTCTCTCTCTCTCTCTCTCTCGTTCGGCTTGTTTTTTTCTGATTTTTCTCTAATTACTCCAACTCCAATCCTTATAGCTACTCCCCCTTCTCTCTCTCTCTCTCTCTCTCTCTCTCTCTCTCCGATCCAACTTTCCCTCCAACAATTTTCTGACCTACCCAATAATGACAAAAGTTACCCAAAGAAACACTGGTCTCCCGATCCAATTTTCCAACCCTAATTTGCATATAAGATCAAACCTTGAAATTACGGTCACCTGGGAATTCCGGTTCAGCCTGGAAATTACGGTTCAGCCTGGGAATTGCGGTTCAACGTTCACATTACGGTTCACTGTGGGATTTTCAGTCATCTGGGTTCCATCATTCAGCCTGAGAATTTAGGTCATCTCAATACCGCCGTTCAGCCTCGTAATTCTGGTTCAGTCTGAGAATTATGGTCATCTTGGAATTACGGTCATCCGGAAATTAGGGCCACTCGGGAATTGCGGTCACCTGGGTACTACTGTTATCTGGGCTTTACGGTTATCTGAGAGTTTCTGTTACTTGGAAATTACGGTTATCTGGTAATTGTCTTTATCTGTGAAATACAGGTGTCCGGGAATCGCACTTGTCTCGGATTTACAGATTAGTTGGGAATTATGGTTGAACCTGGAAATCTTGGTTTGTTTTAACAGGAAACCTAAATCATCTGCACAGTATCCGTCAGAAATGATATGATGCATCCTTGAACTTTTACCAGTACCTTCATTCCTTTGTAATGCTTGCTTTGACCTCACTCATAGTCCCCATTCATTTATCTACAGTGAAAAACCATGAAGACATTAAAATTTTTTGTCACACTCGAATACACATACACGTACTTTTTCACTAACTTTCACTCTTTCACTAATACTCTCTTCATACCATGTATAGGTAAAACTTTTCATAATTCCTCATTGCTCATTAGCATTTTTTTATGATCCTTAAGTGCTAAAAATATCTTGTGGTCCTTTTTCATATACTTTCTTCTCTCTGCCGTACTGGAAATACAGACAAAATATGTATCTCTATGTACGGCGTCATCAAATTCATCTACATTTCTAACCCTCTACCTGTCCACATAACGATCCAGTAATCTAACGAGCCACCTAACTCTCTTGCAAAACAAATCTCTAAAATAACTTAACACTCAGTCATCCTATCCACCTATATTTCTAACTTCTTCCTGTTCATTCTTTAGCCTAATTATCTAACAGACCGTCTAATTCCACGACTTTAACTCTCTTCCAAATACTCTAAAGGCCTGTCTACATGCTCACTAGGCAGCTGTGGTTTCGGAGTACTGTAAAGGAATGTGCGAGGGAAATGGCAGTGTAGACTTGAGAAACTAAAGCACCATCCCTATATGTGATTCTCTGATTACAGCGGATTTCATTGCCATGCCCACTGATAATGTAGTCAGATTCTAACTCTCTACCATAGCCATCTAACTCCCTATCAAACCATCTAATTGTATCTAAATATTAAACCCTTTATAAATCACACACCTAACACTATACAAAACTACAATAATTCCACAAAAAATAAAATAACCTAAGTCCCTATCTATCGACCCCCAAACATGCGTCTACTGTATATCTATCGAGGTGAGGTGCGGTCATAACGGCAGGTGTGCAGCTGCTGTGGTCAATTACCCATTTTTCATACCACAGCCTCGCCAAGATTAATGGGCAGAGAATGGGAGGGAGGCTTAAAGCTGGTCTAATGGCGCTGACAAGTGGGTAGGACGCAGAGGAGGGAAGAATTAATAAAATGGAGATACATAACTGGAGATATTTAAACACACAGACACAGACACACACACACACACACACACACACACACACACACACACACACACACACAACCATGACCAAAGCTTAACCATAACACAAAAAGAAGAACCACGCGCACAAAATTTTATCTATACATGAGTTTTTATTAACTTCTAGACAGCAGGAAACCGGCAGTAAGATTCCCTGTGTCGAGTAACTTTGTCTGGCGTTAGTCGGAATAAAATAGAGTTCTGCAAATGTTTACCAAGGTAAATTTTGTGCACTTCTATACATTAAGAAAAGTGGGAGTACAGTAATTTATGCTAATGTGAAATATCCAAGGATGAATGGCGGTAGAACTTATATCTTCCATGGCAGAATGAACACAATAAAACCGCGGTCTAGAATCGTTTTTCTTTTTTTTTTTCAGATACAGTACCTGGGCACATGTCGGAAAGATTGGAAGTTGTAGGCAGTGGGAAATACAAACCCGGTTACCCGGATATGTGCATGAAAGACTAGGAGTACCAGTTATATCTTGCATAATAGAGCTGTCCTCTCCGCAGACATTATAAAGACCCAAAATAAAGACATTAAACTGAGCAGGATCAAACAAAATATGAAGACAGTTTACCATGCCAAACCTCAGCAAAGCTGAATTTGCTAAAGAAATAGTGTGATTCTCTCTCTCTCTCTCTCTCTCTCTCTCTCTCTCTCTCTCTCTCTCTCAAGACCCACCTCCTCCTTTGTAAGCCGCAGGGTGAAGGCGCTCATACCGTAGCGGCGCCAAAAGTTGAAGTAAACCCTGAGTGGAATACGTCGGTGGTGGGGCAGGGATTTCCGCCGACAGGGGCCCACAGGCCCCACACACACCTTGTACCGTCTCTGTCCCATCTTGCCCCGTCCCGGATCTTTCTTCCTCATCCTACCCACATGTTTGGCCGCCAACATGGTGTTAACCCTTTCACATTAACTTGGCCTAGATTTTCGTCCTGTTGCAGCCTTTTCACTTTTCTCAGTGGCACTAACAGACAACACTACAGTTCTGCATCCTGTCCTTAGCACTTCTTGACTAACGTCTTAGTTTCAAATTAATACTAGATATAGAGAGATGGCAAATTTGGGATAAGTTTTTCTCTGATCCACGTTTTTGCTTTCATTTCATAGATGATGTTACTTTATCTACTTTTTTTTGCCCACTTCTGTCGCTTTTGTTTGTACAGGGCTGAACTTAGTTTTGAGGCGAGCTACTTTTTCTTTCTACTAAGTTACTTTGTCTCATCTGCTTCTCTGTTAATTCGGATGTTATTTTTTTATTTACTTTATTTATTTATTTTGTTTATTTTTTACTTCAGGACATGGCTGAGTGTGATTGTAAGAAGAGTTCTGGGTCTGTACCATTTATTTGACAGCGAATATGGTTAGTTCCATTTCTCCTCTTTCACCCACTTTCTTTTACCGTATTTATTTCACTTATTTGTTTATAGGTTAAGTCAAGGTTGGGTTGATTTCTAGGGGCCCACGTTTTTGTCAGGTAACCGTAACAGCAACTACCACGTAATCGTCATTTTCAAGTGTCCTTAATTCTTCTCATTATTTCCATTTGGACGTAACACTTAGCTCCTTCTTCATGGCTGCTGCACTGCCTTGACAATTAACCACCAACTCACCTGAATTCTACCTCTGGCCCCGTCCATAAATCATGTGAATATATTGCAAAATTTTTAACGTTTTTTTTTTTTTTTCAGCTGATGGTATGCAAATGATGGATATAAAGTAAAAAGAAAAAAGAAAAGAAAAGAAAAGAGAGAGAACTGAAATAGAAAAACAGACATTTGGAAAAGATGCATACGAGGGAAGGACATAAGGACCAAAGAGGAAAATGAGGGAAAAGGAATAGACGGATGAAAAGAAGATACAGTAACTGGATAAATGGAAAGTTACGGATTACCAGAGAAAAAAAAAAAGATGGGAAAGCAGTTTAGGAGAGAGATTGATGGGGGAAGGAAAAAGGTACAGAAAATGAAGGACAGTGACTAGAGGTAAAACTGGGCCCAGGAAAGGAGGAAGGAAGGAAGGAAAAGCTGGAGGAAGGAAGGAAGGAAAGAAGGAAGAAGAGAGGGATGAATGGCCCAACAGGATAACAAGAGAGGAAATAGTGGTAAAAATAAAAGAGGAAGCAGAAGGAGCCTGAAAAGAACGAGGAACAGAAGCCACAGTGGAAGATAAAAGGAAGAAGGGAAGGACAGAAGAAAGACAGGAAGGAAGGAAAGAAGGAAGAGAGGCATAAAAGTCCCTAGAGGAGTTCCTAAGTCAGTCACTATCACTTTATTTCACTTGGAATTTTACGACACTGTGGTTTTCTTAGGGCAGAAGGCCCTACAACACTTCTTATGGCTTTACACCTCCACATATAGCTTTAGGACTCCCCGTATATCTAAACAGTTCTTACAGCTTCACACTTCTCAAATAGCTTAAGGACTCTGCGTATACCTTTATACGAGGATATCTTCATAAGATTTTAAATTTTTGGACCCCCTCTATACTCATATCTATGCAAATTTTCTTATAGCTTTACAACTTCTCAGAAAGCTGTAGAACTGTTCCAATACCTTTGCATCTCTTCTTGTAGATTTACCACATTTATAACTTTTCAAAAAAAAAAAAAAAACCCTACCTGTTCGATTGTATCGCACTTTCTATAGGCTAAAAATCTCCTGTAGAATCTTAAAATTCACGTTGTTCCTCTATTATATCTCAAGCGGCTTTACCCGGCATTATTCTTTCTATAACTACGACTTTTTCTATAGCTTTACAACATTGCCTATGGCTTTACAACACTTATTATAGTTAAATAACTCTACTGATAGCTTTGCTACTCTTCCTATAGCTCTTTACAACTCTTCCTATAGCTTTATAAAGTTTCCAATAGCTCTGCAACTCTTTCCCTAGTTGTACAACTCCTCCCTTAGGTTCAGGAATCCATGCATAACACATAGCTCTTTCAATACCTTTACAGCTCATGTCTTAGCTTTATATTTGTTCCACTCTCAACATTTTCTTTCCCTGTTCTTACATTTCCGTAATGCTGAAGTGCCTTTCATAGTTTTACAACTATCATAGCTTTAAAGCTGACCAAAGCTTCATAACGTTACCTGTAGTTTGATTTCTCCAACAAGACTTTATAAGTATCATGGTTTACAGTTCCTAAATCACAGCTTTATCATTTCCGCTAAAGCCACCAAAATTTACCCACTGCTTCATTTCTCCACCAGTGCTTTATATGGTAAAAGTAACATGACTTTACAAGAGCACCATAGTTCTGGGATACCATTATTTACCAACCTCTTCAAAGTAATTTATTTTTGGTTTATTCGTGCTAACCAAAGAGATTTACTCTGATCAAAAAAAAGAAAAAAGTCTAGCCTTGAAAGGGTTAATAATAGCCGTATAAAACACAAGCAGGCAAAATGAAACTGTCCCTAAGCATAAAACTGTGTGAAGAAGGTAAAAATGAAATATAAATGACTTAATCTTGCTGGCATAACCTCAAGGGAGAGCAAACTGACAAAGATTTATTAGTCTAGATCTCATCCATAACTTTACAACCACTCCACAACTTCATCACAAGCTATGCATCACCATACAGCCTTACACTAGTGCTCCACCATCACCACAATGCTACCACCATCACTACTCTGGCCCTAAACCATCACCACCACCACTACACCATCAGCACTAAAACACCACTACCACCCTGCACTTTCACAGTCACCAGCATCATTACCATTACAGCATCTCCGCGGCCTTAAAGCATCACCACCATCAATGAACAACACTAATTACACCACCACCACCACCACCACCAAACCATTTCACGTTATCACACCACCACCATCACCAACCTGCATCACCACAACCACCACCTTGCACCTTCGCCACAACCACAAACATTACCACCTCCACCTCCACCAAGACAACCATCATCACAAACACCATCAACCTGTATCAACACCACTACCCTAACCACCATCCTACGCCACCACCATCGTCACCACTGTCCTGCACCACCACTATCCCTCTATCATCATCATTACCACCACAACCACCACCACACCACTCCATACCACCACCACCGCAGCACCGCACACACTCCCACGAAATTACCAAAAATGCCATAATACTCCTACGCCCCCCACTCCCTCCCCATTGCCCTCCTTCCCCATGATATAAAAATCCCCACACCTCCCAGCCTGACCTCCCCCTAGACCTCCCCAGAGCAGAGAATGAGAGCAATAAGGAGTCAGGATGGGGGGGAGAGGGAATGGGGAGGAGGAGGGAAGAGGGGTTAGAGGGGAAGGGAAAATGGGGTTGGAGAGATGGGGAGACAATACAGTGAATGGAGAGGGCCGGAGGATGAAAAGGAGGGGAGGCAGGGAATGGAACAAAGGGAAAGAGGAAGGAGAGGGGGAAAGTGAAGAGAGAGGGATGGAAAGGGGGAAAGGGTATGGATAAAGACTGGAGAGGCGGGAAAGGAGATGGACAAGGGATGGAGAAGGGATGGAAAGAGAAGGGGATGGAATAGGACATGAGGAGGGGAAGGATGGAAAAGGGATGGGGAGGGGAAGAATGGAAAAGGGATGAGGAGGGGAAGGATGGAAAAGGGATGGAGAGGGGGGAGAGAGGATGGAAATTGATGGAGGGAGGGAAAGGGTAACTAAAAGAGATGGAGAGGGGAGAGGGGGGATGAAAATGAGTGGAGAGGGGGGGAAGGAGATGGACAAAAGATGGAGGGGGGGAGAGGGAATGGAACAGGATGGAGTGAGGGAAGAGGGTAAGGAAAAGAGATGGAAAGGGGAAAGAGGGCTGGAAAAAAATAAAAATGGGATGGAGAGTGGGTGAGGGGATGAAGGAAAGTTGAGATGGTATGGATAAGAAAGGAGAGCAAGAGACCGAAGATAGGAAGGGAGGAAGGGACAGTGAGAAGAGGAGAGAGAAAGAAGAGGGCAAGAGAGGAGAGATGGAAATGGATGTGAGGAGAGAGGGGATGGAGAGGAGGGAATAGAGAGAAAGGAGAGAAGGGGTGAGAGGAACTGAGGGGATGGTGCAGGAGAGAGGACGGTGTAGGGGAATAGGGATAGTGAGGGGAAAGGGGTTGGTGAAGGGGAGAGGGAATGGTGGGGGAAAGGGATGATAGGGGGAAGGAAGGGGGGAGGAGACGGGGGAGAGAATCTCAGCGGATCTACCATAATCTGGGAAAGGCAGCAGTGGAGCCGTGGTGGTAGAGAGGGGGGGGGTGGATATTAGTTTGAGGGGGGATAGGGGAAAAGGGGGTTGGTATAGGGATTGTTAGTGTTGGGGATGGGGGAAGGAATTTTGGTGTGGCAGCTGGAGGAAGGAGTGTATATCTCGGTGCAGAGGAAAGGATGTTAGTGTGTGTGTGGGAGGGGAGGGGGATGTTATAGTCGCAGCGCACGACACTGAGGTGGTCATTATCGTACCCTGGCAACCTACCACACAGAAGTGCGTCCGATTTCGTATCATACTCTACATGAATCATATTATGTAAAAATATACTATACAAAATATTATTATACACGAACATATTATACACGAATCACATGCGTCTCATATTATACACGAAATCGGATGCACTGTTGAGGGGTAAGTTGCCAGTGCACGATAATAACAATCTAAGAGTCTCGCGCCGCGACTTTAGTGTCCGAGGATGGGGAAGAAGGGGTGGGGGAAGGAATATTTGTGTCGAGGGGGAAATCGGGGCGTTGGATGAAAGGACATGGGAGCTGTAATATGACTAGAGAAGAGTCAATGGAAATTGAGGGGGGTGGGTGAATAGAGAGTAAAAATGAAAGGGAAAATGAGAATAAGGAAGTAGGAACCTTTTAGTGGAATGCGAGCAAGGAAGGGATGCGAGAGACAAAAAGATAATGGTGAAAGAATATTTAGTGGGGTGAGATAAAAGAGATGTTATGGAATCTATGATAATGGGGGTTAGAAATATAAGTGTATGAGGGAGAGATAGTCTGGATATACAATGGGGACAGGAATTTCAGTGGGGAAAAAGAGTTATAAAATGCTATCTGTTGGGCAGGGGAATGTGCCTGAAATGTGAAAGGGGGCAAACGATGTGAGAGATATGATAACAGGGAAGAATTTTTAGTGTGGAGGCGCAAGGTTGGTTGAGGGGTACTTGTGGGGTGGGGAAATGTGCATAGGGTGTGGAAGGGGGGATAATGTGAGGGAGGAATTATAGTGGGTGGGGGGCGCAAGGGATAACTGTAGGATACGGGAATGGATTGTGAGATGGTGGAGGGGGGGAGATATTACTGGAGTGGGAAGAGAAGGTGTGGAATGGCATGAGAGGCTGGGGAACTGTTTGTGAGGTAGGCTGAGTAAATGTTGGTAGGGTAAGCTGGGTAAATGTTTGTTGGGAACGCTGGGAAACTACCCGTGAGAGGGGAAGGTGTACACTGTGTTCAGAAACTCTCTACAATTTTTTTGCTTTTACAGTTTCAGACCGTGGATGAAACTTTGCACAATATTCTCCATTAAATACTGATGAAAGTGTATATCTGGTATTGTTATTAATATTGGATATAGAACAAGCGCTGCATACTTTTAAGGTCTGACTGTCCTCAGCAATATTTTGAAGTACCTTCCCATTAGTAAACTTCTCTTTGGGTCCAATAAGGGTTCCGTCATGAATGGTTCACTGGGCATCCTATAGTCCTCTCAAATCGTATTCTTCTTTTCGGGAATTTGGTGAAACCCTTGCACTGCACAGAGGACCTATTCATCCATGTGTGGAGTACAGCTCTAATTAGTGGGAGAAGAAGGATGTCACTACATATGCCTCTGCTCAACTGAGTAGAGTCAGTCTTATGAGAAACCACTATCATCCTATAATCTGAGAAATATTTGCCTTAAGAACACGACCAGCAATAGCGCTCGCTGTGAAGCCACCCATAGCCTGGTTATAGGTACTTGTACTTCTATTATTAATAATATTTATATCATCACCATCATTATCACTAGTCTTCACCTACTACATAGGTGGAGATGTTGTTTTGCTGGTATTATTATTATTCCGGCCTCAGAGTCTCGCGAAGATTCCAAGAGAACTGGAGACTGCGCGGGGAATCTGAAGAGCCCAGGTTATGTGTCCTGGCATGGGCCATTGCTGATAGAAAAAAGAATCCAAATCCTTTATGCGCAGTGGAAGGGCATGTCAGAAAGTGTCATTTCAATATTATGTTGTGAACGAGATAAGGTAGTCGTGTCTGCTGGAGATTTCGATGGGACCTGAGCAAGAAATCTGAATCGCCCAGGTTATGTGACCTGGTATGGGCAATTGCTGATATAAAAAATCCGAATCTCCCCAGTGGTGTCAAGGTCATTGTAAGAAACAGCAGTTGGAGACTAGTGACTGTCCGCAGGACAGCAGTAGAGTTCCTCCTATTATTATTATTATTATTATTATTAATATTATTACTCGCTTAAAAGCCGCCTTCGGCTACCTTCAACTAAATGTCAAGACACTTGCTTTTTTCATAAATGAGTCATAACTCGGGAGCTGGGCTGGAAATTGTTTTATTCTTCAAGTTAGAGCATTTTAACGGTACCTTGCTCTAACCAAAATTTGCGCTACATCCTCCGTTTTTGCTGTGTAACGGTAACAAACAAACGAACATACAGAAATCAGATCATTGTAATAATAATAATAATAATAAAAAATAAATAATAATAATAATAATAATAATAATAATAATAATATTATTATTATTATTAGTATTATTATTTTCATCATCATCATCATTATTTATTTTGTATGGAAGGCTGGGACTGTTTGTACTCTGTTTGGCTTAGCCGAGTGCCCTATCAGCGACGGAGTTAATAAAGGCTGTATCTAAACCCTCCAGTTCAAGAATATAATTAAAAAAAGGACATTACCCCTTTCAGTAAGATGAAGTAGTTTTAATTCATTCTTTCCCTTACCAGACGATTTTACTTAGCCCAACAGAGCGCCCTAGTAGAGAAGGGATTTAATGAAGGCAATATATAATCCCTTCAGATTCAAGAGTCTATCAAAAGCTAAATAGGACCTTCTTGAGATAATAAGAAAATGAAAAAAGACGTAATTGTACTAAAGGGTTTAAGATGTAAAATAGGTAAAGATGAGAGTGAGGTAAAGAAGTGGGAGATATTATAAAGGTGTGGCAAAAATGAGGAAGGAGTAAAGATGTGGGAGGAATAACGATGAAAGTGATAAAGATATAAGGTGGGGTAAAGATGTGGGAGAGGAAAAGCAAATATGAGGGAAAGGTAAAGATGTGGGAGGTGCCAAGATGTGGAGGGGACAGAGAAGTACCGGTAAGAGGAGGGAGTTATTCGTGGGGTTAAAGGGGGAGAAGGAGTGGAATGGGAGGCAGGGAAAATGTCTGTGGAATAGGATAATGCGATGGGGGTGAGAGGGATGTGGTGGGGGGAGGGTGAGAATAGAGAGGTGGGGTGAGGTTCAGGGTGATGGAGGAACAATGATGATGATGATGATGATAATGATGATGATGATGATGATGATGGAGGACGAGTAGGAGGAAAGATCTAGGAGGGAAGAAGACTAGGAAAGGAGAGTCAGAGAGGAAGCAGGAAGTGGACAATTTGAGGCAGGGGAAACTTGTGTGTAGAATGATGATGATGATGATGATAGGTGCTTGAAGGGACGAAGATGGAAAGAGGAGAATAAGAAAATAAGCCAGAAAGGGAGGGGGAGAATTTGAGAGAGGGGAACCTGGTTGTGGTAACTTGGAGGGGAAGAAGGAGTGCTGGAGGGGAAGGGGAGAGAGAAAGGCATGAAGGACAAGTGAAAAGCTTGAGTGAGAAGAAGGGCTCTATAGTAAGGAGGGGTGATAAGCAGAGAGAGAGAGAAAGAGAGAGAGAGAATAAGGAATGGGAGATGGAGGTATGGGGGATGGGGGGATAAGATGGTGGGGGAAGTGAAAGGTAGGAGACAGATGTATGGGTGACGAGGGAGGGAGGTATGGCAAGTGAGGAAGGGGTGGGAGATGGAAGAGAGGGATAAGGTCGTATGTGGAAAGGGGGGAGCAGGAAGGCAGAGAGTGGTAGAGAGGGGTGAAAAAAATGGAGAAGGGGTGGGAGATGGGTGAGGGGGTGGTGGGTTAGAGGGAGACAATAGGTGGGAGAAGAAGAGGGGAGGAGATGAGTAGAAAAAAAGCAGGTGGGAGACGAGAAGGAAGGTACATGGGAAGGGGGAGAGCGTAGGGTAAGTATAAAAAGGGAGAGACGTAGGGAGGAAGATGGGTAGAGTTAGAAGGTGGAGTTGAGAGATGAGAAGAGTCGGGTGGGGAGGAAGGGTAGATGGGAGGGAAAAAGGGGAGGGAGTAGCGGGGGAGATGGTAAATGGAGACTATGTGTGGTAGGGGAGGGAGGGCGGAGGGTAAAGGGTTAAAAGTTCTGTAATTTCC
>NC_137053.1:55307178-55327178 GCF_032717465.1 Coenobita brevimanus
AAAGTTTCGCTTCCGTCGCTAAAAAAAAAAAAAAAAGTTTCAACTTTCGATAGCACAATACGGTTTCAGGATCGAGACACTTGAGACATTCTTTTTTATGATTCGAATACGATTTTTATTCTTTAGGTATGGCCCATAGAATACGAAGTTTCATTTCCGTCAAGTAAACATACACGAAAGAAAAAGGAGATTCAGTTTGCCAAATCCAAAAGTCGGTTTCAAGAACAGTTCATTGGGGAACGTTTTCCACTGTGCTTTTGACTGATAAGTTGGGCGAGACACGTTTCACTCCCGTAAAACGAAGAATCATGTTTCCAAGGCCAAAATTCACTTTCACCAACCAGAATTCACGACAAGTTTCCACTGTTGTTGGGAGGAGAAGTAAGTGGGTGCGTGAGTGCGGAGGGAGCGAGGGTTTGGGCATGTCCAGCGAGGAGAGGAAAGGTGCACTGACAGGACCGATTCTCAGCACTCGATTGTTTGGTTTAGCTTCCATCGCCACCCGCATATGGCACTGGGCGAGACGGTGACTGGGAAGGAGAGCAACGAGGGTAAGGTGAGGAGAGGAAGAGGAGGGAGAGTAGAGAGGCAAAAGGGGAGAAGAAGGAGAGAGGCAGAAGGGGAGGAGGAGAGAGGCAGAGGGGGAGGAGAGAGAAGATGAGGTGAAGGAGGAAAGGTGAGATGGTCAGGTAATGAGAGGGGAGGAGGAGGAGGAGGAGTATTCAGGGAAGAGTTGTAAAATGCAAGGGGAAGAGGGGATAATGGAGGAAGAAGAGGAGGAGGAGGAGGAGGTGTTTAGGTGAAAGAGGTAATAAGCGAGAGAGGGAACGAAGAAGGAGAATGAAGAAAGATGACGGGAAGGGGGGGGAGGGAGGAGAGATGAAGCGTCTGAGATCGAGGAGAGGAGGAATGCTTAGAAAGATGAAATGAAGGAGCAGGGTGAAGATCAAAATGGGAAGGGAAGAAAGAAGGGGAGGAGGAACGTTTGTGGAAGAGGTAGAAAGGTGCTAAGGAAGGTGAGAGTGAAGGAGGGAAATAGAGGAATGAGAAACGACAGGAAGGGGAGGAATGTTTAAGGGGGAGAGGAAGTATGTTTTGGGAAGAAGTAAATAAGGAACTAGAAGGGAGGAAATAGAAGAGTGTATTAGAGATTGGCGGAGGAGGAGGAGGAGGAGGAGGAGGAGGAGGAGGAGGAGGAGGAAGTGGTGGAGGAAAGGAAATGATTGCAAGAGGGGAGACAGCTGCAGAAAGAGAATAGGAGAATGCAGTTGAAGAAGAGGGATGTGAAGTGCTTGGAAAAGAAGAACAGGAAAGACTAACTAAAGTGGAAAAGAAAGTGGAATACGCCATCATCATCATCATCATCATCATCATTATCATCATCACCTTTTTTATTATTTTACGCTACCAGACGATTTTATTCAGCATCACCTTTAGTAGCGGAAGGGGTTTATGAAGGCTGTATCTAAGGTGGAGTTGTCGGAGGAAGAAGAACGGGAGTTGAGACGTGGAAATGTTTTTTTTTTTTTTTTTTTTTTTTTTTTTAATGTGACCAACTCTGGGCATAGGTTTCACAGCCTGTTCCTAAGGCCCAGTAGTCCTCCTACATACCATACACCTCTACATGTCACCACTTCGGAGCTAACACCCACCGTCCAAACTGAATACATGCTAGGGCTATCTCATACAGGACTGGTATACTGGAATTAACGGGGGTTATTTTTACAACATGTCGGCGGGTCTTCTGGTAGATCAGTAAAGCCTGTTTTTATGACATTTAAATCCATAAACTGTTCCCTACCCCTGCCGGGATTCGGACCTGGGTCCATTAGGACTTCAGGCCATCTCTCTACTGTACCAAGAACGAATGTGGATCACGTGGATAGAAAAAGTGGAGACATACTGTAAAAGTGGATGGGTTTGATAATAGTCTTTGGTAACTCTGTCACCGCTACACCTCCTTCCAAGTGAGCTGAGTGAAAGGGAGGCTGTCGAAGTGAAGGGGGTAGGGGGTAATAGGAGCCAGGGAGGGGAGGGGAAGGAATGTGGGGGAGGAGAGAGGGAAGGGGATGATGGGGAGCTGGGGATACATATGGGGTGGAGATGGATCTTATAGGAGGAGGAGGGATATTATGGGGAGGAGAGGGGAACTATGGGGAGGGGAGGGGAGACAGAGGAAGAGGCTGGAATAATGGGGAGAAGATGGGAATTATGGGAAAGGGAGGGGAATAGTGGGGAGGAGAGGGGAATTATGGGGGGAAAGGGGAATTACCGGGAGGGGAGAGAAATTATGGAGGAGAGGGAAGACGGGGGATTATAGGGGAGGAGGAGAGGAGGATTATGGGGATGGTGGGGATTACCAGGGAAGACAGGGGAATTATAGGGAAATATAGGGAGGAAACGGAGACTAAAGAGGTGAGGAAGGGTATGGGGAGATAGGGGACTTATGGAGATGAAAGGGAGAGTATGAGGGCAGGGGAGGATAGGGGGACAAAGGGGAATTATACGGAGGACAAGGGAATTTTAGGTGAGATACTGTTGATAAATTATAGGGAAGAAGGAGGAGTTATGGGGGTGGAGGTAGGGGAGGATAAGGAAAGCGTGGGAAGGAAAGGGGGATTACCGGGAAGGGGAGGGGGATTAAGGAGCAGGAGGTGGCAAGGGAGAGAACGAGGATGGGGTGAGGGTATATTAATATGCCGTTGTCCAGAATCCGGGATATATACAAATGGGAGGGGAGAGAAGTGGGTCAAGGGAGAAAGGAGAAGGGAAGGAGGGAAGGAGAGAATAAGTGACATGGAGGAAGGGAGAAGGAGAGAAGGAAATAAATGAAGTGGAGGAAGGGAGGAGACGAGGCGGAAATAAATGAAGCGGAGGGAGATAGGAGGGGAGGAAATGAATAAGATGGGGGGGAAGGAGGAAAGAGAGAAGGAATAAATAAGTTGGAGGAAGGGAGAGAGAAGGAAATAAATAACACGGAGGAATGGAGGAAAAAAGGGAAGGAATAAATGGGGTGGAGGAAAGGAGAAAAGAAAGTGGGAATAGATGCGATGGAGGAAGGGAGGAAAGAGGGAGAGAATACATTAGGTGGAGGGATGGAGAAGGAAAGGAGGAAGTTAATAAGATGGAGGAAAGGAGGAGAGGAGGAAGAAATTAACGAGACGGAGGAGGGGAGGAAAGACGGACGGGATAAAAGATGTGGAGGAAGGGAGAGGAGAAAAATGGAATAAGTGGGACGGAGGAAGGGAGAGAAAAGAAGGAAATAAATAATATGGAGGAAGGATGGACAGGGGAAGGAAATACGTGAGGAGGAAGGAAACATGAGGAAGAATTGTGACAAGAAGGAAGGAGGTACGAAAAGGGTGGATGAATTATAGGAAGAATGATAGGAAAGGAAGGAAGGAAGGAAGGAAGGAAGGAAGGAAGGTATGGCCAGAGAGAAAAAAAAGCTGGAATGAGAAAAATATGAACTAATGACGGAGTGAAGGAATGAATGAAATGAACAGTACAAGGATAGAAAAATAAAAGGAAGTGAAGGAAGGATAATGGTAGAAAGAGAGGAAGCAGGGGAATAATGACGGAAAATGAAATGACTTGAAGGTGTGAATGGAAAGAAGAAAGAAAACAAGGAATACAGTAACAGATAAATAATAAGAGGACGACACTTAGAGAGGGAGAGATGGAAAGAAAAGAAAATGTTGACGCAGTAAGAGGAAGAGAAGGAAGGAAGGATGAATAAGAGTAAGAAAGGAACAGTAAGGGGATAGAAAAGAAAAGAAAGAAAGAGGAAGGGGAAAGAAAAGAAAGAAAGAGGAAGGGGAAAGAAAAGAAAAGAAAGAGTGGAATAGTGGAAAAAAGGCAAGAACACACATACGGTAAAACAGAAGATAACAAATAGGGAAAAAGAATAAGGAGAGATATAACGGCAACAAGGACAGGAAAGTATTTTTAGAGGAGAGGAAGGGAAGAGGGAGGATAAAGAAGGAGAGAAGGCGGAAAACGGTAAGAAAGGAAAGATGAGGAGGGACTAATTGGAGGGAAAAAGGAAAGGGAGAGTGGGCGGGATAATAACAGGGAGGAAGATGGGAAAGAAAAGGAGAGAGAGAGAAAAGACAGGATAATGACAGAAGGAAGAGAAGAAAGAGAGGGATGAATGATAAGGAAGGATAAACTAAAGACTGAAGAAAAAACACATAGGAAGAAATGAAGGAAAGAGGCGAGAGAAGGACGGTAAAATAGACGAAGGAAAAGAGGGGAAGAAGATAGGAAAGCAAAAAAAAAAAGGTCTCAGAAGGTGGAAGACAACGCTGGAAGGTGACAGGGAAGGAAAGAAAACTATCTGGGAAAAGAAAAGGAAGAAAGGAAGCTGAAATAAAGCTGGAAGGAAGGAAGGAGGGAAGGAATGGAGGGGAAAAACTAGATATAAAGAGACAGGGAAGAAGAGAGAGAGAGAGAGAGAGAGAGAGAGAGAGAGAGAGAGAGAGAGAGAGAGAGAGAGAAACGAGCAAGGGGGGGCGTCTTGCTTGTCAGGAAGTGGAGCCAAGAATTTAGACTCTTGAATGACGTGTGAATAATTGTTCGGCTAATTTCAAGGGGAACTCGACTCTTTAATTTTTTCTTCTCTCTTTTTTTTTTTTTTTTTTTTTTTCTTTTGCCTAACATCGAACCCATCACTGATATTGTAGGAATTAGGGCGATGATGATGATGATGATGATGATGACAGGGTGATGATGATGATGATGATGATGACAGGGTGATGATGATGATGATGATGACGATGATGATGAGGAGGAAGAGGAGGAGGAGGACGACGACGACGAAGACGAAGAGTTGAAATACGATAAAATGAAGGAAGGAAATAAAGTAGTGGCACAGAAAGTTAAGGACGGAAGAAGAAAGAATACGGAGGAAAGAAAAAAGAAGATCTGAAGGAAGGAAGAAAAGAAAAGGAGACGAAATAAGGGGAAAGTTACAAAAAAAAAAATGCAGGACCAAAAGCAAGGAAGAAATTAATAGAAGGCAGAAAATAAAATAAAAAGTGATAAAAGTAAAATACAAAAAGGAATGAAAAATAAAGATAAAAGCAAAGGGATGAAGAAAGAAAGTGAAAGACAAAATAAAGGAATAAAAGGAAAACGAAAGTGGAAAGACAAAAACAAAAGAGACAGGAGTGAATGAAATAAGGAAGAGGAAGAAAGGAGCTGATAAAGAGTGAAGAATTAAGAAAAAAAATGAAAGAAAGGGAACGAGAAACTTAAGTGTATCGTACGGAGGTTATGTTGAAAGCGAATGGGGCCGAGATGAACAGCAGGGCCAGGGGAGAGTGCCAGAGAGTGCCAAGGAAAAATAAGAGACGAAAGTGCCAAGGAGAAGTATCAAGGGAAAGAAACAGGGGGAAGACGCAAGGGAAAGTGTCAGGGAAAAGTGCCAAGGAAAGGGAGCAGGGAAAAGTGGCTGAGTATGTGGTAGGAGATGATGCAAAGGTGAAGTGTAATGGAAGTAACGGGAAAGTGACAAGGGAAACTACCATGAGAAAGTGACAGCGTAAGTGCCTTGAGAAAGTGCCAGAGAAAGTGGCATGGGAAAGTGCAAGAGAGAGAGAGAGTTGTAAGGAAACTGCCATGGAAAAATCGCAGGGCAGGTGCCAGGGGAAACTGTCAAGGGATAAAGTGGGAAGTACCAGGAGAAGTATCAGGGGAAAGGGCCAGAACAGGGCAGCTTTACCGGTCGCTCCTGTTGGTGCCACCAAATGAAGGCGTCTCTATTCACCACCTTTACTCGGACCAAAACAGGAAAGTCACCCCCGGAGATTTAATTTTCCGACAGAGTTCAAGAGAGGTCAATGTCTAAAAAACTCATTTTTTTTTTTTTTTCAGGTGGAGCAAACAAAGATTTTAAGCTCAATTTTAAGTTCAGGTTTTGAATGTAAGTTTATAAAAAGGAATATAACCGAAAGCTTCCCCAGTGAGCATAGAGAGTGGTTCTTTTATACTGAAACGTACTATAATTTGGATGGTGTTTCAAAAGCCAAACTCAGATCAGCATTTCTGGACACTGGCCCTTCTTGCTCTTAGCCCCAGAATGTACTGTATCTCCTCCGCTCCTCCTCTTGTCACCTGTATACCGATGCGTAAATCCTTAAACGACAAGATAGCTGAATTAAATCGTCTGGAGGCAGCAAGAATAAAATAGTCTAGATTCCTGCCATCTTTGGAGGGAGAAGAAAGGGAACTTGTCATTTTGAACATAACCGCGTAACATTACCAGGAATAATATGTAATAATTTTTGTTGTCACTAGAGGATTAGAACCTTGATCTCGGTGATGTGCTCTGTTGATAAATTCTTGGTCAATTCGGACGGCTTAGGTGAATCCTTTTGATGTGAAGAGGTTAATAAAAGGCTCTATTGCACTTCTCCAGCTCATGAAAGTCTCTCCTAAGCTGAGAAAATTCGTGTCGGGATAACAAGAATAAGATAAAATATACGACACTGGATTAAAGGGGTTAATAACTAGGTAAAATACAACTAAACACCCGCTGGGCTCTCCCGCTCGCCCTCCCCGCAGGCTAGGAAAACTGCAGAGGAACTAAATAATTTAATTCTTGAAACGCTCGGAGGGGGAGGGAAGCCAGCCTTTATACCAGAAGTGGAAAAAGGAGGAATGGACTGGAGTGGGAGAGGAAAAACACATGAAAAAAGTTTTGTTTGGAAGGCCACCCCTCATGCTTCACGGAAATATATGAACTTCAATATTTATACCAGTTAAAAATGAATGACTGGATAAACACGAAAGTATAAACTGGAGACAAAAGCAACAATTAATGCTTTATGAAAAACAAACCTTAATTTTGTAACTGAACGAAACCAGCGATAATGATGATGATGGTGATGATGATGATGATGATGATGATATTATTATTATTATTATTATTATTATTATTAATATCACTAAAAAAATGTAAAACTGTCCAAGGACAATTTTGATAAAAGTTCCCACAGCCACTGCCTACTAGAAGCCGAGTTATAAAAGGACCTTGTGGTTAAGGTCACTGAGCTTGCTCCTATCACCTCAAGTCATAAAGATCTATAAGTCCACCAAGTTTGATGGCTCCAGCTTTATTCTTTCATGTTAAATCAGGTGACATGTCTGTCTTCCGGGGTAGTCCAAAATTTTGGACCATAGGCGATCTTAGAGAATAATGATCTGCTTTGGACTATAATAAGCATTGCATTCTGGCCATGTCCCAAGTATGTGCCATAAAAATTTTAGCCCTTTAACTGACGTGGCTCTTGAACTTAGGGCCACTTTTGTGTGTGTGTGTGTGTGTGTGTGTGTGTGTGTGTGTGTGTGTGTGTGTGTGTGTGTGTGTGTGTGTGTGTGTGTGTGTGTGTGTGTTCTGGATGCTATCTGGGTTCCGGTAGTTGGTTCAGGAGGATATTCGGTCAGAGGAAGCGGCCAACCAGTACTATAATATGGCAAAAAAAAAAAAAAAAATAGGATTTAGCTGAATCGGAATGCTAATAGCAGCGATTTAAACCTTCCCTAGAATAATAATAATATTGACAAAATAATGATAATAATAATAATAATAATAATAATAATAATAATAATAATAATAATAATAATAATAATAATAATAATATATAACCAGATGCCATAATCCCATAAGGGTGGCCGTTTGATTTTTAGTTGTTTTACGGGAAGGGGCACCAACCTTCCACCAACCCACCTGGTAACACGTAGGGAGCACGTATGGGTTGGTTATATGGATACCACCCAACGTTGTAAAAGGTGTCCTGGCTTACAGGATACCATTAGGCTTGTCATTCAATGTAAAGCCACCAGAAATGGAAAGAAAAATAATAAAAAGTGACAGGAAAGATGGAAGAAATAGGAAGAGAGAAGAGCAGACACAAAAAAGAAAGATCAAGGTTAAAGAAGACGTAGGCGCACCACATCAAGTGAGTGGATGATGGTCGCCATCAACTTCCACTTATTAAGAATAGCAACAACAACAACAATAATAATAACAGTCATCATCAACCAATCCTGTGTTGCCCCATGAGGAGCGTAGGAGCCCGGGCCTCGGCAAGTTGGTCCTGACATTTAAGATGAGAGTGACCAGCCTCATTCATCCCTTAGTGGCATTAGCCTACGTGAGCAATAAACCCCAGCCACCCCTTTGATATAAACCTGCACAGGCTCAGTCCGATTGGAGCGCCTTAATTACCCACAAAACCACCAGGTGCCATAATTTGGTTATATGGTTACCACCCAGCGTAGTAAATGGTTTCCTGGTGTACATGAAACAAGAATAAGAATGATGACAGTAATACTACTGCTACTACTACTAATAATAATAATTTGTGGTAGGTGAGGGCTCTTACCATCCACTCACTCGATGTAGTGCTGCCCTCGGGTGTTTACCCTTTCCTCTCCTCTATCCTTCTTTCCTTCCATCCTCTTCTGTTTTTCTTTCCTTCATTCTTTCCTCATCCTTCCGCCTACGGGTGACTTTACACTCCCCCTTCTGTCTTTCTTTCCTTCATTCTTTCCTTTTCCTTCTGCCTGTGGGTGACTACACTTAATGACAAGCCAAATGGTTTCCTGTACACCAGGAATCCATTTATTACGCTGGATGGTAACCATATAACCAAATTATGGCGCCTGGTGGTTTAGTGGGTAATTACGGAGCTCCAATCGGATTGAGCCGGTGAAAGTTTATATCCAAGGGGTGGTTGGAATTATTGCTCACGTAATGCCACTCAGGGATAAATGAGGCTGGTCGCTCTCATCTTAAATGTCAGGACCAACTTGCCTAGCCCCGGGCTCCTACGCTCCTCATGGGGCAACGAAGGATTCGATGATGAATGAATAATAATAATAATAATAATAATAATAATAATATAATAATAATAATAATAATAATAATAAATATTTTCATTATTAATATTATTATTATTATTATTATTATTATTATAATATATTAAAATAAATATTCTCTTAAGGAGGCAACAATAATCTCATAGAGAAAAAAATCCCAGTAAAATAGCCAGAAGCTGAAAAATTTTGTAGAGTAGGCTAATTGTTGAATATATAATAGTGGAGATGGGGTGAAGGGGGTACCATCTCTATACAGTTAGTTCACCCCAGGACACACACACACATACACACATACACTGGTTGTACTTAATTTCTTACCCTTCTCATCAGGTTATTCTTGCACACTCCCCTACCTATACCCATCCTTTCAGCCTTACTTCTCTTCCATACCCATCTTTGTATGAAATATTTCCCTATTCAACTTCTCATTATGTTCTGCTAGTTATTAATCAAATGGATCCTCTAGTATGAGTAAATTTGACAGTCAAATGAGACGATAGAAGTTGGTGATGCTTGTCTGTTTGAAATAAATTCGTGTATACATATATATATATATATATATATATTTATATATATATATATCTATATATATATATATATATATATATATATATATATATATATATATATGCTGGGTACCCCTGCTATGAACTATTTCCTTACCTCCTCTTCGTCGGTATAGTTGCACACAGACGCTGCCGCCCCTCTGACGAACCTTTTGAACCTCTGAAGCCTCCCTTGCGGCAGAAGCGTCCCACCCTGAGGCAATGCACTGTCGGATAGGGCTCCCCTCCTCACTGCCAGTCTATTCTCTTTCCCCTGAGTATATGACTTGGCTGGGAATTTGTAGACGAAGCGACACGCCTTGCTCATGTTGTCGAAGTTCTGGATTTGGCTTGTCGGTGCAGGATTTTCAAGAGCTTTTGTCTGGTTTCTCTAGAGTTTTGCGTGGATTTTTGGGAACTGGTGTCTGTTTCTTCTAGTGTCTCGACAGGATTTTTAGAATTGGTGTCTTATTTAAACTGTCGATTATGTTTCTTGAGAGCCCGCGTAGTTTTTATTTTTCTTTATGATTTTTTTTTTAAGAATTTGGTTGTATTTCTAAGAGTTCGTTCCACAGTTATGTGAAAGAGTGTTTATTCTATTGGGGGTCTGGCTGGAAATTTTAAGTCTAGGCTGCATTTTGTAGACGGTGCGACAGGCCTTGCTTATGTGGTTGAAGTTTGCTTAATAATATTAGGAGTCACGATTATTTGAGAATCCTGAGAGTCTGAGGCCGGGTTTCTGAGAGTCTTGCCTGAATTAAAGAGTCCTGCAGGTATTTTAAGCCTTGCCTAGATTTGTAAGCGCATTTTTGAGTGTGTTCTGGATTTTTTATAACCTGTGCCAGATTTTCATCATGAATAGCTGAGATTTTGGACTCGGTTTCAAGGTGCTGGGGCAAGTATTCTGAGAGCCTTGGCTGTGTTTTTTCAATGTATGTACTTCTTTAATTATTCATTTATTTATTAAAATGTTTAGTGTTCTACTCACAGTTCTAGTTTATGCGGCATTTTTTGAGTTCCTGATTTGGGGTTTTAAGAGATTTGGTGAAATATTAGAGAGCTTCACGCTGGATTTTTTTTTTCAGCTGGTTTTCTAAGTTTGTAAGGGACTTCTGGGTGTCTTATAACAGTATCTGAGTCGTGGAGTGACTTCTAGATGTGTGTGTGTGTGTGTGTGTGTGTGTGTGTGTGTGTGTGTGTGTGTGTGTGTGTGTGCGCGTGTGTATAAACCTGTTATCAGGATAATTTAGAATCTTGGCTGAGTTTCTATGCCATTTCTATGAGACTGGCTGTCAGTTTTATTGTAAGTCAGGCTGCATTTTTATTATTATTATTGTTATTATTATTATTTTATTATTATTATTATTATTATTATTATTATTATTATTATTATTATTATTATTATTATTATTATTATTATTATTATCATTATCATTATTATTATTATTATTATTATTATTATTATTATTATGAGTTGGGGTTGGACTTGTGGGTCTTGGCATGGATGAATTGTATTTTTTTTTTCTGTCAACTGGATTCTTGAGGATTTTACTGGACTGTTGAAAAGAAACAGGGATGGATTTATGGGAATTCCTGAAAGAATTTGTATCTTAAAAGGAACACTTGAGAGTCGAGGCTAATTTTGTGAGAGTCATTCAGAGTGGGGTTGAGTCTGGGAGAGTGGGGGTTTTGTGAGTGGGGATTTGAGAGTGTCGGATGTGAGAGTGGGGATTTGAGGTGAGGGTTGTGAGAGTGGATTTGTGAGAGGGTGGTTTGTTATTAGACTGTGGGTTGTGACAGAAAGGGTTGAGTT
This sequence comes from Coenobita brevimanus, assembly GCF_032717465.1. Lineage (NCBI taxonomy): Eukaryota > Metazoa > Arthropoda > Malacostraca > Decapoda > Coenobitidae > Coenobita > Coenobita brevimanus. Next base: position 55,318,423 of record NC_137053.1, read on the forward strand.
TGTGAGAGTGAGGGTATCTGAGTGGGACTTATGAGAGTGGAAGTTGTGGGTGAGGGTCTGAGAGTGGAGGTTATAAGAGTGAGTGTTGTGAGTGGATGTTGTGAGTGTGAGGGTTGAAAGAGTTGGGGCGGTGAGATACAGGGTTGTGAGAGAGAGGATTCGGAAAAATGGGCTTCTGAGTGGGGACTGAAAGTGGGAATATGGTGGGTTGTGTAAATGGAGATGCTGACTGGGGACTGTGAAAGATTGGTTGTGGAAGCTGGGGTTGTGAGAGAGGGGATTGTGAGAGTGGGGGTTATAAGAGTCAAGGCTGCGAGTCTTGGTTATGAAAGTGGGGGTTATGAGAATGGGGAGCTGTGAGAGCGGGGGTTATGAGAGTGGAGGTTGTGAGAATGGGGGCTGTGTGTAGCCTGTCAAGTTTGTAGGAGACGCGGCTGTGAGTGTGGGTTAGATTTTTGTGAGAGGGGAGGTTTAGTCGTCTGTGTGTATTAGTCATTTACTACTCCTATCTTTTACCTTCGTTTAAACTCACATGATTAGTTTCGCTTCATTTATTACTTCCGCCAGCTTCGCTTGAGAAGGTTATACAGTATATTCACCAGTGTCTGTCTTTCTGTCTGTCTGTCTGTCTGTTTGTGGCAATGATATCTCAAAAAGTTATCGGCATTCAATGAAATCTGGTGGATGGATGAGCGCTGAGTCAAAGGAAAGTTCATTATATTTAGAGGCTGACCCAGATTCGGATGTAGGAATAATTAATAATTTTTTTTTCTATCTCTTCTTTGGCGGTGGTATACCCTCTCTAATACTGTGTAAAGAAAGCAGACTCAGACTGTAGAATTAATTACTTCCGCCGACGCCGTTAGAAGGAGGTTGGCCTATAAATCATAAATTGTTGGCGTTGGTGGAGGCATACGCTTTGTTAGTGTTTTATAGTTTTGCTTAGCTTTTCAAATTTAATAATGTCTTCCCAGGAGTAGCCTATACTTAATGTCTTCCTTTTTTTTACGCCTTTGATTATGCTTCCAAGCCTTAAACTATTTTATTTTCTATTCTTGTTTTTAGCTCTGTTCTTACTTCTCCTTTTATTTCCTTTCCTTTCCGTTCAATATTATTCTGTTCTTTCCTCTTGCTTTAATGTTCTTTATTTTTCTTTGGGGGGAGGGAGTGGAAAGAGTTACTTGGAATCCATTAGGTTTGTTTTTCAGTTATAATATTTTCACCTATTTTATTGCAGACGCTTTACATCACTTGAAAAACACTTCCTATAATTATTCTTTTGTTTTTTTTATTTTTTTTCTTCTGTTTTAGCCCTGAGTCCACTTATTTTTATTTTCCTTTGTACTTCGCCCAGAGCGCCTGTTCCATTGCGGTGCAGTGTAGCGAAATGGAGGAGGAGGAGGAGGAGGTGGAGGGAGGAAAAGGAAGTAGAAGAGGAAGAAATAAGGACTAGAAGATAAAAGAGGAGGAGGAGAAGGAAGAGGAGGAGAAGGAGGAGGAGAAAGACAAAAACATAAATGGTAGAGGCTGCGTTGTTAAGAGCAGGTATCTTGTTAATGTTAACCTATTTTCCTTGAATCTGACATGCAACACACACACACACACACACACACACACACACACACACACACACACACACACACACACACACACACACACACACACCTAGAAACCCCTCGAATCTGGTGGTTTTCCTAAGTTACTGTGCTTCTTGCTGCTTCCAAATTCTTATATCCCTCTCAAGAAAGACCCCTCATATTGAAGAGGTCAGGGAAAGCCATATCTAACCCCCCCCCAATTCCAAAATCCTCCTAGTCGTCTGGAGATGGAGGGTTTCTATATAATTAAAACAAATGTCAAAAATCACATAGCTTTTTTTCCGGTAATGAAAGACTTGATAGTAAAACAAAGATATAAACGCAGCAAAGAGAGAGATTTTTTTTCTTTCTCTTGTTCGTTCCTCATGAGATTCGTTCTGTTTTGGGTATTAAAGCGTGTGTGTGTGTGTGTGTGTGTGTGTGTGTGTGTGTGTGTGTGTGTGTGAGAGAGAGAGAGAGAGAGAGTACAGCACAACATAAACAAAAAATTGATAAAAATGGATAAGCATATGTGGGATGGCTGGAGAGAGAGGGAACGTGAGTGGAGGCTAAAGGATGGGGAACTTTGGGGAAGGAAAGGAGGGCTGGATTGGAGGAAGAGGTAACAGGGAGAACGGAATGAGTGTGGAGAACTGAAAGGGAGAACTGAAAAGGGATAGACGGAGAAGTGTCAACCGTGAGAGGCAGAGAAGAGGTGAATTTATAGGAGACACAGAGAGGGAGTGATGAGTGGAAAAGGAGAGGAAGGGAGGACGACGAAACCTGCGAGGTGAGGGGAAAAAAGGGGTGAAGAGGAGAAGTAGGAAGAAGTGGTGCTAGTGTGGAGAGAGGAATGGGTAGAGGGGGAGGAAAGGTGGAAGGTAAACGTTGGGGGTGCGAGGCGAGCAATAGATGAAGGGGGACAAACAGAGAAAGGGGGGGAAAAAGGGGGGGAAAGGGAGGAGAAATAGTGTCAAGTGAAATAGAAGGGACGGAGAGAGGCATGGGGAAGTCAGAGGTTAATTTGGGGAAGAGGATGAGAGCATGGCTTGATTAAATCTTGGCTGATACAAGGGGGGTGATGGCTGGGGGAAAGGGGAATGAAAGGGAGAGGACGGGGAGAGGAAAGAGAGGGGGAGAGGGAGGGGGAGAGGGTGATGAGAGGGGAGGGCGGGAGGAGGTGGAGAGATAGAGAGAACAAAAACGATAGAAGTAGGAGGAAAGAGGGAAAGAGGGAGGGGAAAGGGTGCAACAGAAAGGAAGGAAAAAGGGGAGTGGGGGCGAAGTCTAGAGGAGGGAGAAGGGGTGGGGTGAAAGGAAACGGAAGAGGGAGGGGGGAAGTCTGGTTGAGTGGAAGAACCGAGGAGGGAATGGAGATAAAAAGGGAGGGGGAAGGGTAGAGAATACTTAGTCAAGGATATTATTAGTGGCATGGGAGGTGGGTTGGCGGTTCAGTGGTGGTGGAATGGATACCGGGTGTTTGAGGAGATAGGAAACGAGTGAAGAAGGAAGAAGTGAAGGAGAATAAAGGAGTGAAGAAGAAGGAAGGAGTGAAAGAGGAGGGAGGAGAAGATGAGGGGAGTAGGAAAATAGTGGACAGGAGAGGAGTGATAGAGGGAAGAGAGGGGGCGATAGTGGGGTGGAATGATACAGAGGGGGGAGGAGAGATAGTGGAAGCAGGGTGTGGTGTTGGAGGGGAAGGGAAGATGAAGAGGAAAGGTTGGTGAAGGGGGAGGAACATGGAAGTAGGGGCAGGGGTCATGAGGGGGGGGGAGGAAAACGGTGGGGAGCGAGGGGGGGATGGTGAGGGGAGAAGGTAATGGGAGGGAGGAGGGGTTGAGGGAGGGGAAGAGGGGGAAGGGATGATGAAAAATGTGGTAGCTAAAGATCAAAGGAGGTTTTAAAAATCTTCTTAGTGGTTGGAATCTCACGTGACCCCTGGAGGAGGAGGAGGAGGAGGAGGAAGAAGAAGAAGAGGAAAAGGAGGAAGGGGAGGAAAAGGACTAAGAAGAGAATGCGAAAATGGAGGAAGGAGAGGAAAAAGTGGAGGAAGAGGAGGATTAGGATTAGGATTAGGATTAGAAGGAGGAGGAGGAGGAGGAGGAAGGAGGGAAAAAGTTAGCGACAGAACAAAATAACATAGCATTCGTCAGAACAGTTATAAAATTATGTTCAAACTCCTTCATTCTAGTGACGTTCTACCTGACCTTAGTAAAACAGCACTGAGTTAATAGAGAAAAATGTTAAAGAATATCTGTGGTCCCTTTGCACAAGCATGTCTCTCCTGACCTAAAAAAATAAAAATAAAAAAAAATAAAACTCTCCTGGCATAAAAAAATCGAATCACTTGGGAAATTTAAGATGAAAAAGAGAAAGTAATCAATCCGACGTAAGAAGCCCAAAGGAGCCCTGTAAGATCTGATCCTATAAACAACTCGCCTCTCAGCAACTCCTTCCTCTTTCCTCCCCACCACACCTCTCCAACATCTCCCCCACGTCATCCTCACTCATTCCTACCCCACCTACTCTTACCTCTGTCCCCATACTTCTTCCTCCAACCACATCTCATCTTTCCCTCAAGTCCCTCACCTTTCCCCTTCCCCCTCACCTACTCCTACCTCCTCTCTGGCTCACCATCCTCATCTACCTCCACCCTCACCTCAGCATCCTTCCATTCTCTCACTACCCCCTACCTAAGATCTACTGCCAACCTTAATGTATCTTACGCTTTCTCACATTACCTCATCTATCACATGTCGCCCATCTCTAAATCTACCTTGACCTCGAATCTACCCAACCTCTCACCTAACTCATGCATAAAGTACCATAAACCTTGCTCTACATTCCCACCTACTTATTTACCCATCAACCCAATCCTTTCACTTATCCTAACAAACTTTCCATGGCCCCTAAAGGAACCAGTAATGCATCCACCTCTACTGCAATCCCTCTTTTCTTTTCCCCAAACAGGAACAATAACAAGACCAATAAAAACACTTCCTCCTTTTCCCGATCCCCCGCCACCCCTTTCGGTACTTCCTCCTTCCCCCAAAGCTCCAACTCCATCCCATGATCTCTGCCCCCTGTGGATTAAGTTCCCTGTTCCTGTATATTAGTTCTTTTGCTTCATGGAATAGAGGTCTCCTTCCAGTACCCTTTCTCGTTACCTCCACCAACAACAAAACTTCTCTTACTTACTACGATTTTTTTTTGTCTATGTGTCTGTGTATTTCAGTTTGTGTGTGTGTGTGTGTGTGTGTGTGTGTGTGTGTGTGAATTCTTCTCTGCGTTCACAAAATCAACAATCCTATCAGAGTTCTTTTTACCAGCCTTTCTGCTCTATCGAACACCTACTTCCTTTTAGATCGCTCTCACACCTCTCAACGCTACTGTCTTCCTGTCCTCCCAAACACACACACACACACACACACACACACACACACACACATACTTTTTCATTCCCCTAGTTATCTTTCAGTCCTCTATTCATACATCACTTTCCCATCTCTCCCCATCTCATTTTCTGACCAGCCCCATCAAAAGGTCCTCCACTCCTCCCCAACCCCATTCTTTGAACCCTGCTAATACATCATCCATTTCCCTCTCCAACCCCCATTTCCAAACCTCCCTCAAAAGTAGTTCCCATCCCTGCCTGCTTCCCTTCCCTCCCCTTCAAAACATACACACACACACACACACACACACACACACACACACACACAGGTCTCCCTTCCCTTTCCTCCCTACCTTAACCCCTTCAATCCGATGACGCATTATTTACCTAATTCTTAGTACTTTCTAATTATTTTATTCAGCTCAGGAAACTTTTGGAACTGGAGAAGTTAGATATAGTCAATATTTCACCTGCTTAAGTCAAAATTATCTCCCATAACCTGAGTAAAATTGCTTGGTGATGGCCTGACGAAAAGAAAAATAAGTCATTGGATTGGACGGGTTAAAAGACATCCCATTGAAAGATCTGACTCCAGACTTTTCCCTCGTCTTCCTGCCTCCCTCGCTTCCTCAGCCCTATTTTCCAAACCCTCATCCGCAATTTCAACCCCTATAAATTATCATCAACTGTACTTAACCCCCTTTTTCAGGCCCCTTTTTTCTAGCCCCCGTCTTTTTCTCAGGCCCCCCTCTCTCTCCTTACCCCTCTTTTGTTATATCCCCTTCTCACTGCCCCTCCCTCTTTAGACCCCGACTCTCCACATCCCTTTATCAAAATAAATCTACTGGCTTCCTTTTATCACATCCTCTCCCTTTACATCTCCTATCAGTTTCAGATCCCACCCACTCTCCCCACCCCTTTATCAGGCTCCCCGTCTTTCAGGCCAAACCCACTCCCTATTTCAGCCCCCCCCCCTTCCGTTTTTTTACAGGCCCACTTCCACTTCCAAAACCCCTTTTATCGGCTCCTCCTTTTTTCAGGACCACCCCTACTCTATCCATTCCTTTATCAGGCCTTTTCCTACTACTACTTTACTAAGCTCTTCTTTTTAACTTCCCTCACTCACCCCAGTCCTTTACCAGGCCCACTCTTTGGCTTTCCCCACACTCCCCAGCCCTTTATCAGGTCCTCTTTTTGGCTCTCCACACTCTCCCCACTCCATTATCAGGCCTTCCTTTTGGGACTCCCCCACTTTCCCTACTCCTTTATCAAGCCGTCCGTTTTGACTTCCCCCACTCTCTCCACTCAATTTTCAGGCCCTCTTTCTGGCTTTCCCCACTTTCCCCATCCCATTATCTGTCTCCCTTTTTAGCCTCCCCTACTCTCCCCACTCCTTCATCAGCCCTCCCTCCCTCTCTTCAGACAGACTGCAAGAAAGGGATTAGACCCCCACTCATCATTGCCCCCTTCCGGGTCGCCTCTCCCCCTCTCACCCTGTAAACATGAAAACGTCACCTTGTCACGATACCTTCACTTCCGGGTTCCCAGCACACACACACACACACACACACACACACACACACACACACACACACACACACACACACACACACACACACACACACACACACATACATACATAAACACACACACACACACACACACACACACACACACACACACACACACACACACACACACACACACACACACACACACACACAAACACACACACACACCTCTGCCTCTTCCTCACACTAACACATATAAAAGTACATGCATACACATTAACATTCGTATGTACAGGGAAATGCACACTTACTCACCCCAGTCTCCTGCACACACACACACACACACACACACACACACACACACACACACACACACACACACACACACATTACGCTGTTTAATTTCTGTCACACGCTATTGTTTACCATAGGAGTAACGTTAGCTGAAACTGCTGACCCACATAAATTTGTCAGGTAAAACACTGAGCCAATTTATCTTTGTCAGGTGACGCTGTGTGCTGATTAATTTATTCTGTCGTTATAATGGACCAAAAACTGTCCCTTACTTCTCTATTGATTTCTATCCATTGTTTATTTATTTATTTGTTTTTTTTCCTGGGCTGTGTTTGTGTATCCTGGCCGTACTTTAAATGACTTTCGATTTTCGTAACATCCCTTTCGTAGCGATTCATTCTGCTCATTATACCTCAATATTCCTTTGCAGGTTATTGGATTCTAAATTAAAATTGCATGAAGAGCATATAATAGAATGTTAAGGTGTAAAATGCAAATTAAAGCGCTAAAGAACAGGTGCTACGAAGTGTCCTCTGGCTTCGGAAATACTAAACATTAAATACAGTGTGATGGGAACTCCAAGATCTGTATATTTGTATGCTATGGAGACTCCTTAACACCTTTTCCTTAGCTATTTATTTTCTATTTTTCATTCTCTTCTGGTGTCTTCATGTGGTGACACTAACGTGACCAGGCGACTCCACTGCCTGGTTATACATACGTATCTCACTTTGTTCTTTATCCCTTGAAAAGAGGATGGTGGTCTGCAACAGGACAGTTTAAGTGTGCAGTCTACTGGGTTCACGTTTAGGATGAATTGTGACCACAAAAACATCAGCAACATCAACCATTTCTCGTGTTTGTCGTTTACATGTCTTTTACGTCGCTTTTGGCGGCATAAAACATAACAGAGTGAATTAACGTAACCTAAAGGGAAAGGCTAGCTAGGATGATGTGTTGCAGTCTCCTAACTCTCTCTCTCTCTCTCTCTCTTGCACCTGCTTTAACCACCTCACTGACATACTTTACTTCATGTTGGCTACGGACCACAATACTTGCTGCACTTAAGGAATGTCTAATGGCGATGGTGTTAATGAAGGTTATACAGAGCTCCCCAGTTCAAAAAGTCTCTCCTAATTTGGGTAAAGTCGCCTGAAGATAGCGAGAAAAAAACTGAAAAAAAAAAAAAAAAACATGTTCAAGGTTAAGGAGTTAAATGCTCGATGCTACGGGATCCTCGTGATGTCCATAGGTGTGGGTTCGAATACCTTTATATTTTCTTGACTTTCACGTCCTGGTGGTGAAGGGGTTTCATCTCTCTGACCCATGAAATGAGTACAAGGTCCCCACTCATCCCGTAACTCAACACGGAGAAACGCTGTCCTATGATTTACTCCTTTCTCTCTCTCTCTCTCTCTCTCTCTCTCTCTCTCTCTCTCGAAGTTTGGCTCGTATCATGTGACACATTAGGTAAGTTCCCGATAAATGATTGCTTTACTTGCACGGTATGGGAGGAAAGGGGGAATATTCAAGGGCACACACAATCAGTTACTCAATACACATGCAGTTATCAGTCACAGCACAAGTTGTTCATGCAGGAAGGCCTACACATAATACAGTACGCAATTATTGCCTACTTATTTCACTCCACCATAAACTGGGCCAGATATTCACCCATTTGCAGCATATTTCACGTAGCTCGCGGGCAGAAAAAAACGATAAGACAGCTTTACACCATTCCCACAGCACTTCTTCGTGATTTGTACCATATTCTAGTGTTAATCTATTCTTGAAAGCAGATTAAAGTTGGAGAGATGGAAGATTTGGCCCAGTTAGAGCAAACAGAGTGTACCAAAACCCGTAAGTTCTTGGTAATTTGTTGCTTTAGCTCCACGATTTGATGGAGGGAGGGGCGGAAGACACTCAACAGCGCAAGCAAGCATTTATTTACTTAGCTGTTGTTGTTGCTTTAGCTCAACC
>NC_137053.1:55332178-55407178 GCF_032717465.1 Coenobita brevimanus
TGACAAAGATGGGAAGTACTAATACCAAAAATGAGCAGGAAAGAGAAAGGAAATAATTGCCACAGGGAAAAGATAGATATGTAGGTAATGAAAGAAAATACTGTAATTAGAAAATAAAGGAGAAGGTCGGGAAGTTCATCAAGTAAATAAAATAAATGCTTGAATAAATGCACAAATGAAATGATAAATGACCGATAAAATGAAATGGGAAGGAGAATATGAGAACATAACAGGAGAGAAAAATAGAAAAGTGTGGAAAGGAGAAAGATAAGGATACAACAAGGAATAAAAAAAACGAAAGATAGGAACTGGTAATAATAGGTTAAAAACAGGGGAAAAAAAAAGAATTTTTGTTTTCGGTGCAAAACTGAGAGAAAGTAAGCAAGAGTGATGAGGGAATATGCAGAAATAATGTGAGCAAGCCCTACAATGAAAATAAAACAAAAAGAAGAAAAAATAATATAATGAAGAAACGTAATGGAAGTGAAGAGAGAAACGGAAAAAAAAAGAAAAAAGAAAAAAAAGAATACTGTATAAGAAAATGTGACGTCAATGAAATATAAAAAAGGAATGAAGGGAAAATGGCAGCAAGAAGAATAAACATAAAGATGGAGAAATCAAATAAAAGGAAATTTAAAAATATTAGGAAAATGCTTAAATGTAACAGAAACTTCAGAATAATAAAAAAAAAGATGAACAAAGATGAACAAACACTAAAAAAAGGCAAGAATTGAAGAAAATTTCCTAACTATAACTTGTACACTGTATATCCATGTAATGTATAATTATGGATATAAAGATGGACATATGGATATACAGACATAATTATGTATGTATAAGGAAATATGTGTAGAGACTTATACAGATAGTAGTACAGCTATAAATATATGCAAAGAAAAAAATAGACAAGAACGAGGATAGACGGCAAAAACGAGGAGAAAACGCTTAGGAAAGACTGGAAACCTGAATAACTGTGTACACGAAACAATATATAAAAGAAGAAGATATGAAGAAAACAAACGAGAAATATGACATAAGAAAAAAGAAAGAAAACCGAAAAGATCTGCCAAGAAACAAGACATTAAATACTATCACCAAAATGTTAAAATAAATAAATAAATACACACACACACACACACACACACACACACACACACACACACACACACATATATATATATATATATATATATATATATATATATATATATATATATATATACACACCCACACACACACACACACATAAATGCGCTACAGAAAAAAAAGCAACAGAGAAATGCAAGAAAAAAATAATGTTACACGAAGGCTCAAAACGTGGAAGGGTAACTGAATATTCTTATCCTGTTTAACGTTGATCCCAAAAAGAAGGAATGGATACAAAATAAATTAGCTGACATCTGTTACTGTTAAAAATAAAATATTATCTCATGCCCTGTCATTGTGTCTGTTTGCTGTGTCTGTTTCCAGGATAAGACATCTTCCAATTATTTTCCATCTTTCTGTCTCTGTCTGTCTGTCTGTCTGTCTCTGTCTCTGTCTGACTGTCTGTCTCTCTGTCTCTGTCTGTCTGTCTGTCTGTCTGTCTGTCTGTCTCTCTCTCTCTCTCTCTCTCTCTCTCCCCGTTTTGATGAATTCACATCTCCCAATGGAAAGACGGAAGGCATTACAAAAAGGAGATAGATCGACAGATACATAGAGAGAGAGAGAGAGAGAGAGAGAGAGGATGGGAGTAGGCGGTGGGATTAAGGGAGAGAGGAAAAGAGATAATAATTAGGGGAGAGAAGTAAGAGAATAAAGGAGAAGGAAGAGTGAGAGGGATGAAGGGAGGGAGAGGTAAGGGAAGAGAAGGTAAGGAGGAAGAAAGAAGGAAAAGAAGAATAGGAGGGTGAGAGGAAGGGAGAGGGGGAGGGAAGATTTTGGAAAGAGGAGGGATAGAAAAGAAATTGAAGAGCTGAGAGAGCGAAACGAAGGTAGGAGGGAAGTGTGGTCGGAGGAGGGAAGGGATGGGACCGGGAAGGGAGAGAGCGGGAAGGGAGAATGGAGGGAGACGAATGGAAAGGGAGAAGGGAGAGAATGGAAAGAAAGGATAGGAGACGGGAGAAGAAAGGGAAGGGAAGGGATAGAAAAGCAAGGGAGCGGGGAGGGAGACTACGAGGAGAGAGAGGGTTGAGGAGGGAGAGGGAAGGGAGAATGGGAGGGGGGAGGGGAGTGATAATAGAAGGAGAGGGTTGGGAAAGGAGAGAGGAATGAGAAAAGAAGGAGAGGGCTGGGAAAGGAGAGGGGTGGGAGAATAGGAAGAGAAGCATGGGAAGGGAGAGGGGAGGGAGAATAGGAGGAGAAGCTTGGGAAGGGAGAGGGGAGGGAGAATAGGAGGAGAAGCTTGGGAAGGGAGAGGAGAGGGAGAATAATAGGAGGGGGTTGGGAGGGGAGAGGGGAGGGAGAATAGGAGGAAAAGGTTGGGAAGGGAGTGAGAAAGGAGAATAGGAGGAAAGAGTAGGGAAGGTAGAGGGGAGGGAGAATAGGAGGAGAAGTTTGAGAAGGGAGAGGGGTGGGAGAATAGGAGGAGGGGGTTGGGAGGGGAGAGGAGAGAAAGAATAGGAGGAAAAGGTTGGAAAGGGAGAAGGGAGGGAGACTAGGAGGAGAAGGCTGAGAAGGGAGAGGAGAGGTAGAACAGGAGAAGGTTGAAAAGGAAGAAGGGAGGGACGGGTTAGAAGTTAAACAGTGAGGAGGAAGGGTAGGGGAGGGAAAGGAAGGGGGCGGAGGGAGGCTAGGGGAGAGAAAGGAAAAGAGAGGGGAGGGAGGAGAGAGAAGGGATGAGAAAGGGGAGAGAATGGAGGGAGGGGGGAAGAAGAGAGAAGGCAGTGTCTGGTGCCATGTAAACAAGGTAGCAGATGAGGGTGGAGGCAAAACATAAGGGTTACAGCTGATTTCTGTTTACATCCTTTCATCACATGGCCGCCAGAGGGACACGTAAACAAACCGTATCCTGCTCTCTCTCTCTCTCTCTCTCTCTCTCTCTCTCCATCTATAACAACCTGCAGGAGTGTTGGGAGTGAAAATGGAATATAAACCCCTGAGGGAAATTTTCATGGGAAAGTTGTAATTAGCAGTAAATACCTCGCCAGGGATCCGCAGTTAACATGAAGATATCGTAAAGAAAATTGACTTCTTATTATTGACTCATAATTCTTGGTACACACACACACACACACACACACACACACACACACACACATACAAATAAAAATGTATGCACGTACATTTTTTCTCTCTCTCTCTTTCTCTCTCTCTCTCTCTCTCTCTCTCTCTCTCTGACAACACAAATTACCCTCATTTCGCCCCCAAAGTTCGATTCAGCTCTTAATGACCTAATCCATAAGAGCAGGTCGTTTGGAATAATCAGGGTTTCTGAGTCGGGTATACGCCATTGATGTGAGGAGGGGGGTTATGTTTTTGGTTTGAGAGAGAGAGAGAGAGAGAGAGAGAGTGAGAGAGAGGGGGGGGGGACAAAAGAATCTAGAACAGCATGCAGGCGGGGAGAGAGGGAGTGGAATATAGACCATGCTATGATCCCGGGGCGGTTCGACAGTGACATGGGAGCTGTTATTAATATGCACAGGAGCCGCTATCAATATGCACAGTGCTGGCTCATGGCTCAGTCGACAGGCGCACAGGAAACCCACTCATGAACACACACACACACACACACACACACACACACACACACACGGGCGGAAAAACAATACGAGGTCAGCAGGTGGTTTATCATTTTCGTTATTGAAATTTTTAGGCTTATCGTTAATTACTAAAAGATCAACACTAAGTGAGAACAGAAACGCCAATATATCGTTTTATCGAGGTTACCCATTTCGAGGACTGGTTTTTATATTTGTATATCTATCTATTATCTATCTATTTATTTATCTATATCTATATTTATATCTATATCTATATCTATCTATCTATCTATCTATCTATCTATCTATCTATCTATATATATATATATATATATATATATATATATAGATATATATATATTTATATATATATATATATATATATATATACCGGTATATATATTTCAGACTCGGCTGGTGGTTCTGTGAAATTTGTATTGATGTTTCCATGTTTACTCTTTATTTTAATTGACAACTTTGGTTTAATACTGATTGTTCAGGGACACGTTGTAAGGGGAAACTGATTTCTGTATGTGTTTTGAAAATTTAAGTGTTAGTGCAGAAACCAAATATTTTTAGTGTCAGTCTGTGTGTGTGTGTGTGTGTGTGTGTGTGTGTGTGTGTGTGATGGAATTCTATCTCATACATTAAAACACATAATTAGAGGATCGCAGATGTTTTTTTCAGCCCGTTGATTGCGGCAAATCTTTCGTAAAATCGATAAATTCAGATAATGAATAGGCCTCATCGTTCTAAAAGGATTAAACGCAGGCGAATGCAAGAAGATAATTTAAAAAAAAATACAAGGCGGCATCGTAAAGTACGCTTTTTGGGTGCACACTTTCTGTGGATATTTTCTTATAACTCAAACAATATCGTCTGAGGATAACAAGAACAGACTGAGCTAAAGAGTCATTACATCGACTGTTTTGGTCCTTACGCTACGATGACATTACTGTAAATTTGGCTCAGTTGTTGGTATTTCAAAAGTACCCTTTATTCATTCAGGGGTGACCTAGTACTGTATACTTGCACTGAAAAGGCTAGTGAAGGCCATATCTATACTACTAATATATCTATCTACCACTCTCTCTCTCACTCTCTCTCTCTCTCTCTCTCTCTCTCTCTCTCTCTCTCTCTCTCTCTCTCTCTCTCACATCTGCGCCTCACCTCCGTCTGTCTGTCTGGGTGAGGGCCATGATGTCACCGGTATTCACTCACCCCGCCTCTCCCTAACCCCACCGTCTCTGTCAACCGGGATTGCAATATATCACCCATGAAACGCTCACACTCAAAATATTTATTGATATCTCCCCTCAAGTAACTTTCTGACTTGAGTTTCTCGATTGGTGATGGATGTTTTTTGGGTTACTTGGAAGAATTCCTATTACCTCTAATATCTATATGTTGTACACTGCATATCTTTTCAACATCGTCATGATGCTATAGAGAGGTGCATTTACGTGCAAGGCAGAAGCGGTGCTGTCGGACTTCTCTGCTGCCAGCACATACAAACTCCCGTCACTGCTCTCTCTGTTCCCCATGAGGAAGACGGTGGAGAGCAGAAAAGGCTCTTCAGTATGCTGTCTAACCCAGTTCACTTTCAGATAAATCTGAGGTCATAATAAATGTAACTGACAAAGTCACAGGGACAGGTTGAAAGTCAGTAGGAAGAGGAGAAAATAAGACGAAAAACAATTTACTCCATGCTCTTGAAAAGTGTTGTTCGTGATGAATCTCCCCTTCCCATCCAAACGCACGCATAAGAGAGTTGTAGTTCACACAGAGGTAAATACAGCCCTTTTACAGGCTCAACAGCTGTACACATACAGGGTCAGAGAACGCACAGGGTCGGTTCAACATATCCCGAATCTGAAAATCTGATATTACCAAATTTCCATGACAGGTTGTGAGGTAAAAGGGCGCTAATATGACCCTTGCGTTACCGTATGTTACTCGAAGCTCACACATTATGCAGGATAAAAGGGAGTAAAGGGAGTGGTCATTAAATTCTGATAATGGTCTCATCAATTCGGAGTGAGTGGCCATTTAATCTGCGCCATTGCCTGTCGTACATCAGCCACTCTTCAGGCCGTCATACATGTGAATAACACGACACTAAACGCCAGTGCACCGTAGTAAGAGTAAGTTAGTGACCCGCCCACCATAGATTTTTCGCAGCACTCAAGAATGTGTTGCAGCTGGTGCAACATGTAAACACGATATTGTTTCAAGCTCAGCAAGACCACAGTAGAAACTCACAACATGGTCTCAAAGGACGTACTCGAAACACTGAACAAGACACCTGTGCTACGATAGTTTGACCACTTTCAGAATGACACCGAGTCGACCAGGAGACAGACAAAGAGTGACCGCACATCAACATCAAGACGTAAGATAAGAAAATGAAAGCAAGGTTTTCAACCGCGTATACCGACGCCTGACCATCTGTGAAATGATAGAAGAGGTCAGTTGTTTATATGCTTCAGCTCGCGCCATACTGACAGGTGATTTGGGAATGGAATGCATCACCGCCAAGTCTGTCCACGTATCCTCACAATTAATAAAAAGAACACTGTCATTTCTTCCTCCAAACTAATTAATCGATGTGCATCGGATCCAATGTTCTTATCCTGGGCCACATTAGGGGATGCAACTTTAGCTACGGATATGACCTACAGACCAAAAGACAGAGCTCACAGTGAAAGAGCCAGTGTCACAAAGACCCCCCCTCAAAAAAAAAATAATAATAATACAAAAATAAAATAAAGAAAAGAAAAAGCCTGTCAGCCAAAATAACAAGCCAAGAGCCTGCTATACGATGCAGCGTCCTACCTGGCGGCTCTGAAACGATTGGATGAGACAGTTAGATACACACAACACCGGAAGAGGAATGGTAGATGGCTGCTGCAACAAGATAACACGCCCAGCATTGCAGCTTTGAGTTCTCAGAAGTTTTTTTCCTTATTCATCTGACATATCACAATGCAATATCTGGTTGCTTCCGAAACTGAAACTGGTGATGAAAGGAAATCGTTTGACATGAAGGAAAACTTAAAATCTGGATCCATGTGCATCCTCAAGAACATCAGGGAAAAAAAAAAATTCAAGCGATGCTTTGATCAGTCATAAAAAACATGGAATAAGAGTGTACATGCAGGAGAATATTTTGAAGAGGATAACTGAGTGATGTGTCTAATGTTCAGTTAAAGAGTTTTGCCAACCATTACCAGAACTGCCTTTATCACACCTGGTATATATTTGGCTTGCTGATCTTGGGCCCCATGTCCCTGGTTGATAGCCAAATATCCAGCAAACATGGGACCATTTTCTCACCATATTTACAGATATCTCGACCACAATTCTCTTCCTGCTTGCCCTTAAAACAAAGAGCAGAGCTGTCCATGATTAACTGAGGTATTCCTTGATCAGTCGCCCACACCCCCTTCCTGCTTGCCGTCAAAATATTTTGAAGTAAAACTGTGAGTCATTTTTCTTACATCGTGATCAGATTACCAAAATGGAATATTAGTACTGAACATATGCTCCTACTCCATTACGAGTTTCTTCAGCACAACGGCGCATCTTTATGTTATTCTTACCACTGCTGATGTTTTTATTACTTAACTTAGGAGAAAATTCTGGTAGGAAAGGGACTAAAAATACACTAAGCTCCATTAATACCTTTGCTGAGAGAGGTCCATTAATCCCTTTGATGAATAAAAATGTCCCGTGGATCCCTAAATAATGTTATCACCCAAACAAAATACAGAACAAACATTTACTCCAGCTAAGACCTTATATTCAGTGGGTTTCCCTGTCTGACTGTAATTAGTTTGTGTATTTCGTCCATTTCTAACAAAACATCCTTCAATAAATTTCCTGCTCTCTCTCTCTCTCTCTCTCTCTCTCTCTCTCTCTCTCTCTCTCAACGTGCTCTCTGAATCTTCATACAGTCTGATCAAAACATTTAATATATGTGTCTCAAAACAGTTATAATCTATGCAGACTGGCTTCTGATACAAGTAATTAAACATTTAGATTGACGATGAATAAGTCTTGTGTCGTCAGAACATTTGCAATCAACATTTCAGTTTGTTCCGAACATGTATATTCAACGGATCAAAATGTTCTTTAAATGTCTTTTCAAACATGTCAGCTCTATGCGTTTGGACCTAAGCCTTTCATTCCTCCCCAGTGTAGCAAAAAATATGTGGAAATTACCGCTTTGGTATAATGACACCTTTAACATTTTATTTATTTTTATTTTTTCGAGATGAGAATTTTTTGAGACAGAGGTTTTTAAGTGGAACTGTCCGGTTTTGGAAGATTTTTCAAACTGGAGGTGTTGGACGTAGCCCTTACGTGGTGGTTCCGACACAGTCCGGCAATTCCGCTGCCCGGTTATACAAACGTCCTCAACTCCCTCCCTATCTCCAGAAAGAAAGGTGTGTACTGCAGGAAAATGGTTGCAACAGCCTGCAGTCCACTGGGTTGACGTTCAGATGAGCCTGGGGTTACAACTGCTATCACTACTACACATCTTCAGCCTACTCAGAATGCAATTATCCGGCAAAGACAAGGAAATGTAAACTAAAGTACAATGGTGTTTAATGTGTTCGTCGCCTCCCTCTTACGATGGCGTCCAAACATTTACAGGCGCCGTGTCTCACTTAAGTAAACCCTGGATATAAGAATTCAAGTGGCCCAGTGGAGTGTTTGACTGGCTGGGAATCTCTGCTCTTCTAAAATCGATGGCACAGATATCACCTCGGAAATATTAATGTAGTGTTTTATCCCTTCACTGCACTCTTTCAAAGAGTAAGCCTGTCTTTTAGTGTATGCCAACGTCGCCCTGGATTGCAGAACACCGCAGTGTGTGCTGTACTTCTTCAATTCGTTACTCCTCATCCCATTTTTATTACCTGCGGCGAAACCGACAGGGATTTTTTTTTCTTCTCCTTCTAGGAAAGTTTGAATATCTGCTTTTGGAGAGCTCTGGGCGATTTTCTAATGAAATACAAAGTTGTTCAGCTTGAAATTTTGGGTTGATTTAACGTGTCAGCTGTTGCGTCAGCTGAAACATCAGCAGTCTAATAAGCGATATTCGTTTTTTTTTTTTTCTCTCCTTCAAGGAATGTTTGAATATATGCTCTTGGAGTGTTCTGAGCAATTTTCTTATGAAATACAAAGTTGCTCGGCTTGAAATTTTTAGTTGATTTAACATGTCACTTGCTGTGCTAGCTGACGCATCAGATGACTATTAGGCGGTTTTCAATTTCGTCTTCAGCGAGGCATTTTAGCCTCTTCTCATAAAATACAAAGCTGCTCAGCTTGAAATATTTAGTTGATTTCGCATGTCAGCAGTTGCATCAGCTGATGCATAGTTTCGACGCAGGCTTATGAAGATAGTCTCTTCTTTTTCATTCCTTCCCCCAACACATAAACACGCCCTCCTTTGGAATAATAACGTTTCATGGAAACAAAACATTGGACAAGGCTGACAATGCACCGCGAGGTTTTTCATATTTCGCATTTCAATCGTTCTCTCCTCTCAGCCGGGTGCTTATCAAGTCAGTTTCGGCGAAGTGGTTTCATGTCACTTTCCGCCCGTTCCACAAACGCTTTATCAACCCTCCGTTTATATATATTCCAGTGTGGTCTGCATTCACAGACCCGTCCAGAGTATGCGGCACTTTCTTCCCTTACCGACACCACTCCTTTACATTCTCATAATTCCTCACCCATTCAGTCTCCTTTACAAGTCTCAGTTTCGGTATACAGTAATCCAGTGATGTGTAGGCTTACGAAACACCATCTACCCTGTCAGGACACTAAAATATCATAGCACTCTACATAATAGCTAGCGACATAATAATATGCTGTTAATATGTAATATAGAGGTTTGTGGAAAGTCGTGCCTAAATTCGAGAGAGCTGGAGGAAACAGCAGTGGAGATTCTAGCTAGAGAATTTTGCACACAGCACATAATGACGTAATGGGAAATTCATACCACGCACCTGATGGAAAGTTCCTCACACACAAGTGCTCATGCACGTGACCTAACCAGTGATATGCTGGAAAAATGGGAGAGACGGGTCAAACCTCTATATTGCATATTAACAGCATATACGGTATGTCACTAGCTATTATGTAGTGTAGTGATATTTTAGTGTCCTGGCAAACAGACAGTATTCTCCCACTTTCCTCGATCCCTTCCCTTCCCTTCCCTTCCTTTCCCATTAACTCAATTGACCCCTCCCCTCCCCTTCCCTTCCCCAGCTTCCTTCCCCCTCCCCTCCCCTATTCCACCCGCTCCCTTTCCCCCCTTCCCCCTCTCTTCCCTTCGGCAGGTTGTCAGGTTCACATTCCTCTTCCGTCCCATCACCAGCCCCCTTCGTCAGGTAAAATTAACACGCTTGTCATACGCCCCTTTGGAGAGAGAGAGAGAGAGAGAAAGAGAGAGAGAGAGAGAGAGAGAGAGAGAGAGAGAGAGAGAGAGAGAGAGTGTGTGTGTGTGTGTGTGTGTGTGTGTGTGTGTGTGTGTGTGTGTGTGTGTACTTTGATTTCGTTGTGCACAAACTCGCCACAAACAACATGGGAAACTGAAACGAGAGAGAGAGAGAGAGAGAGAGAGAGAGAGAGGTCAAAATTTATAGCAGGTAGGGTGATAAGGTCGGGACAGGAAATATCAACAGGTGACATTATTTGGACTCTTCGAATGGGGGTGGGGGAAGGAGAATTATGGGGAGCGAGAGAGAGAGTGTGATGGGGAGGAGAAGAAGGGTGAGAGCGAGGACTGGATGGAGAGATGCAGAGGAGAGAGTGAGTGGCTGGGAGCAAAAGGAGAGGAAGACCGAGGACGAGATGCTGGGGTAAAATTTAGGGAATGGAAGTGGGTGATCGGAAGAAGAGCGAGAACGAGGACGGTGTCTAGAGAGAGAAAGGGAGTGATCTGGAGAAGTAGGAGAGAAAGAGGTGGAGAGATAAGGTGTGGAAAGGGAGAGACATTTATAGGGTGATGGAGATGAAGACTGACAACTAGGTGGAGAGATATCGTTTGAGGGAGAGAGAGAGAGTAATCGGGAGGAGGAGAGGGAGATCGAGAATGAGGTGGGGAGATAAGAAACACAGAGAGAGATATACTGATCGAGAGAAGAAGAGGACCAAAGACGAGGTGGAGAGATGCGGTGTGTGGAGGGAGAGAGTCATCGAGAAGAGGTGAGGGAGACCAAGGAAGAGGTAGAGACAGAAGGTGTGGAATACTGGAGAGGTAGATACGAGTAGTGTGATCGGAAGGAAGAGAGGAAGATCTGGTAAGACGTGGAGAGGTAAGATGGAAGGCAGGAGTATGGAAAGGAGGGCGGTGTGTCGTGGAAACTAGTTGGAGGGGGGGAGGATAGTCACCGAATATGGAAAGAAACACCTGGTAATCACTTTTGTTTCGGTAGCCCCTCACAGGATGCTACGTCAGCACAGAGAGAGAGAGAGAGAGAGAGAGAGAGAGAGATGGCTAACGTAAATGTTCCCAGCCTGGTTTTCGTTTTCCAATATCAGAGAAGACGGAGGTGAGCTAAAATTTCAGCAGGAACTTGGCCATACCTAACTCTAATTAAACCCTTGGGGTACTTCTAATTTTAATATTGCTATCTCCTGGTGCTTATATTTAGCGAAGAAAATACTTCTGGTGCTGAAGGGGTTAGTGAAGGCTATATCTAACTCTTTTCGTTCAAAAAGACCTTAAGCTGAATAAAAAGTGTCTGAAAATAGCAACAATGACATTAAAAAAGGACGTTATTAGTAGTGATTGAGTTACTTAGCAAGACCCCTAGTCTTTAGGGGGTTGGTACAAGCTACATCTAACAGGCCCAGTTCGAAAGGTCTCTCCAACGCTGAACAAAATCGTCTGGTGGTAGCAAGAAGGATATGAACCCTTTACTTGCCGGACAGCTTTCAGATATTACTCTTGTTACATCCAGACGATTTTTTCAGGTTAGGAGACACTTCAAACTTTCAGGGTTTTATGTAGCCTTCATTAATTACCTGTACTATTTGGATATTCTCTTACTCTGAATGAAACCGCTTCGTGGCAACAAATGGAAAGGGCGTCCTCGGGTTGAAGGGGCGAGAATCACACTGACACCTGATGATACTGTCTACCTGAAACAAACTTCGGGGACTTACCTTTAACCTCTTCACTGCGATCATATTTATCTGTTGCTTATTCTTGGTGCAACTAAAGGACGATGATGATGATGATGATGATGATGATGATGATGATGAGGAGGAGGAGGAGGAGGAGGAGAGGAGGAGGAGGATACTACTGGAATTTATGGTTTTAGTGATGTAGAATGGGAACAGTGAGAGCGATCTTGATGATAATGATATATAAAGACTAAGACGAAACTGATGACAAAGATAATGATGGTGGTGACAACGATGATGGCAGTGCTAATACTGTATAAACTCACCAGCGGTTTTTATATAATCTGGAGTAAGTTTTAGAGCGACATACGAAAAAACAGGAAACAGAAATTCATTTAGTGGAAAGAACTGAAACTTGATTACACTGAAAGGTAAAAATTAATTAGCATGAATAAATTTGCCATCACTCGTGGTAACAGGAATTCGTTAATTATTTTTCTGACTTTTCTTTTACTTCATTTCTTGCTTTACCTATCTATCTATCTATCTACCGATCTATCTGTCTGCCTATCTATCTATCTGTTTAGGCATTTTCAAGGTTTTATCATCTTTCAAGTCTGGTCCAAAGTGAATCAAGTGTTTAAAGTTGAGCTTGCCCTGTGAGGCTGACCTTCGACCTGTTGCCTCAAATTGTAATTACTTCATCTTGGCTGACTTTCAACCCTATCACCAAACTTGATCCAAATCGAATCACATTACTCGTGCTAAAGGACCCAGACTTTGATCTTCTTCTGTGATCTTTACTTCAGACTAATTCATCTCAAAACTGTTTCACTTCATCCTTGCCTGACCCTCAACCGTTCCATTAGGTTTGGTCAGATCGGATAAAATCTGTCTGAACTGACATTTCCCCTGCACCCTTGAATCTTCACCATCTCTGACTAAAATTTAATTTCTTCTTCTGATGGTTCTCAGTCACTATTCCTAGTCTGGTGTAATTCCTTTCAGTAGTTTTCCATACTCTTGTTAACTGTCCATGAGGCAGAAAAACAGACAGAAAAAACAGGCCATCCTATAACCTCCTCAGGCTAAGTGCACGGGTGTAGTAAGACAGTGATAAACTTACATCTCTTCATTGCATAATCAAGCCATTAGAAAACTCAAGTATACATGCTGTTAATTGTACAGAGCATTATTAACATTTCTACCCAGCCAATTAACGGCAACAACCATCATTCCAATAATAATAATGTTACCGCGAAGAAAATAATAATAATAATAATAATAATAATAACTAAAGTCTGTAACTGCCCTGTGGACAGTCAGTAGTCTCCACCTACTGTTTCTTACAATGAGCTTGACCCCACTGGAGAGATCTGAACTTTTTCTATCATCAATGGCCCATACCAGGACACATAACCTGGGAAATTCAGATTCCTTGCGCAGGTCCCACTGAAATCTCTAGTATACACGACCAACTTTGTATCTCGTTTACAACATAATGTAACACTTTCTGACATACCCTTCCACTGCATATAATGGATTTGGATATTTTTCTATCAGCAATGGCCCATGCCAGGACACAACCTGGGCCCTTCAGATTCCTCACACAGTGTGCGGTTCTCCTGGAATCATTGCGAGAATCTGAGCCAGGAATAATAATCACAAGACAGGCAAAAACAATAGTCTTCACCAATGTAATAGGTGGAGACTAAAATAATAATAATAATAATAATAATAATAATAATAATAATAATAATAATAATAATAATAATTATTATTATTATTATTATTATTATTATTATTACTATTATTATTATTATTTAATAATAATATTATTATAATTACTCTTACTACTAGAAACAATAATCATATGCGCCTTATATTTAAAACTATTAACAATAAATCTATGTGCCCTATTTATCATTGACAAATGAGGTGCAAATTCCAATAAAAAGAGGAAAAAAAAGAAAAGAAAAGGGAAACTATCGATAGACTGAAAGTGCATCCCCTCCCTCGAAAAAAATGATGCGTGCGTTTATCCCTTGTGGAAAATCTGCATAATTGCCAGCGGGATCCAGGGGATTTAACAGCCTGCGGGGAAAGAACCGCTAAATTGGAAAAATGAGCGAGAAAAAGCAAAAGTAAAAAAAAAAAAAATAATAATAATGTAAAATAGGTAACTGGTTTACTGTACCCTGGAGATGCGCAGAAGTAAAAAGGAAAAAGAAAAAAAGATGTATAAGATTAACACTCTCAGGTCTTTATACTCTCTCTCTCTCTCTCTCTCTCTCAGGTGAATAAAATCGTGTGTTGTTGTATAGAATAAGAAACTAGAGCTGTCTCAACTATGAGAGGGTTATTGGTACTGGTATGATCAGCCTCAGGTTTCTACGACTCATTCTCAGCCTTATAAAATCGTCTGGGGTTAGCTGGATCACAGTACTAGAGCTGTCCCAACCATGAGGGGATAAAGCACAAATAAGGATCGTTTTCTTGTTACCATAGTAAGGCTCGTGTTACCA
This sequence comes from Coenobita brevimanus, assembly GCF_032717465.1. Taxonomy (NCBI): domain Eukaryota; kingdom Metazoa; phylum Arthropoda; class Malacostraca; order Decapoda; family Coenobitidae; genus Coenobita; species Coenobita brevimanus. Next base: position 55,346,529 of record NC_137053.1, read on the forward strand.
ATATTAAAATATTTTTTTTTTATTTTTGAGTATTTGGTACAGCTGAGCCCCCCCCCCCAAAAAAAAAAAAAGTTCCGCAGGAGGGGTACGATAACATCCGAAACGCCCAATAAAGGTTGTGAGGTCCCAAGAAGATTAATTTATCGTTATCTGATTTATGGAGTCATGAACAATACCGCCAAGAAAATGACAGACAAGCGATATATAACGTCCTTAAGAAACAGGTTAACCACTGTGTGGGGGGGGGAAGGGTCATCTTCCAACAGGCTTTTTCGGGGGTCTCATGCTGCTTCGTGCTAAGTGTGCATCGATAGCTTTTGTAATGGCTGTACATTGAGTAAGAATCCAACATGACTATCGACTTACCTAATAATACCGAATACCAAAAAATACAACATCCTAAATCCAATAACTCTAATATTAATTTCACCTTCTCCCAAGCGATGTAATTAGATGAGCTTAAATTATCTCTTCTCTGTAATTCAAGGATATTTGGTGGCATTGGTAACCGGGAGGACGTTACTGTTACGAAGGCTTAATAGAGTAAATCACTGAGGAAGAGGTGTTACGAAGCTTTATAATTCAACAAGAGAACTGTCCACAGAGATCTAAATTTTTCTGAGTGAAGAAACACGACACTGGAAACTTAAATGAGATAATAATATCACAGCATAGCCGTCCTTTTTCTATATTAATCTTATATGCTTATATTATTCTGTTTTGTGGCTCATTACTTACCACATTTATTAGTAGGAAATGATGATGCTGCTGCTGCTGATGATGATGATGACGATGATGAGGATGATGACGATGATGATGATGATGATGGCACGTCAAGTTTTAATGGGTCTACTATTTATTTTATTAAAGAGTCAATGTGTCGAAAATAAAAACTGACTGTGGATAGCTGAAGATAAAAACGGTCGATGATGATGATGATGATGATGTTGAGGAGGAGGAGGAGGAGGAAGAGGAGGAAGAGATGAGGGGGAGAAAAAAGAGGAGGAGGAGATGGATAAAAATAAAGAGGAGGAGGATGGAAAGTCTCTCTCTCTCTCTCTCTCTCTCTCTCTCTCTCTCTCTCTCTCACTAGCGCTGCATGATAATTAGTTAAAATCATGAAGAAATAATTAATATATTCATGGTGGTCTTTTCATCACTCTCCCTCATTATCAGAGAGAGAGAGAGAGTGTGTCACTTTAATATAAATGACATCCCCTTCCTTTTCCATCTCTTCAACTGTCTACGAGTATCCAAGGTTTGCGTACCCGCCTATTTCTCTATCAACTTGTCTGTCTCTCTGTCTACTCAGTCATTCAGCTATCTATCCATCCAGCCAAAATTATAATCAATCATCCAATTATCAGCTCAGTAATCCAGTCGTCTATCCAGTCAGACCGTAGAGCTTCCATCCGGTTACTCTATTTGCTATCGCTCCTATACAGATTTACACTGAATTCTTCATACTGTCTTATCCCATTACGGCTGGCACACAACAAACAGGATCCGTTTGCCCACGCTGGCTCATCCCTCTTCTGTCCAACTCTATAGAACAAAAGTTATCTGGCAATATTATTCCTTCATGTACGCAACAGGTCCAATTTTAGAATAATTCATGTGCCTGGCGCCCCTGCTGGGCCTCTCGACACTTATCCAAATGAGAGCTATTTCTGAACCGGGCTTTATTTCGGAGCAAGTGCTTTGCAACAAAGGACTTGCTCCTGTGGAGAACCAAGAGACTCCACGGAAATGCACCGCCGCATTTTCCGCGTACTCATAATGTAACACTAATGAGGACAATTATTATGGGCCAAAACATTCCTTCAGAAAATTTCAGTCAACACGAAATTGAAACTGATACCCTTGGGACCCATATCCAACCATTCTGCTGAATTTCATAAAAATCCATTGTTCCAGTTGTGGCTGCGCTCTACACACACACACACACATACACACACACACATACACACGCACACACACACACACACACACACACACACACACACACACACACACACACACACACACACACATACACACGCACACACACACACACACACACACACACACACACACACACACACACACACATGCCCAGGATTATAGTATATTAGGTGTTTTTAATCTTCAGCCTCCTTTTCCATCTGCCTACTGCCTCCAACTTCCTAACTCCTTCAGTCTGATGACAATTTGCAGTTCATTGTTGTTATTACCATGGGGTTTTATTCAGTTTAGGAGAGATTTCTTAAACTGGGGGGGGTTGAAGGGGAGGCTCAGTGTAGCTTCCATTAGTACTCTCACGACAAAGGTACTTTCATAAACTAAAATCGTTTGAAAAGTTAGAATACAATGAAAAATGCGCCACCGGAGTGAAGTGGTTAAATCTCTCTCTCTCTCTCTCTCTCTCTCTCTCTCTCTCTCTCTCTCTCTCTCTCATTGGAAGACATATTATATATTTACTTTTAACCTTCAGTTCCATTTTTTTTTTTTGACATTTAAAACAAAAACAAATTCATCCACTCCCTCCATCCCTAATCATCCCTTCCTTTCTTCTAGTATCACCATTCTACTGTATATTCATTCAACTATTCTGGTTCTCATCTTCTTATATTTTCCATCACACTATACATCCATCCATCTGTCCATTCCATCCATCCACCAGCTCTCCTTCCCAATGTTCCATCCATAAATCCACCCCACACTCCATTCACCCATCTTTCTTCATCCCTCCAATCCTCCATCATTCTGCCACTCCTCTACATCCCATCCTTTCATTCATTCATCTATCCATCCACCTATCCATACTTCACTCCACACATCTATCCACCACCTCCTTTCCTTCCCATTCTTCCACCCACTCATCCATCCACCCATCTATCTTCTTCTCACTCCACTCATCCACCACCAATCTTCTTTCCTCCCCTCTACCTATCCATACCGCATTCCATCTACCCACCACTGCATCCATCCATGTATCTACCCCTCACTCCATTCATCCACCACTTCTCTTCCCTCCCTTCATCTTCCGTTCATCTCCCCATCTTTCCATACATCCATATATTCACTCCTTACTCCATCCACCCACCACCCATCTCCTTCCCTCCATTCGTTTACCTATCCACCCCTCGCTCCATCCATCCACCCCTCCACACCCGTGCTATGGGAGATCAAGAATGCAGTGAGGGGAAATTGAGTGGAGTCCCGAAGCCCCTCACGCAATTCCACACACCCACTCTCCAAAAACAATGACTTCCAGATGAGTTTTGGGCTGCGGGACTAGGGAGGAGGGGAGGGAAGGGAAGTGAAGGGAATGGAAGGGAAGGGGAAGGGAAAAAAAGAGAGGGAGGGGAGGGGAAAAGGTATAACGGGGTGGAGAGTAAGGGAAGAGAGTAAAAGTAGAGTGGGGAGCATAAGGGAGCAGGGGGAGAGGTAGATGGAACAGGGGCAGGGAGGGAGGGGTGAGAAGGGACTATGGAGGCAGGGGGAGGGGAAGAATAGAATGGAGGGGTAGGAAGGAGGGATCAAAAGGCAAAATGGGGAGTAGGGGGAAGGGGAAGAAGATAATAAGGATGTACAGGAGGAATAAGGGGGCAAGGGATGGGGAAACTGAAAAAGGAGAGCAGGGAAAGGGATTGAAGGGAACAAGAGGTGTAGTGGGAGGAAGAGATGGTAATAAGGAGGGGAGGGAAGAATGAAGGGAAAAAAGTTGTTGGTGGAGGGAAGAAGGGGGAGAAAATGGAGTCTAAGGGCAGAGGAGGAGAGCCAGAGGAGGGAACGAGGAGAGAAAAAGGTTGGGAGGAGTGAGGGATGAGGGATAAAGAGAGTCTAAAAGGGAGGCAAAACTAGGGGGAGATGGAAGAAAAATGGAATGGTGAGGACGACAGAGTGGGAGAGGGTGGTGGAAGGAAAGGAAAAAGGAGGGGTAATAAGGGAGAAGGGATAAAGGGAGCTTAAAGGGGGACAAAGGGAGGGGAAGATGGGAGAGAAATGGGGCTGTGAGGGGAAACTGCAAGAGAGATGGGAGGGGAGGAGGAGAGGGAAACTGTGAGGGATGAGTGATGACGGATAAAGGGAGGAGGAAAAAGGTGGGAAATGGGGTGGTGAGGGCAGAGTGAGAAGGGGAGGGAAGGTGAAGAAGAAATGGGTGGGAGAGGAATGACAAGAAGTCGAGGGCCAAGTGACTTCAAATTGAAGGAGAAGAAGGGATGAAGAGGGGAGAAGAGAGGAAAGTGGGAGGATAGGAATTAAGGGAAGAGAGGTAATGGGAGGGGATGGTACATGGATTGTGATGGAAGGCAAGGGAAGTGGGGAGGAAAAATGGGGAGAAGGGGATGAGACAGGGAAGGGGTTCAACTTACGGAAGGGTGAAGGGAAGGGAGGGACAAGAAAAATGGGGAAGAAAGTGGGGTATTGGAGAAATAGGGGGAGGGGCAGAGGAAGGGCAAAAGTTAATGTGGAGAGGAAGTTGGGGATGGAGGAAGGGAGGGATATGCAGGAGAGGGAAGGAGGGAGGAGGGAAAGGAAATGAGAAGTGAGGGGTGGAATGATTTGGATGGATGAAAGAAAAGGGAGTATAGGGGGCTTTCCTTTTTTCCATGCTTCTCTGTTCCTTTTCCCTTCCTTTCAACTAATCTTATTTTGATGCATTTCTCATATTATTATTATTATTATTATTACTATTATTATTATTATTATTATTATTATTATTATTATTAAAAACTTCTGATACTGTAATTCTTTCCTGCTCACATGCAAAAGTAACACGATAATAACGATGATAATGGTGATGATGATAAAAACAATATGATATTCAATTACACAGTAAAAAAAAAGTAGAGTATAATAACAAGCAAAAAAATGCAAACTATTGATACTTAGGGATTACGGTTTATTCAAATCACACACACACACACACACACACACACACACACACACACACACACACACACACACACACACACAAAGTAAAAAAAACACTGACAAACACCTGGATATTTTCATTCTTCCCAATAAATATTACGAAAGACAAGTGAGAGACTAAGACTAACATAAAAAACTAAAGCATTATAATTGTGCGTGATCCCTGGACGTCGTGGGACGCTTTTCTAGAGGTGGTCCACGTCCCGTCCCAGTAAAGTTGTGACGCTATGGAAAGTTAGGCTGTGACGCTATGGAAAGTTAGGCCGTTAGTCAAAGTTATAAGGTGTTAGGGAATGGTGTCAGGCTGGAGAGTTTCGAAGTTATGGAAATTTTATGCTGTTTAACTTTCATTTGTCTCCTCTGTTTGGAATGGTGATATAAGGAGGGAGAGAGAGAGAGAGAGAGAGAGAGAGAGAGAGAGAGAGAGAGAGAGAGAGAGAGATTATTAATATTGAGGGCAGAGGGTAAGAGTTTAGCCAGCCTTTGTCTATAGTCCCCCCCCCCCTCCTGCCCATCCCGGCTACGTCTCTCTCCCTGCCCCCTCACCTCTGCCTCTCCCTCACCTCCTCCTCAACCTCTCCTTCACCCTGCCTTCCCTCATCCTTGCCTCTCCCTCACCCTTGCTTCCACCCCCTCACCCTGCACCTCCCTTTACCTCTGCTTTTCGTCTGCCTTGTCTCACCCTGCCTGTCCCTCACCCTAGTTCTCCCTCACCCTGCCTCTCTCTTAGCCTGCCTCTTCTCAGCCACTGCCTTTACCTCACCCTTCCTCTCCTTCCCCCGCTTCCCACCCCTGCCTCTTCCTCACCCCTGCTTTCTTCTAACCCTGTCTCGCTCCATCACTCCCGCCTCTCCTTCATTCTTACCTATTCCTCGCTCTTGCCTCTTCCTTACCCTGTATTTCTCTCACTCGTCTTCTCCCTAACATTGCCGCTTTCCCCTCACCCTGTCTCTCCCTCATTTACGCTTTTTTCTCCTCCTCTTCTACCTGTCCTCCCTCTCTCTCTCTCTCTCTCTCTCTCTCTCTCTCTCTCTCTCTCTCTCTCTCTCTCTCCACCATATCATCAACATTCCAGCCATCCTTCCCCTCAGCTGACACCTCCCATCTGCATCAATAATAATCTCTGACCTACCCATTTACCCTCCTCACTTGTCATCCAGCCCTTCCCCACCTTCATTCACAGTTATGTAACATCATCATCATCAATCAATAAATTATTTCACAAAATCACCCGACAACCCTCTTCGTTCATCATCACCATCATCATCGTCCTCCTCATCAAGTCCTCTCAATTATTCGACCACGTTCTTACTCATTATCATCAACCTCATCATCATTATGATCGTGATCATTATCATAGTCATGATCATTACATTAATAATCTAAATCATAAACATGATCATCACCATCACCCCCCCTTTTCACTGGTAACTGTAATAACATAATTTTCGTTGTCTATATCATTAGGACCTTTATCATCATTATAGCTGTCACAGACATCATATCACCGTCATAAATACAGTTCCATAATAACACACGAGGCGGGCAGAAACCAGTAACAGGTGTAAGAAAAACACAGAGGTCAGAAAACTATTGCAGTATAACAGTGCTAAGCCTAAATATCCATTGACTGATCATCCATCCCATTTCCTTTCATCACCATTGCATGTCATCATCATCATCATCATCATCAACATCATCAATCCCTCCTCATGACACAGCTTCAATATCACCGCCATCATTTTCACCACATAATTATTATAATCACCATCGTTATCCCCATCATCAACACCGCCGGCCAACTGTTTATGTACTACCGTAAAACAATAAATAAAATCCAGGAAAAGGAAGGAGGAAACTAAAGAGGAAAAGTGTCTTGAAAATGATAAGTGAAAATTACCCACTCCTTCACTCGTAATTCATAAAGCTAAAAGTATCCTTTATTAACTATTTCAGGCCGAGAACGTCACTTTAATCCCTTCAGTCAGATGGCTTGTTTAGTAACATATTCTTGTTATTTTATGGCGATTTTATTAAGGTTGAGATATTTTTTTATTCTCTCTCTCTCTCTCTCTCTCTCTCTCTCTCTCTCTCTCTCTCTCTCTTTCTCGTCTGAAAGGGTAACACAGCGCTGTTTAACTCATTTACAACAAGGAGACTCAGCTTTACTTAAAATAGTTTAAAGGTAGCAACAACAAAACTGAAAAAGGCGTCATGGGACTGAAGGGGTTAATATTCTTGCTCCCACAAGGGGATTTCATTCAGCTGGCGAGGGAGGACTTTTCGAGCTGGAGGGGTTTGATATAGCCTTCACTAACTCCTTCATTGCTAGAGATCCGTCATAAGCCGAGGAAAATCGTCTGAAAATACTATAGTAACAACAACAAAAATCAGCAGAATAAAACACTTACAACCCAAGTACTTAATTAATTTTCTTTTCGCTACCCACAGACGATTTTATTAACTTCAGGAAGGAGATATGCAACGGAGAAAATGTTTGCTTCTGAACTGAACTCCAGTGGCGTTAATGGATGCTGTTCCTATCAATTAGCTTAGGTGTTTTCTCTTCTAATAATATCGCTAATATATCTGCGACCATTCTGACTGATTGATATTAATATTTGGGAACGTATGTCTGGCAGGCTGTTTGTGTGTGCTTCTGCATGAGAGATAGGGGGTCCCCCATCTCTTTCACACACACACACACACACACACACACACACACACACACACACTACCTGACGAAAGAAAATGTGATTATAGCAGTCCCTGTAAATATAGTCATCATCATCATCATCATCATCATCATCACAACAACACAAATCTCGTCTAACCATTTCAATACGGTGACACCTTTTATACTTTATATTGCTCACATCAGACGACTTTCAGTAACGTAGGAGAAAGGACTGGAATGGAAGGGTTGCAAACATAGCTCCTCCCCCCGGCTAAATAAAATCGTCTGACGGTAGAGAAAATTAAATAAAGAAGCGATGACGTTAACTCTCAGGCTGCTATGACACTCTCAGCTAAATAAAAGTCACCTGGCGTTACCTGGACTAATAATCCAAGAGTTGATCCGATCATGAGGAAGTTTAAGGCCTGTATTCGCGTCCGTTAAGGAAGCGCCCTAACACCTTTTGCTAAGCGATTTTATTTTGCTTTTTACACCGTACTGTCCTCGTCTGTTTTAACGTAAATCTTTCCAGTACCGTCGTACTCTGTATAAACAACGTACTAAAACGATAACCAGCCATATCCAAAAATAAATCGCTAAGGAAGAGGTGTCAGGGAGCTTCCTTAACCAAACAGAACAGGGACCTAAGTGACAGCAGAATATAATCGCCTTGAGTTAGCACGAAAGGAATGCTAGATGTATCCTTATCAAGAGTGAATTAAGCACTGAACACGGTATACTTTTAAAACAGTGTAGTGAGAAACAGTACCCTTTTCGCAGATATAACTAGGAAGTAATTATTATCTCGACGTGAGGATAAAAGCTGTAGAGAGAATGAAAAAGAAAATTCATTAAAACCGGCCTGAAGCATACACATTGCGAGATGGGAAATGTACTAGCGTGATACTGGAACTTTTATCTTTTAGTCTCGTCCCTCTCCCCGTCCTAACCTTACCTTCTCCCTCCCCATCGTTCCTCTTCCTTTCCCCCTCCTCTCCATCTTTTCTCTATCTCGCTCTGGTACCAATGTCTTCCCTCGCCTTTCTCTCCCTCTCCATCCCCTCTCCTGTCTCAATCATCTGTCCATTTTTTCTCTTCTCCCATTCCCACTCTCTCTCTCTCTCTCTCCTACACACATCACCGAGTGGTTGCGATAAGGGGGTGAGAGTGAAGCCTAAACGCTGTCATTTCCAGCCTCAATTTACCAGTGCGATATGGTCTGCTCTTCCGGCATCAACTCTGGTACAAGGCGTACGGTATTAGATGCACGGATGGATGGCAGGATGGATGTTAGAATGGTCTTGTGGTAAAGAGAGAGAGAGAGAGAGAGAGAGAGAGTACAAATGGAAGAAGCAAGAACGAAATATAAGATGCCACGGTATCTTGGGAACTTAAAACAATAAAGGAATGACGACAAGAGAAGAACAGCAGAATCCGGATACTGGGGTAACAGAACAGCGTCTCTAACACAAGACAGGAGTAGACACTGCCGGGAGATCAAGCCCCTTCGCTGACATATACCAAACACGATGGAAAAGATGAAGCACAGCAAAGGAAAGAAAAAAGTATTAAAGACTACGGAATCACAACTTTAAAGGGTCAAGTAAGATAGTAAACGATGACTAAACCTAAGTACTCCCATGGGGCCTGAAGCATCCACATAGCGAGATGGGAAAATGAAATAGCGTGATATTGGGACTTTTATCTTTTAGTCTTGTCCCTCTCCCCGACCTAACCCTACCTTCTCTCTCCCCATCGTTCCTCTTCCTTCCCTCCTCCTCTCCACCTTTTCTCTATCTCGCTCTGGTACCACTGTCTTCCCCCGTCTTTCTCTCCCTCTTCATCCCCTCTCCTGTCTCAATCATCTGTCCAGAGTTCTCTTCTCCCATTCCTACTCTCTCTCTCTCTCTCTCTCTCTCTCCTACACACATCACCGAGTGCGTGCGATAAGGGAGTGAGAGTGAAGCCTAAACGCTGTCATCATTTCCAGCCTCAATTTACCAGTGCGATATGGTCTGCTCTTCCTGCATCAACTCTGGTACCAGGCGTACGGCATTAGATGGATGGATGGATGGATGGTAGGATGGATGTTAGAATGGTCTTGTGGTAGAGAGAGAGAGAGAGTACAAATGGAAGAAGCAAGAACGAAATATAAGACGCCACGGTATCTTGGGAACTTAAAACAATAAAGGAATGAAGACAAGAGAAGAACAGCAGAATCCGGATACTGGGGTAACAGAACAGCGTCTCTAACACAAGACAGGAGTAGACACTGCCGGGAGATCAAGCCCCTTCGCTGACATATCCCAAACACGATGGGAAAGATAAAGCACAGCAGAGGAAAGAAAAAAGTATTAAGGACTACGGAATCACAACTTTAAAGGGTTAAGTAAGATAGTAAACGATGACTAAACCTAAGTACTCCCATGGGGCCTAGGATAGAATGGAAAAGATATCGCATATAAGAGAACAATAAGTCATCCTCATCTTCATCATTATCATCATCATGGCCTTTCTTCCTACTCATATGCCCATAAAAGTAGACACTACAGGGGAACCGAGCCCAAAAACTCTCACACCCGGAACACACTGGAAAAGATAAAGGGAAAAACATGCTGGATTTAATCATTAGGGACCACATAATTTCTGCTACTGTACACTATATTGCTCGGAGATCAGACCCACGTACTCTCATGATCGCTCACATACTGGAGAATATAATCGCATATAAAAGGAACATCAGCAGCTGAATATGAGTATTTGGAACCACAAAATTAATCATCATCATCATTATCATCATGACCTTTTCTTCGCAATCTTAAACGCACAAGGAAACGCACTACCGAAATCGAATATCTGATCCCAATTCCAGGTCCTACTGTATAGCAAGATTAAAATAAAACCAAGATAAAACAAGCCATATGTTTGATCTCACTGAATCTAGGTGACGTCCTACTTAGTATATTCTTGCTACTTCTAGACGATACTATTCAATTTAGGAAAGACCTGTCCTATCAAAGGGGTTTATTAAGACTATATCAAACCACTCTGCTTCGAGAAATCTATCCAAGCTAAATTATACTGTCGAAGGATGGCAATAATAATAATAATAATAATAATAATAAATCCCTGGTCTCTGGGTTAAACTTAAGTCAGAAACATCAAAAGCATACTATAAAGCTATAAACAATAGAACTACACCCGATCAAGGTAGTCTACTATCAGGTAAAATAGAAAAAGATAAGAACTCAGTAAAAAATTGATAAAACCATCGTAAACCCCATTCTTGATCAAAACCCTACGAGAAGATCAAACCCAATTACTCTCACATCCCCGGCGTAATGGAAAAGATAACCACATATAAAGGGAACATCAGGAGCGGGTAAAAGCATTTGGGGCCACAAAATTACAGTCTGTATACCGGAAGAGGAAAAGGGTAACATAAGAGGAGATCTCAGCGCCTTGGCATCTTCAGTTCGAGGACGCGTATAATTTTCTTGCTATCCCCCGACGATTATATTTAGGTTATGATTTATTCTTTTTCGCGCTGGTGGGGTGGATATGGCCTTTGTTAATCCCTTTTATACTAGGACTTTCCTGAACAGAATCGCTTTGGATGAAGAAGAATAAAATACAAAATACGTCCTCGGAATGAAGGGCTACCACCACCATCCGGAGGTTTTCAGTTTTGTTTATTCTTGTTGTTGTTGCTGACATTTCACATTTCCACACCAGAAAATGTCATACCTTGCACCTACCACACCACACAATGCCACACATTACACAATCACACCACGAAATGCAACACTTCACTGCCACACCACCTCTCTCTCTCTCTCTCTCTCTCTCTCTCTCTCTCTCTCTCTCTCTCTCCACACACACACACACACAAATACTTTTCCAACACCCTCTCTAAAGGAGACATCAGAGTCAGGCTAAAACTTCTTGGCACCACAGAATTATATACAACTTACAGCAGAATTGCAACGTAGCCTCTTCATCACAAGAATGTCAGTTTTATTCCATTCTTTTTCTCTCAGGCGATTAAAATTAGCATCGTATATATTTATCGAACAGGAAGGCTTACACAGGGACTGCATTAACCCTTTTCCCACAAGGGGCTCTCCCATCCTAAATAAATTCTCCTGATTATGGCAAGCACGAACTACAAAAACGTCATCGTGTTAAAGTGACAGTATGAAACCATTACCGTACGATCAAACCAAATCTTCTTAGTGCCCTAGCTCTCTCTCTCTCTCTCTCTCTCTCTCTCTCTCTCTCTCTCTCTCTCTCTCTCTCTCTCTCTCGTATGTGTGTGTGTGTGTGTGTGTGTGTGTGTGTGTGTGTGTGTGTGTGTGTGTGTGTGTGTGTGTGTGTGTGTGTGAACTCTAACGGCTTGAATCTAGACAGGCACTGTATTCAATTTTCTACCAAACCCTTCTGAATCCCTGACTCTCACAGGTCCAGACAGGATTGATTACGTTCGAAGTAATTAGTCTTTCAGTCCTGCGACGTATTTTTTTTTTTTTAGCTTACTCTTGATACCACCAGACGGTTTTATACAACCTAGGAGATGCCTCTAACAGTGAAGAGGGCAATAAGGTCTGTATCTTGCTCCTCTAGCCTTCAGTATCTCTAAGCTAAATTAACTTATCTGGCAGTACAAACATAATTTTATTCAGTGTAGATAATACGTCAACGGAGTAATGCTTAAACCCTCACAGAAATATTCCACTTACAGTAACTGGCAAGTCCACATCTGGTAGCTTACCGTGGAAGTAAAATAGCTCCCCCTTCGTCCCGTAAGCCAGTTTAAGTCCGCGCGTTTTGGGGGGAACTGCAGTGCCATTAGTGGTGAGATGCAGGGCTCACTTGTGTTATATTCGGGCAGAATTTAGGACTTCATGGATTTGAGAGACTTTCTAACACCTCCTCAGCGATTTATTTTGCGAATTACATTTTCATACTCTCTTGAAAGTCGGTTAAGGTTTTTTACATAAGATTTTAGCTTGCTTTAGAAAGGGATGCTGTAGAAGTGCCCTATGAAGAAATATACCGGCAAAGAAAATGTGACTGGGAGCCAGCTTTTTCCAAATACAGTACAGTAGTGAGTTTCGTAGATAAAGTCTAAAGTCCGCATTGCCACTGGCTTAGGAGGCTTTTGGTACCTCGTCTTTACCAGTATATAATTGGACATGACACTTTAACCCTTCTAAAAGGTGACGTATTTCATATCCTCTTCTGCTTAAATCAGACATATTTTTTCCTCAGCTATGGGCGACTTTGCGAATTTGACAGTCTGCTATGCATGTAGCCTGTACTTAGCCCTTCATTACAGGACGTCGTTCCTGGGCTGAATGAAATCGTATGGTAACAAACAACCTAGCAACATGACCCATTTCCATCTACATCCCCTGAGGGTCAATCTTTCAGGGTCATAGCATTCACAGCACCAACCTCCACATTATGAAACCCAACCCTCCCCTGAAATTCTGTTTTACTTCCCACATTCAGTATCATAGCTTCACTGTAGTTGCACACTAGAAGGTGAAAAGTTAATAAATCTTGGCCTCTGAGAACCTGCTCACCCATTTACCCACCATGTGTAATGTAATTCTTGCATTCTCTTTGTACATAGCTTCTAGCAATGCAAGTCACCGAAATCACTCCCCTAAGCCCCGTCCGCTATCCTGCCCAACTAGTGGAATGCACTGGGACCCGTGACGTCACATTCATTGGCGCTTCCCACTTTATAATCAACCAGTGTTAGGCACCCCATCATTCCCCTAAGCTTCGCCACCAAGATGATGTAGAGAAAGAGAGAGAGAGAGAGAGAGGGGGGGGGGCACACAAGCTTTTATGGTATATGACAAAAAATCTACTGAATGAACAATGGCTGCCAAACTTTGCAATACATTATGGTACTTAAATATGTGTGATAGAACTTTATGCGATATACAACCATCATAGAAGAACTAAATTCCCATACCACGACTGGGAATATACACCCATTCTATGACTTGATGTTGGAGAGGGATGCCTTCAGGTGGTGACATCGATATAACCAAGTGACTCCACTGCCCAGATACACAGACATCACTGAGCTCCCTCCCTGTCCCCGCAAAGGATAAGTGGACTGCAGAAAAAGGGAGCTTCTGGCAGCATACACTGGGTTCATGTCTAAATGAGTTTAAGGCCACAGAAACAGAAAGACTGTGAATATACATGGTGTCTATAAAGTCCTGGACAGTCTTCAAACATATACAGTTTGCAAATTACATGTGATAATTATTTCTTGTTTGTTGCACTTGAAACGTTAATTAATATACATATATTTTGCTTACCGATATTGGTTATTGTTACTGTTAGGTGACCAACAGATCTGCATTGATTGGTAGAATGTAAATATGGCAACCATACAAGAAATGGCCCAGGGTGCCATCTGGTATGCGGAGTCAAAATCAGCGACGACAGTGAAAAAGAATTACAGTTGGGAATACCGACGTGATTCTGCTGCAATAAATAGCACTAAAAGATGGTATCAACATTTTCTAGACGCAGGATTTGTGGCAGACCAACCTCGTAGTGAACGCCGCAGTGCTTCGGCTGACACTGTTGATAGCATTCAAGAGTCATTCCAATGTAGCCCCAGAAAGTCTGTGCTTTGTGCTGCTCGTGAATCACAGGCACCTAAATCAACAGGAAATAAAGTTCTGCAGAAAAGGTTGCGTCTTCAGCCGTGCAAAATGGTCAGTGCAGACTTTACAAGCAAGTGACAGGCCCCATCGTTATGTTTTTGAATGCTCCAACTAATGAAAACTATGCCTACTTAAAGAAGGTAATCGTCACTGATGAGGCCACATTTCACGGATCCGGACGTGTTAATGGGCACGATTTGTGATTATGGGATTCTGAAAATCTCCATGACATTCATGGGCACGACCATCATAGGCCAAAAATCAGTGTTTGGTGTGGGTTGCAGCACAAAAAGATAGTTGATTCATTTATCTTTACAGAACCCCAATGTGCTGGATGATTACGCAGTGCTATAGTTAGAAGAATTGCAACCAGCCATTTTTTAACATGCTGGAGCTCTTCCACACTGGAGTTTAGGTGTACAAGTATAACTGGACGCTAAATTACCAGGCCGGTAGATTGGCCGTAGTGGCCCCATTAAATTGGCCCTCACGTTCTCCAGACATCACACCTGTGGATTTTTTCCTCAGGAAAATTCTCAAAGGATTCTTTTATTAGGTACCTGTTTGTGATATAGATACGCTTCGGGCCAGAATAATCGATAGCATCAGTAGCTTACATCAGTTATGTTGACGTACCCATGGCGTGAAATTGAATTTCGCTTGTCTGTGTAACGAGCCACGGGAGGGGTTCATGTTGAATTTTAGTGAATAAAATAAAGAAAGGGCAGAAATCTTACTCATTAGATATATCAAATGAAACAAACAGCATTTCGATATCACGTGCAAATTTTAACGGAATAAACATGTGAAAACTGCCAATGGCTTTATGGACACCTTGTATACATCTAACCGGATAAAGAGGACCCAAATGATGCCAGCTAAAGCTTTTGTGTTGAGCTTACTTTAATTTGCATCTGTTGATCATATAGTGGATAATGATAACGCAATTTGTGTCCTTGATAACGATAATGAGCCGATTATGCTAATGCTCTCAGTAATTTAAAAAGGATCCGGCTTATAATAAACTCGCTGAATATTAGCTCCCTTCCCCTTCCTGTGTCTCATCGTACATCAAACCTCTCTTTCTCATTTTTCATTCTCCTTCGAAATCAAACTCTCTCTCTCTCTCTCTCTCTCTCTCTCTCTCTCTCTCTCTCTCTCTCTCTCTCTCTCACCTGACAGCAACAAGAAATCATTTCCACTCAACATCCCCCAGGCTCCCCTTCCACAAAGTCGAATATCGGTTCCCGGGAGCATGAGTGTTTGATTCTCCGAACTCGACCCTGGAAGGAGGAGGTTTTGAGGGCTAGTTTGGATCACCCCTTGAGTCCTGGTTACTCTCTCTCTCTCTCTCTCTCACACACACACACACACACACACACACACACACACACAAATATTTACCAGCAAACAGGGAGAGGGCGCTTTCGTAATTTTCCGGGTCAGAACGCACACGTACGTTGGTCTCTGGCGCTCAAGGGCAACAAATACATGCATTTTCGTGATTTCGAGCTTCAATCCCACCCCATCTTCGGAGTCCTGTTTGCATTGGCTATATTACGGCGCTTGCATCCATCCCGGGTTACACACACACACACACACACACACACACACACACACACACACACACACACACACACACACACACACACACACACACACACACACACACACACACACACACACACACACACTCACACACACACTCACTCTCTCTCTCTCTCTCTCTCTCTCTCTCTCTCTTTCTCACACACACACATTATTTTCTCTGAAGCCATATAGCTGTCTTATTCTTTCATTCCAAAAATATCGAAAATTCTCTCTCTCTCTCTCTCTCTCTCTCTCTCTCTCTCTCTCTCTCTCTCTCTGTCTCAGCGTCATGTAAACAGGCACTTATCGGAAAGCCTCAGGACCAATCTGCAAGCTAGGAAGGGAAAGGAAATCCTGCCCGGGTGATGAGCGCAATGATTAACTCTGGCATCGATCTTGTTGAGAGAGAGAGAGAGAGAGAGAGTGTGTGTGTGTGTGTGTGTGTGTGTGTGTGTGACGCCATTATTGTAAGACGCCACTGACTACCTGGGTGCTAATGACTTCCGTTTAACACCTGTAATTACCTGAGTCTCCCGGTTTGTTGATGTGTGCTGCTCGGGCCTGAGGTGAGGACAGCGCCGCGGGAGGGACGGGTAGGAAAGGTGATCAGTTCTGTCTTTGAGAGGAAAGGCTGTTGCAGGGGTGTTCTCGTTGGCAATAGTGGTACCCTCACGTTTGTTATCCTCACACTCGGTATCCTCTTACCTGCCCTGTACATACTTGCTGTACTCTCCTCATACCTGATAGCCTCACACTTCCTTTGTTCACTGTCTCTCCTCACATTTGCTATCCTCACTTGCTTGTCCTCACACTTGTTCTCTCACATGCTATCTTCACTTGCTATCCTCGCACTTGTTTTCTCACATGCTATCCTCACTTGCTGTACCCATTTGCTCCTTGCTTTCTATTTTAACCCTTATAATTCTCACTTCCTATCTTCACTTCCTATTCTTACTTGCTATTTTCATTTCCTCTCCTCATACTTACTTTCCTCACATTTGGTACTCTCGCACTTGCTATCCTAACAAGGTATCTTCACGTATATCTGATCAGACCATGTCCACCTGTCCCATATATGTCTACAGGTAAGAGGAATTGGGACAAGAGACAGGAGACTGAAGAGAAAAGAGAAAGGCATTGGAAAGAGGGCTAGGGGGATGAGGAAAGAGACGGGTTAGTGAGACAGGGGTTAGAGGGAGAAGGGAAAGGTGAAAAATGGAAAGGCGAAAGAGAGAAATGAAAGAGGTGAAGGAGGGGATCGAAAAGGAGGAAGGAAAGACAGAGGGAAGAGAGAGATGAGAGGCATGGAATATGGGGAGAAGGGAAAAGGCAGAAAGAATATGGGGAGAGAGGAAGGTGCCAATCGCAAAAAAGGAAAGGCCGAAGGGGTGACACCGGGAAGGGAGGTGGATTGAGGAATATAACTGCAAAGGGGAGTGGAGGTAAGGAGGACTGGGGATAGGGGGAAAACGGAGGAAGACTTGGGATTTTGAGAAAAAAGAAAAAGGAGAAGAGGAAAAATGAAGGGAATGGAAAGAGGAAGTGCGACTGATAGAAGGGCAAATGGAGTGGGGAAAAGTGGGGAGTAAACAGAGGGAGAGAGAAGGGAAAGAGATTTGTGAAACTGGAGGTGTGAGGGTCCGGTGGATGGGGAAATAGGGAAGACGAAGAACTGGAGAGAAGAGAAAAGAGTGGAGAGGAAAGAAGATGGAAAGAGGAGAGAGCAAATGAACTGACAAATAGGGGAGGGGGAAGAGAGAAAAGGAGAGTAGAAAGAGAAAGAGGAAAGAGGAATAAAAAAAGGAGGGGAAAGAGGGTAGAAGTGGAGAAATGGAACAGGACTACGAACCCAAGAGGAGACAAAAGAGAGGTGAGGAAAGAAAATGTGGCTGACAAGAAAATGGGAAGGGCAACAAGAATAGGGGAAGTGAATGGAGGATGGTGAACTAAGTGAATTTTTCTCTTTGAAAGTTGGGTTGAAACAGGGATGTGTCATGTCTCCATGGTTGTTCAATCTGTACATGGATGGGGTAATAAAAGAGGTACAAGGTAGGGTGGTGGATGTTGGAGTGGCCCTGGTGAGAGAGGATAGTGTTTGGAAACTCCCTGTACTGTTGTTTGCAGATGATACTGTGTTGTTGAGTGAAGACGAAGGGGAGCTGCAAGGCTTGGTGGATGAGTTTGGGAGAGTGTGTAAGAAACGGAATCTGAAGGTGAATGTAGGGAAGAGTAGAGTGATGGTCTTTGAGAGAGGTGAAGTCAGTGAATGTACAGCGAGGTTGGATGGTGAGGAATTGGAAAATGTGAGTACGTTTAAGTACTTGGGTAGTGTGATCAGTAAGGATGGAGGTTTGGAGGGTGAAGTGCTTAAAAGGGTACAGCAGGGAAGAAAGGTTGCTGGTTCTTTGAAAGCAGTGATAAGAAACAGGGAAGTGAGCATGGAAGTGAAAAAGTTACTACATGACAGTATTGTGATACCAACTCTAACGTACGGAAGTGAAGCTTGGACGTTGTTGGAAGGACACAAGTCAAGAGTGACAGCAGTGGAAATGAGTTATTTAAGAGGAGCCTGTGGAGTCACATGGAGAGACAGGCTGACGAATGAGGATGTAAAGGAGCGTTGTGGTGTTGATGTGGATGTGATAGGAAGCGTTATGAGGAACACACTGAGGTGATTTGGCCATGTGGAGAGGATGGAGGGTGAAAGACTGACGAAGAGAGTGTATGTGAGTGAGGTGGAGGGGGGAAGAGGGAGGGGGAGGCCGAAGATGAGATGGAGGGATGGGGTGGAGAGGTATATGAGAGAGGGGGGTGTGAGTTGGGAGCAGGGCAGTGAAATGGTGGGGGACAGGGCGACTTGGAGGCGATTTGTTTGTGGCCACCCCAAACGGGATTGAGGCATCTGGCAATAGATAGATAGATAGATAGAATGGAGGAATGGGGGAGAGATAGCTCAAAACTGGAGGGGAAAACAGGGTTGGGGAGGGGGAATGGGAGGAAAACCAGGGATTAGAAAGGACACAAAAGGGAGGAAAGGACAAGAAATGTAACTGACAAAAAGGGAGGGTAAAGGGGGATAGCGAGGGCAAAGGGCAAGAGACTGGTCAAAGGAGGAGAGGGGTAAAAGGGGGTTGGGGGAGATGGGGAGTGAAGAGAAGAAATGAGGCTCTCGACTCTCGATTTGTCAAAGGAGAGGGGGAAAGAGGGTTGGGGCGAGGGAATGGAGGAGGAGCCAGGGAGGAGACAAAAGGGAAAAGAGGAAAGAATATATAACTGATTAAAAAGGGAGGGATTGGGGGAGAGGGGAGAGTACAGAGAGGAAAGGGGGAGAGACATGTCAATGAGAGAGAGGGGAAAGGGGGATTAGAGGAGGGAAAAAAAAAGAGGATTGAGGATGCAGGAAATGGGTAGTGAAAGGAGGAGCTGTGCTTTCAATATGTCAAATGGGGAGGAGAAAGAGGGGAGAGTTGGGGGAATGGAGAGGGGGGAGGACCAGGGATTTTAGAAGAGACAAATCAGGCCAACCCATCCAATCTGGAAAACAAAGGATTACGGCCCGATGGAGATCCGGCTATTTCGAAAAGATATAAATTCGGTACAAGGCTGGGTGGTGGCTTATACGTACGCTTTGCTTGTTCGGATCTGTGGGGGTTATTTAAAGTAATGCCAAAAAAATAATAAATTACCATAGGCAAAGCTCCAGTTTCACATAACGTTTCTTTGAAAATAGCTTCTACAGTATCATCAGCTAATTATAAGAGACTCCAGTCTCACGTAAAGCATATTTTTCTTACTGCAGAGAAAGAACAAAAGGCTAGAAGCATGCAAAGTTGTTCCCCAAGAAAATAAAAACGAAAGAGAAACCTAAAATCAAGTCCATTCATTTCGAGATGCTTGCATCTTTTGCTTTTAAAAGACTGGAGGAGATAGGCAGAGGGAAATATAGACTAAGGAAGACAGTTCCAGAGCTGACCTGTTGAACATAGGAAAGACTTAGAGTATAGGTTATGTCTTGCATTAGAGAACTGGGCAGAAAAGGGGTGAAAGTGCGCTGCCAGGCGGGAAGAAGGAAGTAAAGACATTTCATTAGTGCAGTGACCATTAGTGATAAAAAGAGATAAAGATGCGACGGTGCCGTGAAGAGAGAGAGAGAGAGAGGTTGACAGGAGCCATTAAGAAGAGGGGAGTTAATGATACTTAAAGCCTCTGACTCCACCCTGTTTAAAAGAGTTGCGTGTTAATGGGGAGTCCCCAATCATACATAAGAGTTGTACACCACACAGGAACGAATAAAATCCCCGTACAATGTCAACAGCTGTGCGTGGGTAGAGATTGTACGGAGTCGGCTTAAACCTAATCTCTTGGAAGCAGATTTTGCAGGGGAGGTAGTATGGTCTTTCCATGTTAGGTCCTGAGAGAATGAATCCCCAAGGACACAGATATGATGCAGGATTGAGCTGTTATAGTGCAGCCTCTACGGCATTGTCTACAAAGTCATCATTTTATACGCAAAGTTTCAGTGATATGTAATATTAACAATAGTATTAACAGTGTCGTCGTTAAGCTATTGTAATGAAAGTTTCAGTTGTATATGAGAAGGAGGATAGTTTTACCAAAATGATTAACCGTATCATAAAAAATATATAGGGTTCGAACAGTATCTGAAAACACTGGCTTGATCAGTATTAGTTACAGCATCAGTAATATCTTATGAAAAAGATACATATATCAAAATAAGAGAAACTTTAACAATAACATTTCTAGCATTATCAATAACTTATATAAAAAAAAGTTCTAACTGTATAAGAGAATAAGGGTAGCTTGAACAATGGGATTTAAAGTATTATCAATTCTCATTCCCGATTTCATAATTTCAGTCACATTTAATCCCAGGTTAACATTCAAATACATTATATTAACTATTCTCTCTCTCTCTCTCTCTCTCTCTCTCTCTTTCCTTTTCTAACACATCTCCCCCCTCTGACAATTCAGAATTTAGATTTTTTTTTCTTTTATTATCAAAGTCAAATATGAATTATAGAAAGTTCTTTATCCTTCAGAATTTGCACCCCTTGTCTTATCCCACAATCCCCTCCCCCCCATTTTTTTTTTTCACTCACTTCCCTCTCATCACTCTATCTCCATTTCACTAATTACCCTTCCCTATGATTCTCTTTCCTTTAAATTTCTGTTCGGAGTCAAAGTCAGATTAATTCGTTTCATTCCCTCAACGTTCTTCTCACTTCCTGCTCTCGCCATCCTCTCCTCCATATTTTCCATCTGTTTTCCTGTCTCACTTTCCTTGCTAATTTCCTCTCCTCCACTCACCTCCTTCTCTCACCATCCTCTCCGCTATTTTTTTTTCCTGTTTCCTTTGCTCACTTTCCTTATTCATTTCCTCTCCTCTTTTCCACTTTCTCTTTTATCTCGTCTTTGGGGCAAGCAGGTTTTCTAAGTGTCACCTACTGTTCTTAACCGTTTGTCAGCCTTCTTTTCTCAGCCTCGCTCTCTCTCTCTCTCTCTCTCTCCCCCTCTCTCTCTCTCTCTCTCTCTCTCTCTCGGTTTTCTTTCCAGTTTCTATCTTCCTCGTTCAGTTACATCTACACTCTCTATCATCTTCCCCATTTCAGTGCCTCATCCATCCTCCCCTCTCATCATTTTCACTCCCTCACTGTTCTTACTCATACCCCCCCTTCCTCATTCCTCATTTTACAGCTACTGCCTCCGTGACCGTTCTCCATATCTCATTCTTCCTCCTTTCTCGTCATTGTTTTTCTCATCTTTTCACCAACTTCTCTCTCAATTCGCAGCTCGATTTCTACATTTCTTATTCATTTCACAGTCACACCATCTAGACCCTCGCTTCTCCCCACACGATTTTGCATTTTCATCCCAGCTCATTTTTCTCGTACTTCTTATGTTTACTTCGGGTTATTTAAGACTATTTCTACCCTTCTCAAGACGTAGACATTTTCTGTTTCTTTAGTAATTTCCCCCCTCTCACTTTTTCGTTTTTCTTTCCTATTTCCTTCTTCTTTTATCCCCATTTCTCGCCATATTTTCTCCATTTTCTGACCTTCTTTTCCTATTTCTTTCTTTCTCCATCCTTGTTTTTCGCCATATTCTCTCTCACTTTCTCACTTTTCTTCCTTATTTCCTTTCCTCTCATGCTGGTATTTCCTCTCTCACTTTCTCACTCCTTTTTCCAGTTTTCTCCTCCCCTCATCCCCTTCTCTCTTAGTGATATTCCCTCTCTCACTTTCTCAGTTTTCATTCCCATTTCTCATTCTATCGTCCCTTTCTCTCGTATTAATATCCCCTCTCTTACTTTCTCACTTTTCTTTCATAATTTCCCTTTCCATCGTCTCATTGTCTCACACTGATATTGCCTTTCTCACTTTCTCACTTTTCATTCCCATTTCCCTTTTCATCACCCCATTCTCTCATACCGATATTCCGTCGCTTACTTTCTCACTCCTCTTTCCCATTTCCTCCTCCCCTCACCTCTCACAGTCTCTCTCGGGGTCAGGTTTAGATTAGTTTACCTCTTTTCACCCTCTCAAAGTCACACCTGCTTCCTCCATTACCATTTGGCCTCTCTCTCTCCCTCCAT
The DNA here is from genome assembly GCF_032717465.1 of Coenobita brevimanus. Lineage (NCBI taxonomy): Eukaryota > Metazoa > Arthropoda > Malacostraca > Decapoda > Coenobitidae > Coenobita > Coenobita brevimanus. Next base: position 55,369,027 of record NC_137053.1, read on the forward strand.
CAGTTCCTCTTACATATACTCCATGCGAAGTATGTAGGCAATGTTTCTTGTCGCTCGCGCGCGCGTGTGCATGTGCGTGTGTGTGTGTGTGTGTGTGTGTGTGTGTGTGTGTGTGTGTGTGTGTGTGTGTGTGTGTGTGTGTGTGTGTGTGTGTGTGTGTGTGTGTGTGTGTGTGTGTGTGTGTGTGTTCGGGCTCCAACTCCTTGAAAGTCTTAATCTAGTGTCCTTATTACGTATAGAGTGCTAAATACTGACCCCATCTCATTCAAAGTACAGTACAGTACAGTACTTTGGGTCAGTGAGGGTCAGAGTTCAAGGTTACAGACGTGAAATATCTGTCCCAGTAAGAGGAGGGGTTATCACAATCTCAGGGACATTTTTATTTTTGCATTAAGTTTGAATTTCTTCTTTTAGCCTGCCTTTACCTTCTTTTTTTTTCTTCAAAAATTTCATTATTTCCCATTCTCATTATTATGTCTCACCTTATCTCACTCATTTCTCCCTCTGACATTCAATTCTCTGAGTAAAATATAGAGAGTATCATTGCTTTTTCATTAACTCAGTACTACTCGTTTCTGTCGTTCATCGCCCTCTCTCTCTCTCTCTCTCTCTCTCTCTCTCACACGACCCCCCTCTCATTTTCTTGCTCCGTGTCGAGTTCAGATTAGATTAAATCTTTTCCACCCACTGATAATTCTTCCCAACTCTCTCTCTCTCTCTCTCTCTCTCTCTCTCTCTCTCTCTCTTATTCTTCTCTGTGTGATTTTCTGTGTGTCTTTCTGTCTGTCTGTCCTGTCTGTCTATTTTTTGTTTTTTCTTCTGTCTGTCTGTCTGTCTGTCTGTCTATCTCTGTCTCTGTCTCTGTCTCTGTCTCTTTCTCTCTCTTTCTCTCTCTCTCTCTCTCTCTCCGGATCAAAGCGGCACATTTTTACTCCCAGCTGAACGCACAAGGGTCACTAGACGCCCTGCCAATTTCGTCCCTATGCAGGTGAACATAAGACATATATTGACAACATTAGGGTGCATTATATTCAACCCTTTCAGCTCGAGCTGGCCTTCTTGTTTTTTTCTATCCTTGTCTTAAACTCATAGACGTGACGTTAATTATATCCCGTCATAAAGCAAATAATCACAATAAGACTAATAGGCGTATTGATGTTTGTATTCCTGTGTAATCCTTTCCTTTCGCTTTAACTTGGCTAATGCTTGCCATCTCTCCTTCATGAACGCTGGGCTGCACCGACAAACAAACACTTGAATATGTTGCTGGTTATGAAAAAGTACTGTGGAATGGATGTGGATGCGTTATTTTATTATTATTATTATTATTATTATTATTATTATTATTATTATCATCATTATTATTATTATTATTATTCTTTTGCAGGACGCCAATCTCGGCCAAGTTAAAGTGAGTAAGCGATGGCTGAGGGAAACCGTCTGGTGTTTGAAAGTATCCATTAGAAGGGTGATACTCGTGGAAGATAAATGACAACGTCTTATTCTCTTTCTGTTCGACGGGGCCTTTCAAGCTGAACAAAATCGTCTGGGATGAGACACGGTGAAAGAGAAAGACTAATTATCGAAACGATTACTCCCATCAGCGGCACGATGGCTCTTTAAGTTAGTTTCTTACCGACTTATTCAGCTTATGAGAGATGTTCCAGGGTTTACTTATAGTCTACATTATACATCTTCATCACTGGTAGTTTATTCTTAAAAAAAAAAAAAAAAAAAAAGGAAAAAATCGTTTGACTGCAATAAGAGAAAGAGACCACCGTACTTAAGGGTCTGAAAGCAAATGATTCTGATCCTTAATCCCCTTAACCCGATTACCTATTTTTGGTTTACTCTTGTCCCCTGTACGACGATTTTCTTAAGTTTTGGAGAGACCAGTGACAGGATTGGAAACAGACTCCCTTCTTCTTCATTTCTGCGACATTCGCGGCCTTTCCTCTAACTTTCGCTCTGTTGAGCACCACCTCTCCTCCTCTAAACCTCACCTTCTTTTTCCAACGGAGACTCAGCTGTCTGAGGCAACTGACAGCAAACCCTTTTCTGTATCCTCCTACTTTCTCTATACTCATTTCAAAGCCAAAGGTGGCTGTTGTGTATACATACGCAACGACTTATCTTGCTCTCGTGTTCCTGAACTTGATTCTTCTGAATTCTCCACACTCTGGCTTCGGCTTTCCTGTCATTCTCTGACTAAATATATCTGTGCTGTTTACTTATCCCCTAATTCTACTGACTATCAAAAATTCTTCGACTATTTTACTTCTACGATGGAACACATTCTGTCCATTTCTCCTTTCTCTGTAATCTCCATTCTTGGAGATTTCAATGTTCACCACCACCTTTGGCTCTCCTCTCCTTTCACGGATCCACCTGGTGAACAAGCCTACATCTTTTCTATCCTTAATGACCTAGAGCAGCTTGTACAGCACCCTACCCGTATCCCTGACCGCCTTGGAGAGAGCTCCAACATACTTGACCTCTTCCTTACAACTAATCCTTCTGCTTACTCTGTTAATCTTTTCTCTCCGTTGGGCTCCTCCAATCACAACCTTATTACCTTAACCTGTCCTATCACTCCGGTACGGTCTGTGGACCCTCCAGGGAAACGTCGTCTGTGGCATTTTGGAGCCGCGGCCTGGGAGGCCCTCAGGCAGTACTTATCTGATTTTCCCTGGAATGATTATTGCTTCCATGGCCGTGAGCCATCTGAGTGTGCCTTGCGCATTTCAGAGGTTATTCTCTCGGGCATGGAAGCATACATTCCTTTCTCATATCCTTTGACTAACGCAAGAAAGCCTTGGTTTAATCACGCTTGTTCTAATGCTGTCCGCAACAAGGAGAAGGCCTACAAAAGGTACCGGAGCCAACCCACCCCTGAATCACATCGTCTTTACGTTTCTGCCCGGAATCGTGCTAAGTCTGTTCTTCGCTCTACTAAAAATAATTTTATCCATACTAAATGCTCTCAACTCTCCAACTCGAATTCTTCCCTCTCATTCTGGCACCTTGCCAAAAATCTTTCTAACAACTTTACCTCATCATCCTTCCCTCCTCTTTTCTACTCTGATGGTTCTGTAGCTATTTCTTCTACTGATAAAGCAGATCTCTTCGCACAGACTTTCTCCTCCAATTCCACCTTAGACAATTCCGGTGCTGTTCCTCCATCACTTCCCCCCTCTGACTTCCTCATGGCTGACATTAAAATTTCTTCAGTTGATGTATTTTCTGCCATCACTGGCCTCAGTACTAACAAGGCATATGGGCCTGATGGGGTCCCTCCTGTTGTTCTCAAGAACTGTGCTTCTGTGCTTACACCCTGCCTAGGCAAACTCTTTCGCCTTTGTCTGTCAACTTGTACCTTTCCTTCTTGCTGGAAGTTTGCTCTCATTCAGCCAGTCCCAAAGAAGGGTGACCACACCCAACCCTCCAACTATCGTCCAATTGCTTTAACGTCCTGTATTTCAAAAGTTTTCGAGTCAATTATTAATAGTAAAATTTTAAGGCATCTTTCCTATCACAACCTTCTTTCCGATAGTCAGTATGGGTTCCGTCAGGGACGCTCCACTGGCGATCTTCTCACCTACCTTTCAGACTCCTGGTCATCCTCCTTTCGGGACTTTGGCGAAAGCTTTGCCATTGCACTTGACATCTCAAAGGCTTTCGATCGAGTCTGGCATAAATCTTTAATTTCCAAACTGCCCTCCTACGGTTTGTATCCTATCTGTGCCTTCATCGCTAGTTTCCTTTCTGGTCGTTCTATAGCCGCTGTTGTAGACGGCCATCGTTCTTCTCCTAGATCTATCAACAGTGGTGTTCCTCAGGGCTCTGTCCTATCACCAACTCTCTTCCTTTTATTCATCAATGATCTTCTAAGCTGTACATCTAACCCTATCCACTCATACGCTGATGACTCCACCCTTCACCTTTCCATTCGGTTCCCGCAACGCCCATCTCAACAGTTACTTCAACAAACAAGGGATGAGGCTATGGCACACCTAATGTCTGACTTGGCTCGTATTTCTGACTGGAGTAAATATAATATGGTTGTCTTTAATGCATCTAAGACTCAGTTCTTACACCTATCAACCCGACAAAATCTTCCACAGGTATACCCACTAATGTTTAATAATATTCAGCTTAATCTTGCATCATCCTTGAACATGCTTGGGGTTTCATTTACTCGGGACTTATCTTGGAAAGATCATATTACATCTCTTGTTAAATATGCTTCCAAGAGATTGGGTGTGCTAAGCCGACTCCGCTCTTTCTTTACCCCTGCACAATTGTTGACTCTATACAGGGTTTTTTTCCGCCCCTGTGTGGAGTACAACTCTCATGTGTGGGGAGGCTCCCCACATACAGCTCTTCTCAATAGGGTAGAGTCAAAGGCTTTTCGTCTCATTAACTCTCCTCCTCTTACTGACTCCCTTCAACCTCTGTCTCTTCGCCGCTCTGTTGCATCTTTATCTCTTTTCTATCGCTACTTTAATGGTCACTGCTCCTCTGAACTGTCTGCTTGCATTCCTCCACCTCTACGACGGGCGCGTAGCACCCGTCTGGCAGCAAACTCTCATCCCTTTTCTGTCCAACTCTCTAATGCAAGAGTTAACCGTCACTCCCAGTCTTTCATTTATTCCACAGGTCAGCTCTGGAACTGTCTCCCTCTGTCTGTATTTCCTGCTGCCTATGATCCCCAGTCTTTCAAACGCAGTGTGTCCAGGCATCTCAAAATGATCGGATCTTGAATTTGGCTCTCTATTGTATTTTGTTTTTCTCTTGGAGGGAACTGTTACTGCGGGCTCATGGCCTTTGGTTCCTTCTTCCTCGCATAAAAAATAAATAAAATAAAAAATAATTCCAATAATAAGATTTAAAATAAGCCATGGGTTTTACGGGGTTAGTGGATGCCTTCGTGGGTCTTGCTTCACGTATTAGGTATAAAAGAGAATCAACTTTATTCTAGTAAATGAGTTAATGATGACTGTGGCTCTTTCGGTTCCAAGGGTCTTTCAGGCTGAATTAAACCCTCTGACTGTAACAAAAGTTATATGGAAATACAGGACGAAGGGTGAGTAAAGAAAGGGAGGTAGGATGGGTGAGGCAGGGGAAGCAGCATGGTAAGATGTGTGTGGCACGGTGCGGTGAGATACTTGTGGTGAGACAGGCTGACTGAAGTGAGGCAGGGGAAGGGTGAGGTGAAGGAGAGGCAGCTCATACCGGGTGAGACAGAGAGAGGTGAGGCAGGGTTAGGTGAGGTAAAGACAGGATGAAGTGAGCCAGGGACAGGGTGAGGTGAGGCACAGTGAGATGAGGCAGAGAAGGATGATGTGAGACAAGGGCAGGATGAGACAGAGGCAGGGTATTGTAGCATATATTGTGTTATGTTAAGCAAGAAAGGCAGGATGAGGTAAGCAAGAGGCAGTGTAAGGTGGATGTGAGGAAAAGGCAGGGTGAAGTGAGGCAGTGGACTGGTGAGGCAGAGGCAAGGTGAGCCAGACCAGCAGTAAGGCACCTGGAGACGACAGTGAGGTATGAAGGGTCAGGCAGGAGAGGGAGATGGTGATGACAAGAGAAGACGAAGGCGAGGAGAAGAGGGAGGGGAGAAAGGCGATGAAGGAGGAGGAGGAAGCTTAGAAATCGAGAAGACGGGGGAAGAAGAAGAAAAAGACGAGGGGAGAAGAGGGAAAAAATGAGGGGAAAGGGAGAAGACAAGGCGGAAAACAGGGGAGAGGAGGAAGAAGAATAAGTGGAAAAGAGGAAGAAAAGGGGTGAGAGAATGGGAAGAAGACGAGGTGGAGAAGAATTAGAAGACAAGGTGGAGAAGAGGAAGAAGACGAAGGGAGGAAGAGAAAGAAGACAAGGAAAAACCACTATTAGGGTAACCGATAAAACAAAAAGTAAGAAACTACATAACGCGTAGCTTGTGAAAATAAATTATGAGAAACGGGAATGAGGAAGAAAACAAGAAAAAAATACTGTGGAAAAGACAACATTAAAAGTAAGATAAAAACAATACTAGGATATAAAGAGCAAACGCTAAATATCACGCAAAAAGCAATGTAACAATAAAAAAAAAAAAAGGCGAAATTGAAGAGGCAAAATAACGGCACAGGAAAGAAAAATAAAAGATGTGCAAAACAATAAGAGTAATGCAAAACCGAAGAAAAATATAACAAGTTGAGACGGAAACGATCAAGACAAACTTTACTGTGTGGGAAGGAAGAAGAAAAAATACAAAGTGCTTCAGGAGAAATAACACACACACACACACACACACACACACACACACACACACACACACACACAAATAAAAAAAAATGAGAGATGATCATAGAAAATTAAACAGATGGAAAAGGAAACCCAGGAGAAAAGAGGAAGTTAAATGGTAATGACTTAAGAAAAAAAATCGAGAGAGAGAGAGAGAGAGAGAGAGTGAGAGAGAAATTAGCCCGTGACTCTGCCCTGCTCTTGCTCTTTAAGAAATCAGGCTGCAGTGTAAAAAAATAAACGGCCTTCATTAACTGCTATTTACCTCGCTAGGCAAAGCAAACTTCCATAATAAACGAAGGTGATGTCGTAATGCAAGACACACACACACACAGCTCTCTCTCTCTCTCTGTCCGTCTGTGTCAATTTATATCTTCCAGTATGTGTGTAGGTGGTCGTGTGCATGTATTCGGAAATATACATCACTCACGCATGCCAATTAATATCTGTGTGTGTGTGTGTGTGTGTGTGTGTGTGTGTGTGTGTGTGTGTGTGTGTGTGTGTGTGTGTGTGTGTGTGTGTGTGTGTGTGTGTGTGTGTGTGTGTGTGTGTGTGTGTGTGTGTGTGTGTGTGTGTGTGTGTGTGTGTGTGTGTGTGTGTGTGTACCCATTACTCAGAGTCACAAACACTGCACACCCTAATTAAGACAAAGTGCCCGCCTGCTCACCCAATATTTTCCACCCCCACTCCCCCACACTTGCCTCTCCAACCTACACCCCACATTTAGCTCCCCTATCCTTTCCCATCTGCCTCCCCACCCCATCCCCACCTCATATTTACTTCACTCACTCCACACCCAAATTTACCTCCCCATCCTTACCCCACACTGACCTCCCCCATTTCACCTTACACATACCACTCAGAACCCACCGTACGTTTACTTCCCTCACACCACATTTTCCTCCCCCCATGTCATCCCACATTTACCTCCCCCTATTCTACATTTTCCTTCTCTGTCCCATCACACACCTACCTTCCATCATCCCATCCGACATTTACCTCGCCTCCATCCCTTCCCACATTTACCTCTCCTCCATCTCATATTTACCTCCCCCACTCTACCCACCATTTACCTCCGCACCCCATACCTCTGCCTTCCCACTCCACGTTTGCCTACCCTCCCCCATTACACAGTGACCTCACCCTCACCCCTCCAATTACCTCTTACCCTTCACAATCGTCCCAGCTCCATCACTCTTCTCACTGCCTGACCATCCATTCATTCTTCACCGCATTCTATCCCCCAACGCCATCTCTAACTCCATCCATTCACTCTCCACCTTCACCCCCCAACCCTACATCCACTCCCCAATATCCGTCTCGATCAACTTATGTTCATCTTCACCCCCTCATTCCCGTCACACCCACCATCCCCCTACCTTCGTTGCTCACTCCATCCTTGCACCTCCACCCCCATAGAGGTAGGAATAGGGTAGAGTCGGCGTGAGAAGGCTCCGGTGAAGCCAGAGAACTGTCAAACGGCCATATTGGTCAAGTCAAGAGGTCACGGCAACACCTACCTGACTGAAGAAGATTGCTGTGCATTCCTACCTCTATGGCTGTGCCCATAGAGGTAAGAGTCCTAATCCTACCTCCGTGGGTGTGGCCATGAGATTATTAAGCCTTTAATACCTCCAGCTGTGTGTCCACCTGGTATTCCTCAGGGAGAATGCCAGAAACAAAGTAGACTTCATTCTACCTCTGGTTTTAGTTGTAGTTCAGCTGTGGGTGTGAGACGTTCTGTCCTAAGTTGTAACTCACCACCAAATAACCTAAGCCTCCAAAAATGCCCACCACCTGTGCCGCATTTGGGTGTAATGAAAGAGGAGATAAGAAATCTGACCCATCCATTACATTTCACTGGAGAGTGTCTTTAGAGTGAATTATAGTTTGTAGGTTAGTATGCAAAAATAGATAAATAAATAAATAAAGATAAAACATATTTTTTTCTGTTTGCAACTAAGAAAACACTCCCGCCTGGTCAGCGGAACCAAGTCAGACAGCTGTCAAAGAGGTCGCCGCCATGTTGGTCGAGTCAGGTCTGTCGGCCTCACTCTGACCTACCCTTGGTTAATCCCATATGCCGCCTCTACCTACTCCTACCTCTATGTCCACCCCTCACCCGATCCCTGCACTTCCTCACCCCATCCCATCCCACTCCCTCCACCTCCTCACCTTATCCCACCACCCCTATCCCCCACTCACCTCGCCACACACCCCTCCCCCACTTCCGTCTTAAACTCGCTTGCATTAAAACTTCGTCCCCGCACCACACGCGATACCCCCGCCACCGATGCCGCTCCGGGAAGTCGATAGTTCGCGTCGGGGCTCATAAACCACCGCTCGCTCGTCCATCACCTCCGCAGGGCTTCGAATCCGCAGTCAAATTGGTTTGCGATTGGTTCCACGTGCGGAGGTGAATCTGAGGTCCCAGTTAGAGTCCTGGATCACGAAAAAAAGAATCTACGTCTAGCAACTGAATTAGAATGAAAGAAAAAAACGAGTTACAAATCAACCCTCGCTCGTCCAACAACCCTGCCATGCTTCGAATCCATGGCCCATCCGGTTCGTGAATGGTGCCATGCATGATTATGATTTTGAGGTCACGGTAAGAATCCTGGATGAAAAAATGATAAAGGTATAGAATTAGTGCTTAAAAAAATAGCTTCCTGGCCCCGTACTAGCTTCCCAACAGCTCGCCGGGCTTCGATCAGTGGTTCAACTGACTTGGGATTAGTTCTGTGGCCAAAGGTTAGCCTCCTCATCCCACGGGCGTCATCTGTACTGTGTTCTTTCTGCTTCCCGATGAAGTTATGCATCTTAGGACAGACTTACATAATTGTAGGGGTTAGATACAGTCTTCATTAACTTATAAGGACGAGGGAACTCTCCTTAGCTGAATAAAATGATCTGCTAACAATATGAATAAACACAAAAAGCCTTCATCTTATAGAAGGAGTTAAGGAAAATAATATTTTTCGTATTTCTACGTATTTCACGATCCAACACGATGATAAACTGCAGCAATATATCTTGATATATAATTTCTTGGAGGTACGGAATTCACACGCTTCGTATTTCTCCGTATTTCGCCACCCGTCAGCATGACAATTTACACCAATATTTCTTGCCATCTAATTTCTCGGAGGTACTCTGGTGTTACAAAGTAGTTCCAGGTACAGGGAAAGTTTCGTTATGTTTCAACACGACGACAGATTGCTTACAGAATGTCATAAGTTTTCTTGCGCAGTAGTTCCTATGTTTCACACTTCAATTTACGTTCTTCTTTGCGTCTTACGTTTCATAGCCTGATTTAAAAAGTTTATCCCTCTTTAAGTTTCTTTCTCATTATATTCCTTACATCACAAAACGCTTACTTCTCTGAACGGTTCCTTCTCCCTAGCTTCCACGTATAGCAAAACATTTCTTCTTGGCATTTCCTTCTCCCTAAGTTCCACTCACTACAGAACGTTTCTTCCCTTTAACGTTTCTTTCTCGCTAAATTTCACACATTACAAAATGCTCCTTCCATTTAGTGTTTTCCCCTAAATTTTCCCCTCTCTCCATTCCACACTTTACAAAACGTCTTAGTCCTTTATGCTTCCTCTTCTCTCCATGTTTCAGCTAGTGAACGACGCCCATTTCCCACAAGTTTCTCTATACATGTAACACAGGACCCCCCTTTTTGTACGTTCTCCTCTACACAGAACAGCCTTTCCCCAGTAACCCAGGTTCTCTTTTCTGCGATCCACCCAGCACAGACTGCCCCTTCCCTGTACGTCTCCCCCATCCCCTAAACTTCCACACATCACAAAACGCCCTTTTCCATCGTACGTTCCCCTGTAGGTTTAAGTGGTAGTATCGTTAAATATTCTGACGACATCGAAATAAATAAAATCATTAACACAGTTGAAGATTATAAATCTTCAATGGACAATGACATGTTAATTATATGATTAAGAGATTGGCAAATTATCATTGAATATGGAAAAATGTAAAGTACTGAATATGGGTAAGTTTTTCAATATCGCCGAGTGCAAATCAATATAAAAACCGCTTGGTTACACTCTGAGGAAGATTTAAGAGCCATGGTTCATAGGGATCTAAAACCGAAATACAGTAGTACATTAATGTACGAAATAATGCACAGACTTCTAGATCTTAAAACTAGAATTGATAGTAATAGATTTCCAGAATTATTACAACTTTATTTTGTTTTAATGAGACCATAATTAAAGATATTCTTTTGATGCTTGCACTTTCGAATGGATATTAATTCGTTACAGAATGCAACGAGGAATAACCAAAAATAATTAAAAACATTGGGAGCCTCTCATCTACAGGCATGAACAAAAGTTTTAAATTTATACTCATTACAAAGGTAAGGATTCACGGCAGATTAATTCTAACTGCAGTGTATAAATGCATTAAGGTAACGGTTAAGGCGCACTGATAAGGTTTAAAGAATGAGCAGGCAGGAGAAGAATGCTGACAAGTGAATGCGAAGTAGAAAAACCTTGATTCAGCAGGGATATTGGAAGGAACTGTTTTGAAAGTACGGAGTAGTGGAGGAGTGGAACCAGTTACCTAGACATGTAGTTGGCGCTATTTCGATAGACACTTTCAGGATTAGGCTAGAAAAGCATATGATTAAACAGACTGGGGTATACGGGTCTTTCCTGTCACTAAAGTGCTCAGAAAACAGTTACATATTGCGATTTTCCCTAGTTCCAGTGCAGTATCGTGGTATGCGTTCCCTTGGGTATTTCCATATAATAATAATAATAACAACAACAACAACAACAATAACAACAACAACAATAATAATAATAATAATAATAATAATAATATAATCATCATCATCGATGTTAGTTGCTTTGTTCTACTTGATGTTCTTTCTCATTTTTTTCCTGCCAATTTGACTGAAGGATATGACAGGTGAGAGGGGGCCCCTTTTCTTTGCAGTCCTTGATATAGCCTACTCGTATTCTCCATCACGAGGGGTACCCAGGTTGGGCCAACTGGCCAAGGCAGTTATCCTCTTGTCAAACGTTCTTTCACTTTCTACCCAACACTGAACATCCGTTCCCCTTCCCGCCTCCCAAACCCTTCCAAGTACTGTACCTTCCTCCAGGCAAACAATGCCCTTCTTCCTCCATATGTTCCCCTTCTTCCTACGTCGCAGCCATCACCAAGTAACCCTTCCCCCACTCACCTTCCACCTTGTCCCCTCCGTCCCTGCCCCTCACCCAGTTCAGAAAAATAATGCCTCCTTTCGTGTGCAGGGCCACTCTTTCTAATTCACATCCACGCTTCCTCTCCTCATTCCCTCCTCACAATGGATATCCAGAGGTACTTGGTGAATGGGAGGAGGGGAGAGACAGAAGAAATTAGGAGACATTTCTTCCTTCGTTTCTTTCCTTCCTCCCTTCCTTCCTTCGTTTCTTCCTTCCTCCCTTCCTTCCTTCCATCCTTCCTTTTCTTCTTGTTTCTTCCTTCTCTGCTCCTCATTTCTTCTCTAGGAATTGGATAACCAACTGTATTTTGTGAGTGAGATCAGGGGAAAAAGGGGGAAAAGTAAGTGTAACATTCCTACCTTCCTTTCTCCCATCGCTATTTCACTTTTAGTTTGTTTCTTCCATACTTCCTTCCTTCCCTTCTTGTTTTCTTTTTACGTGAATGGGAGAAGAAAGGAAGAAATTAAGAGAACGATGCCTTCCTCTATTTACCTCGTATGATTTCCTTAATTCTGTATTTTTCTCTCGTTCATTCTTTCCCTCTTACGTGAATAGGAGGAAAGGCGAAGAGAGGATGAAAGGAATATAAGCGATATTTTAATTAATTTGCTTCATTACTTTCTTAAATTTCTGCTTGTTCTTCTGTTTATTTCCTCTCATTTATTTTTGTTCCTCTCTATATTTGTCTTTGGAGAAGACGGGGTTTAATAGAGATCTACCTTCACTGTCTGTTTTCTGGTTCCTTTCTTCATTTTTTCTTCCCATTGTTTCCTCTTTCTTGGTATGTGTATGGGAGGAAAGCGTGGGGAAAAATTACAATAGAGATTACTTAATACATTTCCTTCTTAAGGTTTCCCTACCTTTCTTCTTGTTCCTTAGTACCTTCCTATCTTCCTTCTCACACAATGAACAATGTCCCTTACCTCTTAAATGAAAGAAGAAGAGGAGGAGAAGGAGGAGGAGGAAGAAGAAGAAGAGGAGGAGGAGAAGGAGGAGGAGATATAACCTATTTTTCCTGCCTTCCGTCCTTTCTTCGTTGTTTACATCAGTGTTTCTTTTTCTTCATTTTTTAACTATTCATTGTTCCTCCTTCCTTCCTTGGTGTATGGGAGGAAAGGGAAGGGAAATGTATGAGATTCCTTCCTTACTGTCTTCTCGGCTGTTTACTATCTTGCTTGTTTCGTTCAATTTCCTCCTTTCTACCTTCCTGATTTTATTCCTGTCTTCATTTTTCCTTCCTTGCTTCAGCTGTAAGGGAGGTGGAAATTAAGGATATATTGCTTCCTTCATTTTCTTTCTCTTCTATTTTCTGTCTCCTCTTCCTTTCTACTTCTGTCCTTCATACCTGCTTCTCTTCATTCTTTGTTTTATTTTACTCGTATTTCTATCTTTCCTTCTTACGTCATTCCTCTCTGTCTACATCTCATTCCTTTTCACACGATGGACATCCAGGCTTACTTCCTCTTAATGTTGTCCTTTCCTTCATTTTCTTCCTTCCCTTTTCCCTCTTTCTTCCTACCTTCCGTCACTAAATTACAGTGCACTCTATGTTGGTTTGTTTTTATCTAACGAATTGGACCGCTACTACAACCTGAATGCTAAACATTATCATTATCATCATCATCATCGTCATCATCATCATCACCATCACCATCATCATCACCATCACCATCATCATCATCATCATCATCTCCTATTCCTTGCTCCCTCATGGAAACACCTGGAGAGGGGATTTTAATTACGGAACTGCTTACAGGCAGAGTTGTAGCAGTTATGAGATGAAAGAAAGCTGAATCTTCCTGGTTATAAGTCAGATTGATCCTTCATCAACTGAGCTGAATGGGATTAGGAATCTTTGTTATATTAGAACACACACACACACACACACACACACACACTATAGCTCCAACAATGACGCAGAGCAGAGAGGCGTCACTGATTCCGAAATAACGCAAGTAGAACTAGAAAGCACCCAGAGAGCGCATACCTCCGCCAATGCAGCTGCCACTGAAAAGGATCCGGATCCGGATCCGTGAAGAAATTATTCTTGCAATTACCAGACGATTTCATTCAGCCATGGAGAAACTTTTCGAGCTGGAAGGGTTAGGTACAGCCACACTTAATCCTCTCTGTAGAATAGTTCTCTCCTAAGCTAAATAAAATAATCTCGAACTTGCAACGCTGAAATCGAAAAATACGTCATTGGATTGAAAGGGTTAACCTGAAAATTTGCTTGGAATATATATATATATATATATATATATATATATATATATATATATATATATATATATATATAATCATTGAAACCACAATTTATTTCAGCTTCAGAGGAATTAAGTGGTTACATATTGCTTTCATCAGCCGAACACAGGAAGGGTAAAAATAAATATATCTATCTATCTATCTATTGCCAGACGCCTCAATCCCGTTTGGGGTGGCCACAAACAAATCGCCTCCAAGTCGCCCTGTCCCCCGCCATTTCACGACCCTGCTCCCAACTCACACCCCCCTCTCTCATATACCTCTCCACCCCATCCCTCCATCTCATCCTCGGTCTCCCCCTCCCTCTTCCACCCTCCACCTCACTCACATACACTCTCTTCGTCAGTCTTTCACCCTCCATCCTCTCCACATGGCCAAACCACCTCAGTGTGTTCCTCACAACGCTTCCTATCACATCCACATCAACACCACAACGTTCCTTTATATCCTCATTCGTCAGCCTGTCTCTCCACGTGACTCCACAAGCTCCTCTTAAATAACTCATTTCCACTGCTCTCACTCTTGACTTGTGTCCTTCCAACAACGTCCAAGCTTCACTTCCGTACGTTAGAGTTGGTATCACAATACTGTCATGTAGTAACTTTTTTACTTCCATGCTCACTTCCCTGTTTCTTATCACTGCTTTCAAGGAACCAGCAACCTTTCTTCCCTGCTGTACCCTTTCAAGCACTTCACCCTCCAAACCTCCATCCTTACTCATCACACTACCCAAATACTTAAACGTACTCACATTTTCCAGTTCCTCACCATCCAACCTCGCTATACATTCACTGACTTCACCTCTCTCAAGACCATCACTTTACTCTTCCCTACATTCACCTTTAGGTTCCGTTTCTTACACACTCTCTCAAACTCATCCACCAAGCCTTGCAGCTCCCCTTCATCTTCACTCAACAACACAGTATCATCTGCAAACAACAGTACAGGGAGTTTCCAAACACTATCCTCTCTCACCAGGGCCACTCCAACATCCACTACCCTACCTTGTACCTCTTTTATTACCCCATCCATGTACAGATTGAACAACCATGGAGACATGACACATCCCTGTTTCAAACCAACTTTCAAAGAGAAAAATTCACTTAGTTCACCATCCACACGCACTGCAGCCTTAGCACCATCATACATACTCTTCACAGCATTCAACAACTTCCCATCTACTCCATATATTCTTAACACTTTCCACAATCCTTGTCTATCCACCCTGTCATATGCTTTCTCCAAATCCATGAAAGCCGCATACAACTTCTTTCCCTTCTCTAGAAACTTTTCCACTAAAGATCTAAGAATGAATATCTGATCTACACAACCTCTTCCCTTCCTAAAGCCTCCCTGTTCTTCTCCAACTAATTTCTCTGTTCTTTCTCTAACTCTGTCTATAAGTATCCTACCATACACTTTTCCTATTATACTAAGAAGACAAATGCCCCTATGATTACCACACACCAAAAATTAAATACAAGAATACTTCACAGAATTGCTGTACTGAAACTGTTAAGGAGCAACGCGCTTCTTTAATGCAGAAGGCTTTGCTTAAGAAAACTAATTAAACTGTCGGATACTTACAAGAGATTGTCGTGTCAGTGAGTTTTTTCCTATCCTCACAATACCTCCTCCCCCCCTTCTCTCTCTCTCTCTCTCTCTCTCCAGACGATTTTGTTCTGTCTAGGACAGCACCACAGCACTGGAAGGGGTGCTGAGGGCTCTCTCCCAGTCTTAAGAAAATCGTCTGAGAGTAACAAGAATATTAGGAATGTGTCATCGATGTGAAAGGGTTATAGTCTACCCCCGCATGAAATCACCTGCCTTTAGCAAATATAAAGAACAAAGAGCCTCATATCGAAAAGGTTAATATATATAAAATAAACCCTCACTCGCTATTGTGCCTCCTCCTCCTCCTCCTCATTTTCCACCTCCTTCTCCTCCTTATTATCCATCTCCAACTCTCCTCCTTCTCCTCCTCCTTCTCCTCCTCCTCCTCCTCCTCCTCCTCCCCCTTCTCCTCCTCCTTCTTCTCTACAAGTCTCAAATGATCCCTCTCTTTAATTTCCATCCCTCCTACCACCATCCATCTGTCTATCCATCCATTTATTGATTTACTGCCAACCCTCCCAACCACCTTCCATTCAATCATTCATTCATCTCTCCATACCTTTACTTCCATCCCTCCATTGTCCTTCCCTAACACTATCCATCCGTCCATCCATCCACTAATTCAGAGTTTCTTTCCACTCATTTCTTCCCACCACCACCATCCATCCATCCATGCACCCATCCCTTTACCTCCATGCCTCCATCCCTCCCCAGCACCATCCATCCGTCCATCCATTCACTGATCCACCGTTCCTTTGTGTCCCTCCCTCCCCACATCCAACCATCCATCCATTCATTCCTTTACCTTTATCCTCCCTACCACCATCCCTACCTCTCCCCCCCCACCCCACAATGACGCAATCTCAGACCGAGTGCACCCCCCCCCCACAACCTGCCTGCCTCCCCTCTCCCCTTACCTGCCATTCCTCCCCACCCCCTCCACATGCCTACGCCCTTGAATACCCGTGTCTCAACCTGGAACAATGGCTCTACCTCTCCCCCGTTCCCTCCCCCTCTCTCCCGCTCTCACCCCTCTCCCCTTCCCATCCTTGTTTAATCTCCTTACTGTTTCCTGTCTTCTACCTCTTTCTCCCTCTACCCACTTCACCGCTACCCTTCTCTTCCTCCCTCAGCCCCGTCTCTTCTTCCCTCTCACGCCCTCTACCCCACTCACCTTTGTCTTCTCCTCTCGCCCCCTGCCTTCCTCATCATCTCTTCTATTCTCTCCCCTCCATTAAAACTCTTTGACCTCCCCTCTCCCTAACCTCGCCCCTTCACCTTCTTCTGCCTCTCTTTCAGCCTTTTCAACCCCCATCTCTCCCTGTCTCATCTACTACCATCATCCTCCGGTTTCATCCGTCTCTCCTCTACCTACGCTTCTCTCACTCTCATCTGCCCACATTCCCTCAATCTTTTCTACTCCCCTCCTCTCCCCCTCCCCGCCTTTCACTTCCTTCCCTACTAGGTCCACCTTCCTCTATTGTCTTCCTTCCCTACAATTCTCTCGTACTACTCACCTACTCATCCTCCCCCTCAACCTCCCCTACCTTTCTCCACTTCCCTTCTCACCCCAATGCCTCTCCTTCATCCCCTTTTGTCTCTCGTCCCTACTCCCTTAACCCTCTTCCACTCCCACTCTCATTCTCTTTCTTTTTCAATCGTAATTTAAGCTCTTCAGTGCCCCCCCCCCCTCTCCACCTTCCTTTCTCTCCTCCTCTTACTATCCCTCTCCGACCGCCAAACTCCAACTACCCTAAATCCCTTCCACCTTTTTTTCATCCTCCCACCTCTTCTTCCTTTTATCCCCCTTCCAAACCCTCTCCTTTACCTCCCTCTCCCCCTCCAACCCTCTCTACCTTCCTCTACCCTCTCCCACCTCCTCTTAACCTTCCTTTACCCTTCCTCTTATTTTCCCTCCATCCTCCAGTCCCCTGTCCTTTCTCCAACACTCTCCTTACATTTATCTCCTCCTCCAGGTCACTTTACTTTCTTTCCCCCCATCCTTCTCTCTCTCTCTCTCTCTCTCTCTCTCTCTCTCTCTCCATCCTTCCCCCCTCCCCGCTGACAAGAAGACAAAACAGGCTGCCTTAATAACACCCACAATCCCATGCAGCCACAATACCCTGGGCCCGACACGTTCTCAGATTCGAATCCCGAGCTCCTTTTTTACTCTATTTTTCAGGTGATATTTTTCTCTTAATTCAGTTTTCCATGTGACTTTTTTATTACGTACATCGGATGGGGGAGACGCGCATTCGTAATTCTCCTCTCCTCTGCGCTGATATCTACTCTGTAAATGTTCTTGCTATCCCCCAGACGATTTTACCCAGCTTATAAATTATGGCTCAGAACGTCATCAGACCGAGGGATATGATTAGGGAACCATATGTAAACACGGTGTTATTTTTTAAGAAGCCAGCCTTGGGGAAACGTTAAATACTCTGTGTTCCTCACCTGCACCTGGACCGGAATTCTGGTCTATCAAGGAGAGTCCCTCGTCTCTATTCCCACATTCCTAAATTCCGCACGTTAATATATCTAGCATGTTGTTATCTGATTACTTCCGATACTAAAAAAACATACAATAATATTTTTTAAAATAAAAAAATTAGCTAAGGGAGACTTCTGTAATGGGTAACTCGTAACTCACGTATTACGTTTGCAATCATATACGAATATATATATATATATATATATATATATATATATATATATATATATATATATATATATATATATATATATATATATATATATATAAAACGTCAACGGTTAACATGAGCAACTGAGCTCAAATGATGCTGATGGTGATGATGACCTGTCTTTCTTGCATTACTCCAGCTTTTCGATAAACTGATACCCCTAGGACATGTAATACAAGATGTGGTCTATCAATACTGATTTGAATAGCGTATATGGCAATGCTGTAGGCATGGCATGGAGGGTTTCGTAGTACCACTTGCACTGCACTTTAATTTACATATTACCTCTTAGTCTTCTCTATGTCAGTTATATCACTTTAATTTCAACATAGTTTACATCAACGATATACAAGCGGATACTCAAGTATGATGTGCAGAAGAAATCGCTAAGGAACATGTTACGATTATTCACTATTGTATAGGGGGAGTCGTGTATACATACACACACACACACATATATATATATATATATATATATATATATATATATATATATATATATATATATATATATATATATATATATATATATATATATATATATATATATATATATATATCATCAGCCGTTTGTGTGTCCACCGCAGGACCGGCCTATCCCGACCCAAGTGGGGGGGATACAGCCAATGTATCTCTACCAAGTGGCTTAGGCTGTCTTGTAGAGATTGTATGTATGGTGAGAAGTGCTTGTAAGTGTAACTGTTGTGTTGGAGCGGCTCTCTCTGTGTGTGTAGTCTGTGAACCAAGTGTAATCGGCATGCGCAAGCCGACTGGGTGCAAGCATACTTTATAGTGTGCGACACTGGTTCAACCACTCACAGCACCCCTTGTGTCCGCCAATCCAGTACGTGGCCTAAAGAACGCTCCCAAAATTTATTACCCTGGCGAGGCGCGAACCCTCGTTCTGCAGTGTACGAAAATGCACACTTTACCACACTTTACCACAGAGGTAAAAATAATATGGTTGTCTTTAATGCATCTAAGACTCAGTTCTTACACCTTTCAACCCGACAAAATCTTCCACAGGTATACCCACTAATGTTTAATAATATTCAGCTTAATCCTACATCATCCTTGAACATGCTTGGGGTTTCATTTACTCGGGATTTATCTTGGAAAGATCATATTACATCTCTTGTAAAATCTGCTTCCAAGAGATTGGGTGTGCTAAGCCGACTCCGCTCTTTCTTTACCCCTGCGCAATTGTTGACTCTATACAGGGGTTTTATCCGCCCCTGTGTGGAGTACAACTCTCATGTGTGGGGAGGCTCCCCTCATACAGCTCTTCTCAATAGGGTGGAGTCAAAGGCTTTTCGTCTCATTAACTCTCCTCCTCTTACTGACTCCCTTCAACCTCTGTCTCTTCGCCGCACTGCTGCATCTTTATCTCTTTTCTATCGCTACTTTAATGGTCACTGCTCCTCTGAACTGTCTGCTTGCATTCCTCCACCCCTACGACGGGCGCGTAGCACCCGTCTGGCAGCAGACTCTCATCCCTTTTTCTGTCCAACTCTCTAATGCAAGAATGAACCGTTACTCCCAGTCTTTCATTTATGCAACAGGTCAACTCTGGAACTGTCTCCCTCTGTCTGTATTTCCTGTTGCCTATGATCTCCGGTCTTTCAAACGCAGTGTGTCCAGGCATCTCAAAATGATCGGATCTTGAATTTGGCTCTATATTGTATTTTGTTTTTCTATTGGAGGGAACTGTTACTGCGGGCTCATGGCCTTTGGTTCCTTCTTCCTCGCTTAAAAAAATATATATATATATATATATATATATATATATATATATATATATATATATATATATATATATATATATATATATATATATATATATATATATATATATATGTATGTATATACACGAAGATATACAGTATACTAGTGGTTATCCGTAAAAACTTGTAGGACTAACTAATAACTTTTCCATCAAAAAATATTTGCAAATATCAATAGCTTCCTTTCCATACCATTACTGAGCCCACACTGACAAATTCTAACCAAAAAGTCCAAAAAATTATTTTCTCATGTTTTCTTGTTTCACAGTTTCTTATAATTTCGCGCCGTCACGTTGCGCGCGATCACCTTTTTTTTCTGACACTCCCTGGACTATATATATATATATATATATATATATATATATATATATATATATATATATATATATAACCTGAAAAAGAGATACTGTTGAATTTCCAAAGACAGTGAAAATATGGTACTAATCATAATCGTCAGGTGGTTGTAAAATAATAAGATATTGTACGTCCTTCAGCAGAATGTCTTGAGGTTCTAAAGGCAAAAGGAAATAAGAAGAAGAAAGAAAAAGGAAAAAAAGAATGACGCGGGGGGAGATATTAGGAAATTTCCATACTGAAAGAGAATAAGGGCTGTAGTGAGAGCCACATATTCCTTTCAGCTTGATATGGGCAGCAGAGGGAATATTTAATCTGTGAGAGTGATTTTCGGAATGGTGACGTTATTGACAGCCCGCTCCTCTCTCTCTCTCTCTCTCTTCGTTTTTCGGCCCTCATCTATACTGCCCTCTCTTCACGCCCAGCATTGCTATTCCTCTTCCATCCCTGTCCCATCGTATCCCCTCTTCCCTCAGTTCTCCCCTCTTTCCATCCTCTTCCTCCTTCCTACTGTACTTCACACCATCTTCTCTCTCTCTTCCCAATCTTCTTTCCTCTTGCCCCTATGCCACTCCCCCTTGCTTCCTTCTCTTTAACAGTCTCCTCATCTCCTATCTTCTCTTCCCCTCTCTTCTCGTCTCCTCCACTCCCCTCTTCACCACTGTCTTCCTCTCTTCCACCCTCTTCCCCCTTTCCTTCCCTCTCTCAACCCCCTCCTTCCTCCTCTCTATTTTTTTTTTCCATTTTTTCTCCTCTTTTGCTCTTACTTCCTCTATCCTGCTTTCCCTCCTTCCTCTTACCTTCTCTTCCCCATCAGTATCCTCCTCTCATCACTACTTCCACTTTCTCTTCCTCTCTTCTTACCTTTCTTCCCTGCTCTTACCGTTCCCTCATCTACACCATCCTACTCTGTTCCTCGCCATCCATTCCCTCCTTCCCTCCTACCATCCCTTCTTTATTCCTTACCGTACCGTATTCTCGCTTCCCCTTTCTTGCTCTACCTTTCCTCTCTCCTTCCTCCCTTCCTCCACTCTACTGTATTCCCCCCCTTTCCAATCTAATTCTGACTCTTTCTCCCCTCCCTTCTCTCCTTTCCGTTCCCCTTCGTCCTTCCCATTTTCTCTGCCAATCAACCACTCTCACCTCTCACCCCTTCCTTCTGATATCAATGAGGCGGAGTCACGCGGCACCCAGAAGTATTCTCGTGCTGACCATAAAATAAATCCACAGGCGAAATACAGCTCAGGTATGATCTCCAGTAGTGAAAGATTTAAAGTAACTTCCATGGTATCCCTCTCCCCCAAAATAAATAAATAAATAAATAAAAACTTCAATGACGCTTCCTCTACTTCAGTTTCCCCTCCGTTTTATTTTCCAATCCCTCCATACAGCATCGCCTTCTCCACCCCAAATGATCAATACCCATTTTTACTTTATGAAACATTTATTATATTCTCTCCCACTCTTTTTCCCTTCCACACAGAAACCCCTTCCGTTCCACTCTTCCCACCTTCCGTCCAATACTCCCTGCTTCATGCCTTCCATATCATGTTCCACCCTACGTTTCATACTCGTATTTATCATATCCTCTTCCATTCTCTTCCCTGTCTCTCTTCCCTTTCCATATACAGGGTGTCCCGGGAGTTAAGTCAAAAACTTTGGGAAATGATAGAGGAGGGAATTCTGAGGAAAAAGTGTTATGTATTATCTGCTTCCATTCCCCTTGTTCAGTACTCTGCTAGTTTGTCCCTTCCTTAACATATCCGTTTCAGTTCTCCTCCCCTTTCATACATTATAGCTTTCCGATCTCCTCTCACATTCAGTACTCTCTCAATTTATCACTTATCATAATCGTTCCTGCCTTCTTCTGCCTCCGTAAAGTATCGCATTCACCTCCCAGCTTTATATTTTTAAGCAATTTTTCATATTATATCTTCTTTACCGTATCGCCTCCAATTCCTCATTTTCATACCTACTCGTACCACCTTTAACACCCTTCGCTGCACACCTACAGGCATAGCCCCACCTACTACGTTCCCTACCGCCCCTACCTTCATAACTTTCACCACCCCTACCTTCATAATCCCCCACCACCCCTACCTTCATAACTCCCACAATACTACTACTATTTTCACAGCCCCAACCACCCCTACCTTCCTGACTCCTCCCCTATCATCCCTACCTTCAAACCTCCCCAACAGCCTTCCCCTACACACCTTCCCTGTAACCTTTCCCTTACATACCTCCCCTACATCCTCTTCCTACACACCTCCCCCACAACCTTCTCCTGCACACCTACCCTACAACCTTCCTCTACACACCTCCCCTATAACCCTCCCCTACACACATCCCCGACAAGCTTCCCTTACTCACCTCCCCTAATGCTTTTCCCTGCCATTGCCCTCCCCAACATTCCACCTTCCCTACACTCCATCTCCCCTACATACCTCCCCTACACTCCACTTCACCCCATACCTCCCCTACACACCTCTCCTATGCTTCGCCTCCCCTACACACCTCCCTTACACTTCACCTCCCCAACTCACCTCCCCCACACTGCACCTCCCCTACACTCCAACGCGCTACGGAATCTGGAATGGTCAGACACAAGGAACTTTGGAATTGGATCCGTAAGACAAACATTGAAAACAACAAAGGAGGGATGAGGGCGACCTGAGAGGGAGAGAGGGTGGAAGGATTTATGGGGAGGGAGAGAAGGAAGGAAGGAAGGAAGGAAGGAGGAAGGGGAAGAAAAGAGGGAGGAAAGAAAAAAGAAAACCAGGAAGAAAAATTGCGTTAAGTGTGTATTTTTGGGGCATGGTGTGTGTGTGTGTGTGTGTGTGTGTGTGTGTGTGTGTGAGAGAGAGAGAGAGAGAGAGAGAGAGAGAGAGAGAGAGAGAGAGAGAGAGAGAGAGAGAGAGAGAGAGAGAGAGAGAGAGAGAGAGAGAGAATAATTGGCCAATGACAGGATAAGATAATAATATAATAACTGGATGATTAGATGAGAGAGAGAGAGAGAGAGAGAGAGAGAGAGAGAGAGAGAGAGAGAGAGAGAGAGACCGCGAGAGAGAGACGAAGCGCTTTAATCAAACACCTTTAATTAAATCAGAGGTGATGTGAGGGGTCTTACATTCCCCGCTCTGAAGAAGTGTTATCAAATGGAGATGTGTGTATTGGTATTCCTCCATTACCCTCCATTCAGCACCCAAGCCATTATCGCCCCATTACCACCTTCAATAACGCAGGGGGAGTGGCTGAAAGATCTCCCTGGTGGAATTTCATTAGGGATTCAAAGCCCAGAGGGAGATTTTCATTCTGTGTACTATTTATTATAATTTTCTTTCACATTTTGTTATCTGGGAAGATGTAGATTAGGTTAGGGGTGTTTTTCTTAGTGTTAGGATAGGGCTGTTTTTTCTTAGTGTCTGGTTGGGTTAGGTTTGTTTTTCTTAGTGTCAGGTTAGGTTAGGTTTGTTTTTCTTTGCGTCAGGTTAGTTTAGGTTTGTTTTTCTTAGTATCAGGTTAGGTTAGGGGTGTTTTTCTTAGTGTCAGGTTGGGTTATGGGTGTTTTACTTTAGTGTTACATTAGGGTTGTTTTTTCTTAGTGTCAGGTCAGGTTAGGGTTGTTTTTCTTAGTGTCAGTCTGGGTTAGAGGTGTTTTTCTTAGCGTCAGGTTAGGTTAGGGGTGTTTTTCTTTGCGTTAGGTTAGGTTAGTTTTTTTTTTTTTTTTAGTGTCAGGTTAACTTGGGTCTGTTTTTTTAAATGTAATGCTATCTTAGGTTGTTTTTCTTGTCAGGTAAGGTTAGGTGTGTTTTTCTGACTGCCAGGTTAGGTTCGTTTGTTAGACAGGTTAATCTGTTAGGTTAGGTTAGGTTAAGACTGATTAAGTAAGGCTTGAGAAAAAAAAAATGGATGGGTGATCATCCTGGGAAAGTTAATATTGGCAAGTAGTGCAAACAATGGTAAACGGACCGGAAATTCGCTTTTCGGATGAGGTACCGAGATAGCGAACTTTGAATAATTAACGTTTCTATAGGCCTTGGCGAAACAACACTCTGTCCACTTTAACTAGGCGAGAAAGTGCCATCTCTCCACCTCGTCCTCTGAGATCTAGCAAAACATTAATACTTGAATATGGTGCTAATCACAAAGAAGTGCTCTGGAGATTATGTAGAGCCGTAGTATTGTCCTATTCTTCCACTGAAGAACGAGAAATGAGCTGCAAAAGGACGAAAACCACCGCAGGGTTTAAATGAATGAAGTACAGAACGTAGAAGCCTCGGTCATCCAGTGGCAACTCTCCAGGCTGCTCGATCTTTTGCAACATCTGACTTAACTGCTTCACCTTAACCTGGACCAGATTTTCGTCCTGTTGTACAGTAGCTTATTTCACACAATTCAGAGGCAGAAAAAACAATGCAGCGGTTCTACATAACTTCTGTAGTGCATCATTGCGACTAGTACCATATTTTAATATTAATCGATAGCTATAACTCAGCATTCGAGGTGGAGAATGATAATGTCCGTCCAAGTTAGAACAAAATGAGCATAATTTCTACTGCTTGCCCTAAATTCATTGCGTTAGACCTTACTCCATGTCTTTTCAAAGTCTGATTCTTGACACTCTTCCTTCAGATACTCATATCCAAAATTCTCGTCATCCAGAAAACCTCTTCCGTTCTCTCCATGTCCAAAACATATTATTCCCCTACAGTATTTCGCACTACGTCACCAATACACTTTATCTATCTATCTCTAGCCTAACGTCTTCATCCCGTAAGGTGTGGTCACAAACAAATTATCTTCCCTCCAATTCACACATCTTTCTCTCATATCTCCGCTCCATCCATCCTCCTCATCCTTGGTCTCCCTCTCCTAACATAAAACACGCTCACTGTAAACACCCTTTTCATTTTGCACTTCGTCATTATGGGAAAGGGTCACTTCTATCTCCCTCCCTCAGTGGAGAATTCCCACATTGCAGCTAACCTCATGCGGACCAATAAAGAGTACAAGAATAGAATAAGTGTAAATAATGTTGTGTTACTTTACCTTAGCTGGACAATCGTGAGGCAGGGTAGGCCAGGGGTGGACACTCACTCACCTGTTGAAGAGAAGAACAGTATTAATATTATGGTATCGCTGAAACTCCTGAGCCTGAGAGTTAGGCACTTGCAAGCTGGGGAGGCGGAAACGGCATATAAACTGGCGAGGTAGTAACAGCATAATTCGGGGAAATTACAAATGAGGGAATATTAGAAAAAAATGCTATATCAACATGGGCTTAACTCTACCATGTCGGAGCTACATTTACTGATGGCCTTAAGGGTAAATTGCAAAGGACATCATCATCACTCTTAAAGTTATCAATACCTGTACTGTAGCTCCGTCATGGCTGAGACTTGGAATCATGTAGATACGATACAACAGTTTTTACCAGTACTTAAAATTCACCCTTTCATAAGTTCCGAAAGTGAGGCTATTTCTCCTCAGGCACACTTATATATATATATATATATATATATATATATATATATATATATATATATATATATATATATATATATATATATATATATATATTAGCACTGACAGTCAAACATCCAGAACCCTATTCCCACAATCACAGCTGGAGTGAGTCGGATCTCAAAACAGAGCAACTGAATTTACAAAATAAGGACACTCATTGTCAAAATACATAAAAAAGAAAATAGTGTCACACCTCCGTTATCATACCTTTCCAGCCACACACAAAATGCTGAGAATGGGGCTCATATTTTCCACGTAATTTGTTCTCCCGAGTCGCCGCTAGTAAAGCCATACATACATAACGGGAGGTAAAAAAAGTGACAATTATCTAATATTACTACTACTACTACTGCTATTACTACTAATAATAATGATAATGATAATAATAATAATAATGATAAAAATAAAAATAAAAATAATAATAATAATAATAATAATAATAATAATAATATCACCATCCTCATCCCAACCCTACCCCCACCATTATAAATGGAGTAACCAGGACTCAAATACATTCACAGGAAAAGATACACACGTATATATATATACTAGAAGAGACCATCAAACTTTACTGTGTGTGTGTGTGTGTGCTATTGTATAGGGGTCAGTATAGTGTTAAGTGTACTTCAAAGAGAGAGAGAGAGAGAGAGAGAGAGAGAGAGAAAGAGAGAGAGAGATCCACTCTTCATTAAGGAAGTGAAGCTGCGTTACTCACACTTCTTACACTCTTTTGTCTCATCTCGCTCATCCTCTCTCTCTCTCTCTCTCTCTCTCTCTCTCTCTCTCTCTCTCTTTCTCTCTCTCTCGTCGCTATTTGTCTTCTCACTCTCATCTTTCACGCATTTCTCACTTCCTCTGTTCCTTTCCTCCACCTCCTTTATCTCTCTCTTATTTCTCATTCTATTTTTTTTTCCATTTTCTCATCCTCCTTCCTTACTCGGGGTACGTAATCCCTTCTCTCTGTCCTCAATTACTTCCCACCTTCCTTCACATTTTCCTCCCTCCTTCCTCTCAGTTTCCTCTCTTCTCTTTTCATCATGCCTCTTTCCTTCAGTGCATTGTCTTCTCTCTCTCTTCTCAAAGCTCTTCTTTTCTCTCCCCCACTTCTCTCTCTCTCACTCTCTCTCTCCCTCGTCAGTTCTTTCACCTTCTCTCCCCTCTTCTTGTCTCAGAACTCTTCCTCTCCCTCCCCTCTACTTCCTCAGTTCGTTCCTCTTCACTCCTCTCTCCTACTCTTAAAGCTCTCCTTTTCTCTCCCCTCTACCTCCTCAATTTTTTTCTCTTCTCTCCCACATTCTTCTCTTTTCACTTTTCCTCCCAGTTTTCCTTCATTTCCCTTTAATCTCCCCTCACTTTTCTCCTCTCACTTCCAACTCTCACTCCCAACAGTCTCTCCTCTTCTCCACTCTCTCTTCTTTCCAACATTCTCATCTTTCCTTCGCCCCTTCATCTTCCCTCATTTGTCTCTTAAATTCTTCTCTCTATTCTCGTTTCCTTCCCTATCCCTCCATTTTCCTCTCCTCCCCTCTCCCTCCGTTTCCTTCTCTCACCTTTCCTACTGTCTCGTCTTTTCTTCCATGCACCTTTCCTCTCTCCTCTTCATTTTATATTCTCCCCGCTCCTATCCTTAAATTCACTCTCTTCTTCCTTTCATTCTCCCTCTCATCTCCTCACCTTCCTTCTCTCCTTCCCTTCATTCTCCATTTTTTCTTATTATCTTCCCTCTTTCCTTTCCTTCATTGTCACCTCTCCTCCCCTCAACTTCTCCCTTTCCTTTTATTCATCCTCCCTTTTTACCTTCCTTCTTTCCTTTCATTAATTCCTCTTCTCCTGTCCTTTCCCGTTTTCTTCCCTCCATTCTCCCTTCTCCTCTCCTCACCTTAGCTCCTTCTTTCCTTTCATTCATTATTCTCACCCTCCCTCTTCTCTTCCCTTGCTTCTTCTTCTTTCCTCCCATCCCGTCTGTCCTTCCCTTCCCTCACCCTTTTCCTTTCGTCACTCTCCCCCTTTCTTTCCCTCCAAATCTCTCTCATTCAGTACTAAAAATTTCCCTTCTTTTCTCTTTATCTCACCGTCCCCTTCCAATCACCTCCCCTCTCTCTCATTCTCCTCTTTTGTCCCCTCACCCTCCCTCGCCTCTCCCCCTACATTATTCCCTTTGATTCTGTCTCCTATCTTCTCTCCCCCTATCTCTTCGTTTCTATGTTCTCCCTTCTCTTCTTTCCCCTCCCTTCTATCTTCAGTCTCATTTTCCTATCCTACATATTTTCTTCTCACATCACCCTCTCGCTTCTCTCCTTATGACCGTGTACATCTTTCCCTCCGTTCCCCTTACTTTTCCTACCCAGGTGAAGGAACCCGTCATCCACTCACACGATGCAGTACTGCCCTCCTGTGTCTGTGCACTGAATGAAAAGCCAAATTGTTTCCTGTAATCAGGCAAACCATTTACTACGTTGGGTTAAAACTATATAACCAAATGACGCCTGGTGGCCTAGTGGATCAAGGTGTTCCAACCGGATGGAAGGAGTAATGGTTTAAATCCGAGAGATGATCTGGGTTTACTGATCATGAAATGTTGATCAGGGGTGAGCGAGGATGGTCACCTTCAATGTCGGGACAGAGAAGCCTAGTTCTGGCCCCTACATTACTAACAGGGCAAAAGAGATTGGATGATAGATGATCGTTCTCTTGTATTTCATCCCTTCCATTCCTTCCTTTCCACTTCCCTATCTTTCCTTTCACTTTTCCTCCCCTACATATACCTCCTCTCTGTTCGCTCATCAATGCCTTTTTTTCTTCCTCTCATCTTCGCATCCTCCTTCAATATCTTTCTCCTCATTGCTTTTCAAATTTCTTCCCTCAGCAGTTCTCCCCTGCAATCTTCCTGCCTCTTTCCTCTCATCTCCTCACGTCTCCTTTCCTCATTTCTCCCCTACATCCTCCCATCTCCCCTCTCCTTCCTTCCTTCCTTCCTCTCTCCTCCCCTTCCTTCCTTCCTCTCCCCTTCCCTTCCTTCCTTCCCCTCCCCTCCCCTTCCCTCCCCCTCGTCAGCTTAAGGGGGAGGGGGGAGGATCTCTTGTAATCGTTAGGTCGAGTGATCATTAATTTAACCAGGCCCTGTTAACGAAGGTCCTGCCACATCCACCGCCTTAGATCACTCCCCCCCCACCTCTCTCTCTCTCTCTCTCTCTCACACACACACACACACACACACACACACACACACACACACACACACACACACACACACACACACACACACACACACACACACACACACACGCACGCACACACACACACACACACACACACACACACACACACACACACACACACACACACACACACACACACACACACACACACACACCTTTTTTACGTTTCGTTTTCGGGTTTCTCTCTTATATCAACTCAGATTCTCTCTCTCTCTCTCTCTCTCTCTCTCTCTCTCTCTCTCTCTCTCTCAAGCGCACTTCCTCTCCACCATTCATTCCGACCCTCTCACTCACAATATCTTTCACACATGGACTCTCTCCCTCATACATCGCCGCTCTCTCTCTCTCTCTCTCTCTCTCTCTCTCTCTCTCTAAGCTCCCAATCCCATTTCATCGCTGACTCGCTCTGTTACCTTTACCTTCCCGTTTCTTCCATATTGAACTTCCCTTGGCTCATGTTTTTCATTTTATTTAATTCATTTCTTTCTTTTTTTTCAATTTCATCACTGTCTTCTTTTTTTATTATTCACAACTCAATTTTTCCTTTCCTCCTCCCATTCAATTTTTACCTTCCTTCCTTCCTTCCTTCCTCTTCCTCCAGTTTTCACTTAGTTTCTCCCTACCCTCTTTCCTCCTCTTCCTCCTCCTCCAGTTCTAGCTTATTCTTCCATTCATTCGTATTTACTTTTCTCTATGGTCTTCTTCTCTGATTCATTCTATCCATTTTCACTCCATATTCTCTCTCTCTCTCTCTCTCTCTCTCTCTCTCTCTCTCTCTCCCTCGTCGTTCCTCGCTTCCTCCTCTCACTCATCCTTCTTTCCTTCCCTCTCCCTCGGTTCCCCTTCCTCTCTCCTTTCTTCCCCCTATTTTCGTTCCCTCTCTTGCTTTTCGATTCCGTCCTCCCCCTTCCTTTTCTGCATCCTTACTTCTTTTTATTTCTTTTACTTCCCTCTCACCATTCCTTCCCTATTATTTCTTCTCTTCTCTGCTTTCGTTTCTTCTCTTCTTTTTCCCCTCCTCCCCTCTTCTGTTCCTTTCCTTCTCTCTCATTTCCTCTCCTTCCTTCTCTCCTCCCCCTCCTTCACCTCTGTCCCTATTATTTATCCAGAGATTCACTTTTTTCTTATACAGTATATTTTTAATGTACAATCTTTGTAATGATCTTTATCTTACACCTGTTTTGTATATACGAAAAGAATGGAACATAGACTGGAAACTTTTATCAACTTATTATTTAAAGAGAAATAGAACAAAACAGAACCAAATTCCAGATCTTTTACGCACCAGATGCCCATTTTCTTTATACTCTAACTTGACCTAAAAATGACAGTTCTCAATCTGCAGTGCTGAACTGCTACAAGTGAATAACAGAAGAACACAGCGCAAGTCACGAGGAAGTGCTTTTGGAAATGGTGTAGAGTCGTAGTGCTGCCTGTTCCTGCCACTGAGTTACGTGAAAAGAGCTGCAGAAAGACAGGCATCCGTGCCAAGGGAGAAAGAAGGAACTATAGACACAATTCATTTAAAAGACTGGGGGTGATGGGCAGAGAAAAATAAACTGAGGGAGACAGATCCATAGTAGACTAGAAGAATACATGAAGGACTGAAAGAGTTAGTTATATTTTACATTAAGTACTTCAACACGAAAGGCTTGAAAGACCTTAGTAGACTGGTGCTGCGTGCCCTCCGTGATGGGGAACGGATGCACGCACACAGTTTCGAAAAGCGTCATCTATTAAATAACCCGTGGAAAAAAATTGAAATAATGTGTGTGTGTGTGTGTGTGTGTGTGTGTGTGTGTGTGTGTGTGTGTGTGTGTGTGTGCCTTGCTTGCTATTTGTACACGTAACCGAAATAAACACATAAAAAATACTGCTACATAAGGACGGTAATGTATGGTACATATTTACATAAATTCACACACACACACACACACACACACACACACACACACACACACACACACACACACACACACACACACACACACGCACGCACACGCGCGCGCACGCGCGCGCGTACAGCTGGCCACAATAGAGCCATTAAAACGATAGCTCTCATCAGTCTAGCTGTGGTGTCTATTCATCGCTTCTCAGTACTCTCTCTCTCTCTCTCTCTCTCTCTCTCTCTCTGTATGCATGTATTCCTGTATGTATATAATGTTAGTATATGTGGAGTAAATATTATCTAGTTCAGCCTCACGGAGAACTCGATCAGTGAAGAGGGTTAAAAGCAATTTCCATAACCATTTCAGCTCAGTGACGTCTTATTATTGAACTTGTGCTATCGTCGGAGAGAGAGAGAGAGAGAGAGAGAGAGAGAGAGAGAGAGAGAGAGAGAGAGAGAGAGAGAGAGAGAGAGAGCTGGAAGGTAATTGTAAAGGACTGCTCAAAGTGGCAGATCAGATAAACTCTAGGGATCGCTCACGATATTTTTCACAATGCATAAAGGGGAAAAAAAATATATTCTGCATATACGATTAAGCGTACTTCATATACAAAATAACCATGATATACTCACAAAAAATGTACATGAAAACTTCACACACACACACACACACACACACACACACACACACACACACACACACACACACACACACACACACACACACACGTAATATAATTGTATCATACTCCTTCCTGCTACCTTCATATACTCAACTTTGTGGGCCTTCCTGCTGTGATTGGATTCCAAATGGGTTGCACTAAACTGATGACAAAGAAAAGATCTCCCTTGAGGTAAATTTAGCTCTTTAAGATCTGTTAGGCATTTTGCACTAATTTTTGCAATCCAGTGACGATTTTTTTAATATCTTATTCTTACTTTTACCAAACTCATATTATCTCTAGCAGCAAAGGAGTTAATTAAGGCTCTGTCAAATCCCTGCAGTTAGTAAGGGATCCCTCAGGTTAAAGAAAATCTACTGAAACTGGCAAAAATTGACTCTGAATTACGTCAGGGCATTTATAAGGATAAGTTCTTGGGGTTATTAGATGATTTTATTTAGCTACAGCGAGACATTGGAGCTTCTCGTCCAATTTTTTCTTTGTTCTTTTAAGCTGATCAAAATTTGCCCGTGTTAGCCAGAATATACTAAAAATACGCCACCTGGCAGAATGAGTTAACTGTCAGCAGACAGCACGAATAAAGCCAAAAAAAACGGACTATTGGGGTTATAGCGAAAAGTACAATATATATATATATATATATATATATATATATATATATATATATATATATATATATATATATATATATATATATATATATATATATATATATATATATATATATGTAAAGATCGAGGAATGCGTGCCGAGTAGGTAAACCCACGCACACCTTTGTAATTTATATGCAAGGTGTCCTGGGAAAAGTGTGCCAGTCTTACTATGATATTACTGGGGTAATTATTAATAAACTAAGGATCAACATGGGCATAATTCTCAACAGTTACAGAGCTGGAGTTATAGATGACTTTACGGACTAATAAACTTGACCCTCATAATCTGTCAATATGGTAATCATTATCAGTAACTCTAAAACAACATAGAGAAGTAAATTATAACTAATGTTACTGCTTCCAAAAGCTTACCAGAAAGTTGGAAACCTGGCTTAGGAAAACAGACCAAAAAATATACAGCACTCATTCATACAATACTCTCTCTCTCTCTCTCTCTCTCTCTCTCTCTCTCTCTCTCTCTCTCTCTCTCTCTCTCCTGGTGGACGCTAAGGGGAGGCGACCATTAACTTTCTGGGGCAAAATATACGACTTGGGATAAATGGGTTGATGGTGTTGCGCCTCTCTCTCTCTCTCTCTCTCTCTCTCTCTCTCTCTCTCTCTCTCTCATTTCCATCTTCCCCCATACCATCATTCTTTCTTCCCATCCTCTCCCTCTTCTTCTTCCTTCCTTTTTCTTTATTCTCTCTTCATCTAACTGTCTCTTTTTCTCAGTTCTTCCTTGTTTTTCTGTTTCCCATTCTAATCTATATTTTTCTTTGAAACTGCCTTCTTCCTCACTTAACATTCTATACTTGTGCATCTCTCTCTCTCTCTCTCTCTCTCTCTCTCTCTCTCTCTCTCTCTCTCTCTCTCTCCCAAAGCCCCCCACGAAGAGGTAATGAAAGAGAGAAGGAGGGATGACTGAAGGGAGGGAGCGACGGAGGGAGGGTCGAAGGGAGGAAGACTCAAATAAAGGGAGGAAAGAGGAAGGAAGGAAGGAATAAGTGAGTTAGTGAGAGGGCAGGAAAAGATATAATGAATGAATAACGATCGAGTGAAAGAATGGACGGAAGAATGAATGAATGAGTGAGAGGGAAGGGATAAAAAAAAAATGATTACGGAGAAAGAGAGAGAGAGAGAGAAAGAGAGAGAGAGAGAGAGAGAGAGAGAGAGAGAGAGGAACGAAGGAAATAGGAAGGAAGGAGGGAACAAAAAGGCAGGAATGAAGGAAGGGTGGGAGTTGTCTACCTGGTTCTCTCTCACCTGGCCTAATGAACCAATTACCTCAGCCTCCAGGTGCCACGTCCCCCTCCTACTCCTACCCCTTCTTCTCTCACCCCTTCCTTCCCTCGCTCTTCCTTTCTCAACTCCCTCTTTCCTCCCTCCTTCCCTCTCATCCCCTCCCTTCCTCCCCATTCCTCTCCTTCCCTATTGCCTCCAAAGTCATTACCTTCTCTCCTCTTCCATCTTCCCCACCTCCTTCCCTCTCACTCTCCTTTCCTTCTCCTTCCCTCTCACTCTCCTTTCCTTCTCCTTCCCTCTCACTCTCCTTTCCTTCTCCTTCCCTCCCACACTCCTTTCCTTCTCCTTCCCTCTCATTCTCATTTCCTTCCCCCTCCCTCTCACTCTCCTTTCCTTCTTCATCCCTCTCACTCCCCTTTTTTTCCCTCGTCCTTCCTTCTCACCCCTCCCCTCCTCCCTCACATCTCCTCCCCCTCCTTCATTCTACCCTCTTCTTCCCTTTCCCTCCCCTCCCTTACCTCCTACCGAGGGAAACTGGGCTACTTTTGGCGGTTCTGATGTGTTACTGATGGCGGTCTGGATGGGTAACTTTTGGCGGCCTGGATGTGTTACTTTTGGCGTGGTTGGATGTGTTGCTTTTGGCTTGCTTGCATTTGTTACGTCTGGCGGCCTAGATGTGATCCTTTAGGCGTGTGTGGATATGTTACTTTTGGCGTGCTTCGATGTGTTACTTTTGGCGGTCTGGATGTGTTACTCTTTGGTCTGGATGTGTTACTTTTTTGGCCTGGATGTGTTACTTTTTTGGCCTGGATGTGTTACTTTTTGGTCTGCATGTGTTACTTTTTTGGTCTGCATGTGTTACACTTTTGGTCTGCATGTGTTGCTTTTTGGCCTGGATGTGTTACTTTTTGGCCTGGATGTGTTACTTTTTGGTCTTGATGTGTTGCTTTTTGGTCTGGATGTGTTGCTTTTTGGCCTGGATGTGTTGCTTTTTGGTCTGGATGTGTTACGTTTTGGCCTGGATGTGTTACTTTTATGGCCTGGATGTGTTACTTGTTTGGCCTGGATGTGTTATTTTTGGCAGTCTTAATATGTTACTTTTGGCGGGTTTCTATGTGTCAGTTTTCGCGGACCAGGATGTTGAAGTTTTAACAAATATGGGTGTTACTTGTCCTTGGATTTTCGCGGACTCAAAATAGGTTAAGTACTAAATTACTTCGTAAGATTCCGTGTTTGCTATTTTCTTCTCTTTTATCTGTTCCTTGTTCTTTTCCTTTTTTTATCTTCTTCGTTCTGCTTCTGTTATATTTCCTCCTCTTTTGTTGTCCCTGCTGTAACGTACAATCATTTCCCTTCCATAACTTATAATAATTCCCATGTTATTACTAATATTCATGGTCGTAACTTAAATGGCCTGTCGTAGCTTTCCCTCTCGTAATGTACAGTATGATTTAGCTTCGTCTCTTACGTTCAGGTACCTCGTCGTACTTACACTCAGTCCCCTGTCCTAGCTTAAATTCTCTGGCGTAACTCACAGTCACTGCATGTCGTAATTAGCAATCAGTTTACCGAGCCAAACATACATTCTCTCCCGGAAATTACAATCAGTCCCATGCAGCAAATCATATTCCTTGTCATAACAATCATTTTTCTGAAGTAAATTATATTCCCCCTTGTAACTTGCAATCCATTTCTTGTAAATTACTATCGTCGGATATTACAATCAACTTCCTTGTCGTAACACGTTGCAGGTGTGTTTGCATTTATTTCGCACGAAGGATACAGAATAAAAAGAGTGCAGAAATTTCCTACAATTCTGATTAATCCTGTTGGTAGTAGGAAAGAAAAATATAGGTAATGCTACGCTGTTGCAACCCTCCATCTGGCCAAGCACATACCCCCCAACCTCCCTGCACACCTAACAAAATGCATAACTGCCCTCACCCCCCCAGCCAATCTTTGCTTTTAAAGGTGGGCGTAAGGAGAACGCCTTGAGGACATATAACTTGGGCCCTTCTGTTTCCTTGAGCATGTCGCATTGATATTTCTGGATTATTATTTTTTTTTTACTTTTTCATTATTTAGGAAAAAAAAAACTACTTAAGACACAGCATTATCCCTATCAAAAGGCACCACTTCATTGTAAGACACATAACTATGTGAAATTTCATGACTCTATAGTGAATACTTTCTGAGTTCCGTCCCGGAAACGAAATCCATCCTGCCGCCCAACTCTATGGATGGACACCTATTGATCCCAGTAATAACTACATCCTCCTCTGACTTCGTCAGGTGGAGGATAAAAATTGATAGTAAGTTTGTGATACTGAGCACAACATTGGCATCCGAACAAAACATCCTAAGTACACCAGATAGACACACACATCTTTAAACATAAGAACACACACACACACACACACACACACACACACACACACACACACACACACACACACACACACACACACACACACACACACACACACACACACACATTTATCAAAATCACGAACAAACTGCTCGAAACAAACTCTCTCTCTCTCTTTCTCTATATATCTATCTATCTATCTGTATATTTATCTATCTATCTATCTCTCTATCTATCTATATTTATACAGAGAGAGAGAGAGAGAGAGAGAGAGAGAGATCCCAGTAATTCGGAAAATGAACAATTACTGCCACAAACACACGAATGAGGTGAGGAAGCAATACCTCCCTCTTCCCCTCTCTTTTCGCTCTCTCTCGTTTTCCTTACCCATCTTTCCCTCCCCTACTCCCCTTCTCCCTCTCTCCTCTATTTCTCTTCCTCTCCCCTCTCCCTATCTCTCATCCTCTCTTTCCTCACCCCTCCTGACCCTCATTTCTCTTCGCTCCTTCCACCCTCCCTCTCTCTCTCCCCTCCAATCTTTTCCCTTCTCTTCTCTCCATGTCCTTCCTCTTCCACTCTATTCTTCTCTCCTCTCTCTCTTCCCTCTAGCCCTTTCCCCTTGCCCCTCTTATGACCCCTCCCCATTTCTCTTCCTCTGTTTCCCATCCCCTTCGTTCCTTCCCTCGCACTCATTACCCCTTCCCTCCCCCTTTTCCTCTCTTCTTAACTTCTCTTTCCTTCTTCTTGTTCCTTTCTTCCTCTTCCTCCTCCTGCCTATTTCCTCTTTCTCACCTTCTTTATTCTTCCTTCTGCCCCTTCTTCCTCTCTCTCACTTTTTTCCTCCCCTCCCCTCCCCCTTCCCCCCCTCTCTCTCTCTCTCTCTCTCTCTCTCTCTCTCTCTTTTTCTCTCTCTCTCTCTCTCTCTCTCTCTCTCTCTCTCTCTCTCTCTCTTTCTCTCTCTCTCTCTCTCTCTCTCTCTCTCCATCTTCACCCTCTCGTTCCGTTTCTTCCCTCATTTCCCCTTCTTACCATCTCTCTCTCTTTTTCCTCCTCTCTCCTTTCATCTTTCTCTCCTCTCCTATTTCTCCTTCTACACTCTCTTTCTCCCCTCCCCGTCGTTCTCTCGATCTCTGCATTCTTTTTTTTCCTCCCCACCCCTTCTTTCTCCCCACTCTTTCAACTCTTTTTCTTTCCCTCTCCCTGTGTCTCAACCCTCTTTTTTCTTCTTTATCCTTCCCTCCTCCTTTCTTCTACTCATCTCTCTCCTTCTTCCTCCTTCCTTACCCTTCCCCTCCCATGACGAGAAGAGAGAAATGAAACAGAGAAGAAAAACCCACTTTCTTTCCTCCTCTTCCTTCCCTCCTTCTCCCCTTCCTCTCCTTCCTCTCCTCACCCGAAGATGTGAAGAGAAAGATAGGGAGGAGAAATACCAACTTTCCTCCCCTCCTCTTCTTTCCCGCCCCAAACCTCTCCTCCTCTCTTCTCCTCTCATTCCCTCGCCTCCTCACCTCCTCCTCGTCCCTCTTCTCCCTTCTGCTTTCCATTCCCTCCTCTGCTTTTCTCTTTCCTTCCTTCCTCTGCTTTCGACTCCCACGTCCCACCCCTCATTTCCTCTCCCCCCAATCATACCCTTCCTCTACCCCCCCTCCTCCCATCCTTCCCTCCTCTCTCTCCACCTTATTTCCCCTCCTCTCCTCCTTACTTGTCCTCCTCCCTCCATTAGCTCCCCTTCTCGCCTCCCCTCCCCATTCAAACGAGGCTCGGAGGGGGGATAGGGAGGAGAGAGGAAGGGAGAGGAGGACACAGAAGAAGAGGAGAAAACAATACCTCTTTCTCCCCCTCCCCTTCTTTCCTCTTTTCCCTCTCCCTCTCCCTCAAGGCCAGGAGAGGAGGGCAAGGAGAGTGGGAGGGAAAGGGAGAGAAGGGGTGAGGAAGGGGAGCAGGAAGTGAGAGAGGGAGGGACGCTGAGAGAAGGGGTGAGGAGGGGGAGAGGGGAGTAAGAGAGTGGGAGGGAGTCGGGAGAGGGAAGTGAGTGGGGTTGACGGATGAGGCAGGAGGGAGTAAGAGGGAGGGGAGGGGAGTTGAGGGAGGGATGAGGTGGGACGGAGGATGAAGAAGGGTGGAGTGAGAGAGACAGAGGGAAGTTGAAGTAAAAGAGAGGAGGGGAGTGACACGGGGAGGGGGAAGAGAGAGAAAGAAAGGAAGGTGGGAGTGAGAGAAGGAGGAGGGGAATGAGAGTTAGAGGTAGAGAGGGGAGAGAGGGAGAGATGGAAAAGAAATGGAGGCAGAGAGGGGAGAGAAGGAGGAGGAAATGAAAATGAAAGGGAGCT
>NC_137053.1:55412178-55419678 GCF_032717465.1 Coenobita brevimanus
GTCTTCTCTTTCCACGATTGTATTTATGATCTTTCCTCGTTTCTCCACTATATTTAGCCTATTTACCCTTTTCTCCATCCTCTTAATCTAGTTTCCTCTTTCTATCACTTTACCTGTCTTCCCATCGCCTCTCCTTCTCTCCACTAATCCACAAATCTCAAACACTTCCACCCCTCCACTTCCACAACGCAAAAACCATCCATCAATCCAGCATCAAAACTTTCACAGGTAGGATTACAAGTCTTATCCTTCTTGGTGTTCCTTCCGTTTTTTTTACAAGGTTATCAGGGGGGCTTAAGAAAACTTGGAGGAGATACAGTATGCCGCTCTCAATCTGCCCCCCGCTCCGGTTTTAAAGTTGGAGAGACAAAGAGGTGTAGGGGAAAGTGAGAAGGGAGAAATGGAGAGAGAGAGAGAGAGAGAGAGAGAGAGAGAGAGAGAGAGAGTCGATCCCAATCTGACCTTCACTCTGTTACTTTCTCCACATCTCGTTTTACTTTTACGTTTAATTTGTTTTATTTTCTTAACTTTTTCCATGTTACTTTTCCTTCACTTCATTTCAGTCATCCCTCTTTCTTTCATTCCTTTTATTCCTCGTCTCAGATTTCTTTATTGTAAGCCTTCTTGTTACACTAGCTACTTCTTTACTGGCTTCTTTTTGTTGTCCCTATACATCTCCTTTACTTCCTTTAAGTCATTTCCCTTTCCTTCTCTTCTTCCTTCTTTTCTTTGTTCTTTCGTTCCACCCTTCTTTCCTTTCCCTCATGTCTCAAGTTTGCTTCTTATACATGTTAGACAACCTATCCCTCTCTCTGGTACCTTTTCCTTTCCATTTAATTACATTTTCACTTTTACCTTCTCTCCTCTATTTCCTTTTTCCCTGCTCTACTGCGTTCTTCTTTTCTTTTTCTCCCTTCTACTATCTCATTCTCTCCTCTACTTCCTTCTTCTCGCCTCTATTTCCTTCTTCCCGTCTCTACTTCCTTCTTCTCTCCTCAACTTCCTTCTTGTCTATTCTACTTCCTTTTCCCACGACACCGCATCCTTCAACCTCTCCATCCCTCTCATCACCCATCAATACTCTTCTAGAACCCTCGTTTCTTCCAATCGACCACACCTTCCCTTTTCTTTCCCCTGCTTTCACCCTCCTACCCTGTCCCCTAGCTTGACTATTTTATTACACCCCTCGCCCGAGAAGAGAGAGTGGGTATTGTTTTCAGCACAGTGTGTGTGTGTGTGTGTGTGTGTGTGTGTGTGTGTGTGTGTGTGTGTGTGTGTGTGTGTACGTGCGTGCGTGCTTGCACTCTCACATTTGTATGTGTATTAATGTATACCGTGTAGATCAGACTTCGTGGAAGGGTTAAGTGACAGACCATGAGAAAGATGGTAGACTACAGAATGAGAGTAACTTCTTCCTGCACTCAACAAGTTTCAAGTTTCAGATGAACCTGGGGCTACAATTGCTACTCTCAGACGATTTTATTCAGCTTTGGAAGAGGCTTTTCGAACTGCAGGGGTTGGATATAGCCTTCATTAACTCCTCATTACTAGCCTATAGTTTTGTCATAATTAAAAGTAATCATCAAGTGGTGGCAGGAATGAAATAAAAATACGTCACCGAACTGAAGGGCATAAAGGCTGTATTGTAAAAGGCTTTGGGAGATTTCGTAACGCCTCTTCCTTGGCGATTTACTCTGCACGTTTCACCTCAGTATCCTCATGTATGTTTCTGATGCAAATAATGTCGATATTAAGATGATAAATATCGCATATAAAATAAATGCTAAGCTGTAACAAGAAAAAGAAATCGCTGAGGGAGAGGTGCAACGAGGCTTCCTGTGCCACCAGGGCCCAGGCTGAATGAACCAGCCCGGGCGCACAGAGAATGAATAATGAAATGCCGTCCTCGTTGTGAAGAGCTTAATGGAGATAGCGTGTAGCCCATTCAGTCCGAGGGAGTGCTTCTAATGCTGAATAATATCGTTTAGAATGTAGGAAAATGGGAGGAATTATAGTGAAGATGACCATTCCTAAGTAGTGACTTACTACGAGAACCTTTATCGTTCTCTTTCTCTTTCTCCGCAACCCCCCCTCCACCCCCCCTCTCTCTCTCTCTCTCTCTCTCTCTCTTTCATTTACTAAGAACAGCTTCTCTAAACCTAATGACAGTAGGCCTATGTCGGTTAAAACACACACACACACACGCACACAAACACCACATACATATACTGTATATAGATAGATAGATAGATAGATGGATAGATAGAAAGATGTGTGTATATTTATATATATACTGTATATATATATATATATATATATATATATATATATATATATATATATATATATATATATATATATATATATATATATATATATATATATATATATATATATATATATAAAATGAAGACATGGTTATCTACTTTCAGTTTTCCTCAACTGAACAAGAACCACTCAGTTCTTTTAACGCCTACCGTACAACCACGTCATTATCTTATTCTTGATAACTTCAGACATTTTTATTCAACATAAGAAGGGGATATCACGGGATAAAATTAAGAATGTAGTAAATTAAAATATACCTTCTGACTGTTTACACATCCCCCATCTTCCCATGCCCGCCCAAGTCTCATTATATCTCACAGTCCGCTTACCCTATCTTTTTATCCCTCTTTCCCTTCTCCGTCCCTCCCTCAATGTATCCCTTCATTCCTCAACCCCTAGTCTCACCCATTCCCTTACCCGATCCTTCTGTCTCTCCCCCTTCCCTGTCTCCTTCTCTTTCCCCATCGCCCACCTCCCTAGCCTCACTATACTCGTAACTTCCCATTTCCTTACCCTATCGCTCTATTTCTCTCCCTCTTCCCCGTCTGTTTATCTCTCTCCATACCCACGCCTTCCTTCCCCCTATCTCCCCAGCCCACATCAAGTCAGTGTCAGAGTATTTTTTATGCAAATATGTTCCAATTCGCCTGTGGGAAGATGGGGGAAGGGAGGGTGACAATCTTACTGTCCCCTCCACGTCTTGCTCCTCTCCCCACCTCTCCTTTTCCACCCCGAATTTCTTGGCGCTTCCCCTACTCCACCCACTTCCCCCTCCTGAATCTTCTTCACTCCATCTCCCCCACCACATTACCCAGCATTCTCTGTTTTTCCTCTATCTCCTTTTTCCTTTGTTCTTATTCCCCTGCCTCTCGCTCCTCATCTCCTCGCTCGTCTCTTCTATTCTATTCCCCTCCTTCACTTTCCACCCCTCCTCCCTCCTTCATTCACCCTTTTTCTCTCTTCCTTCACCTCTTTTCCCTTCCTCTTACCTTGATGCCTCTCCCCATAATCCTCCTCCTCGTTTCCTCCCACGGTCCCACTCACTCCCTCTCCTTCTGTCCTAGTTCCACCCTTGCCTTCCTCTCCCTTTCTTCCACCTTCCCCCTCCGCCTCGTCTCCCCTCCCTCCTTCCATTCCCCTCACACCCAGCTCTATCCCCTCCCTGTCCCTCCCATCTCCAATTCCCCTGGCTACTTTTCTCTCTCCA
This sequence comes from Coenobita brevimanus, assembly GCF_032717465.1. Classification (NCBI taxonomy): domain Eukaryota; kingdom Metazoa; phylum Arthropoda; class Malacostraca; order Decapoda; family Coenobitidae; genus Coenobita; species Coenobita brevimanus. Next base: position 55,415,714 of record NC_137053.1, read on the forward strand.
TTTTCCAACCCTGCTTCCTCCCTCCCCGACTCCAAAACCTACCCCTCCTCTTCCCTTCCTCGCTATGCTTTTCCCCCCTCCACCTAACACTACTCATTCCCTTCCCTTCCCATAGATCTCTAACCCTCTTTCCTCCCCTTACAGCCTTTCACTTCCTTTCATCTCTCTTCTCCCCTTTCCCTGTAAACGCTTATTCTCTTTCCCACCCTCCCCTCTCTCAACCCCTTCGCCTCTCTTCTCCCTTCTCCCCGTCCCGTGTAATGACCTTCCCTTTCACCCATCATTCCCTCTCCCATCCCTTCCACCTCTCCCTTCCTTGTCTTTACCTTCCCCTCCCTTCTTTTCGATCGTCTCCCTTTCCCCCTTGTCCTATACTCTCCCGCCCCCTACTCCACCTTCCTCTCTCCCAACCCCTCCACGCCCCTTTCCCTCCCCTCCCCCAGAAACCCCCTCCCCACCCCACCCCCAAATGCTTCTTCCTCCGTATGTAGATTTTCAGCTGAGAGAAGTCATTTGCCAGAGTTGTGAACAGGGGAGTCAAAAGTCTGTTCCCGAGGCAGTCGATGGTGGGAGAGAATGCTAAAAAATTGTTGGAAAAATGAGAACAACCTGGGGGGCGGGGAGGAAAAACCTCTGAGATTAGTTTCAATTATGCAAAAGTTTCTGATTAGCTGGAAAAGGGACGGATGTAGGAGCATTTTTTGTCTTTATTCTTTCATTTTCTTTTTTTTTGGGGGGGAGGGGGGTTCTCAAATGGATTTGAATCATGGGGGAGAAGTTATATTAATTTGCCAAGGACTTTTTATGATATTTTCAGAATCTCTCTCTCTCTCTCTCTCTCTCTCTCTCTCTCTCTCTCTCTCACATTTGTGAGCTATTATTCTACTCCGTCACCGTCCTGTAGCCTCACGATTTTTTATTTCTTTGGAAACATAATACCGCCAATTCACCAAGGACGAAAAGGGAATTCGCAGATCATCCATAATGTGGGGAAACAGCGGCAGAATGGGAAATAGGTTCGGTCAGAGTCGTATTTCAAGAAGTTTTCGAGACCTCGTAACAACTCTTCCTTAGCTATTTATTCCGCACGCTACACCTCATTATCCTCCTGTACATTACTGAAGGAAGAAAGATTGTCAGTGATAAGGTGTGGGGATGTGAGTATGAAAGTAAAAAATCGATGTGATCCTCACTCAACCGTACAGAAGAGATGCTTGGATCCTATTGGAAGGACACAAGTCAAAAGTGAGAGCAGTGGAAATGAGTTATCTGAAAGAAGCATGTGGAGTTACAAGGAGAGACAGACAAAAAAATGGGGAAGTGAGAGAGCGTTGTGGTGCTGATGTGGATGTGACTGAAAGCGTTATGAGAAATACTTTGAGATGGTTTGGCCAGGTGGAGAGGATGGAGAATGAAAGACTAATTAGAAGTTTATGTGGGTGAGGCAAAGACCGAGGATGAGAAGGGGGGATGGAGTGGAAAGATATGTCAGAAAGAGGGGTTTCAGTTGAAGGAAGAGCAGACAAATGGCAGAGGACAGGATGACATGAAGGTGATTTGTTTGTGATCACCCCTTCCGGGATTAAGGTGACAGAGAGATAGATAGACAGATAGATGGATAGATAGATAGCAATAGACAGCCGTTACTGATGCAAATTATATCGATGTTCAAACGATATGAACGGCATAAAAGAGAATGCTGAGGAATAAAATGGAGAGTAAATCTCAAGGAAGAGATGCCGCGAAGTTTTCTATACCATATGGTTCACGTGTCGCCTTTCTCACACTCATTCCAGTCATTTTACTGTTCTTTCTCTTCACCCAGAAATGTCCAGACTCTAACACAAAGCCAGTCTATCAGAACAATTCAGTACTGGGCTTTCTCTTCTCTTTTCTACTAGCAATTCCATAGCCTTTCATAATTTTGTTCCTTTGGCTGCTGACTTAGCTCACCCAGGGTAGGTAAAACTTAGGCTCATTTAACTTAGTCTCTTTTCCTTTACTCTAGACATAACATATAACCACACAAATATTAGGGCATCAGAGCAATTCAGTGCTAGGCGTTCTCTATTCAGCTCTGTTGGCTATTAACATTTTTTTCCCCAGAAGTCGGAAATCAGAAATTCTTTACTAGAGTCAAACCTTTCCATATTCCTGCAAAACAGCCCATTCTAAATTCCTACACAGAAGTCAAGGTATGAGATGGCTTCCACTAGGATCTTTCCCCACTCTTTTGTATAATCAGTTTCATGGGTTTCCTCCAGTGCGCTCTATTGGATATTGACCATTTCCAGTCAGACTTGGTAAACATAAGACTCCTTCTCTTCCAGCAGGGAGTGGGAACAATTACACCCAGGGTTTCTCCACTCTGTTTTATTGGCAGTTGACCTTTTCCAGCCAGAGTGGGTAAATATAAGATTCTTTTCCTCTGCCAAGACTCTCACAAACCTCCATACAAATGCACAGTTCCAGTCTGGGTTTGCTCCACTTTGTTCCGTTGACTCTTGCTTAGGCTTTCTTCACCGTGTTCCAGTGATTGTTCTTCACTTTTCTACATACTTCTTTGTGTTGTTTCCACATCCTGTCAATGACTTTTCTTTGGGCTTCCTCCACTCTGCTATGACGAGTGTTCTTGTCTATTGATTATTAACTTTTCCCACACAGACTTGACTGTCGTTGCTGTTAAGTAACCCTGGTCGGTCTGGGCGAGCAGGCCCAACAACGCAAACAAGTAATCGCCCCTTCAGGGTCGTCCCAGGCAGTCACTGATGATCCATTACGGTAGACAGCGTGTCGTCACAGAAAGACGTGGGAAAGAGTGTACAGGTTCGGTTCTTGGATGGACGCCGCATGTGTAGCTCCACCACGGCAAGAAACAAAGGCAAGATAGTAGGCTACACATCACCCCGTTGTTTAGTTATATGGTTACCACAGCTTTGTAAATGGTTCTCTGGATTATATGAGACCAGTAACGTTGTCACTCATTGTAAAGCCACCTGAAGAGGAAAGAAAAGTAATAAAAGTGACAGGAAGGATAGGAATCATAGGAAGAGAGGAAGGCAGAGACAGAAAAAGAGTGATAAAGGACGAGGACGAAGTAGGTAGCGCCAAATCAAGTCGGTGGATGATGATCGCCACCAGCTACCACAATACTGGATATATTCGTCTCCACCCAAACTTCTCCAAAGTCCCACACAGATGTCACAGATGTCAGTGCTAGGCTTTCTTCCCTCGGTTTTTTAAGCAGTTCCACGACTTTCTCCTGTCTGCTCTATTGGCTGTTGATCTCTTTCACCTTGAGTCGGAAGATATTTGACTCTCTCCTTTTACTCCCACATTACTTGCTGGTAGGTGGTGGCGACCATCATCCACTCACTTGATGTATTGGTGCTTTCTTCTTCTTATCTTTCTTCCTCTCTGCGTGTCCTCATCTCTTCCAATTTCTCCCAACCTTCCTGTCACATTGTATTGCTTTTTTCTTTCAATTTCGTTGGCTTTCCACTGGATGGCAAGCTTAATGGTTTCTTATAACCAAGGAAACCATTTCCAACGCAGGGTGATAACCACATAGCCGAAAAAAAAAAAAAAGGATATAAAAGGGGTGACATGAAGCCTACTAAAGTGCCCCTATTGATTGAGTGGAGAGAAGCATATGCAGCGTCCATCTGGGAACCATGCCTCCACATTCTTCCTCGTGCCTCGCTGTGGTGAGGCGCTGTCTGCCACAAGGGAGCACTGCCTCACTCTTACGAGATGGCCCTCCGGGGGCGGTTGCTTGCCTGAGACTGATAGGTTTGCTTGGCCAGACATACCGAGGTTACTGAACAACAACTACGTCTCAAATAAGCACACAGAAGTCACGCTATGATAGTAGTCTGTGCTGAGCTTTCACCACTCTACTCAACTGGCTGTTGAGCTTTTCCATCTTCTGTCACTGCATGTTAGATTCTTATCCTTTACAAAGA
>NC_137053.1:55424678-55449678 GCF_032717465.1 Coenobita brevimanus
CATGGTGAAGCAAGGGACCTAACAGCGAAAATGCTGGAAAAAGTGGGACATGACGTTGGCGTGAAACCTCCTCTTCTCCCACAGTAAGGAGAGAAGTTCGTCCACCAACCTGCAATTATGTCAGGCTAAGTGTGACTAGACATCCGTGCAAGTAGCTTTTGGAGATGCGGACAGAGAGCCTTTTTTGACGCACGAATACTCGACGCCCTGGCAGCATGCTACTTGAATTTGTTACAAGAGGTTGCACGTTAAAAGGATGAAGGTGAGATCGGAGTCCACAAGGAAAGAATTTGAATGTCGCTCAAGCTTCATTCACTTCCTTGGGTTCACTTCTCCAGGTGATACAGGCTCACAGGTTCATCACACACATGTCAGATTTGCAGGCTTAACAACATAAAAGAAGCGGCATCCAAGGAGCTCCGACATAGCCTGAACGAGGTACCGTCTTGCTTTTTCCGAGCTAAAATCACATATCGGTATAGCCACTTCTTTGTTTCAGGGAAACAACATCCTCAAGCCTCAAACTCACTACTGTGTCAAACTTAAAGGTAACCATGGCAGAAAGCCAAATAAACATGAGATCCTCTGTGGTGATACATTTGACTTTGTAGTTAGGACAGACAAATTCATTAGCCTAGAAATAGCAACATACAGTAAGTTACTCTGTACTAGGCTAAGTAATTCACAAAGCTAGAGACGGCTGTCGACCAGTCGCTTGCGTGATCGAGGTAACTCAGTTTTCATTGAGAAGAGATGCCATGTGCCTTTCACATGGCGGCAAGATATGTATGGATGAAATTCTTCCGGTGGCAGTTAATACTAAATGAAATAAATTCATTGCATTGTTGCACACACAATGATGTACATACACTTGCTGGTTCTTTCCGACAAGGAGAGTATGTTTTCACCTCTCTTTATTTGTTTGTTTGTTAGTTTATTTGTCTGTTAGCAGGATTACTCCAAAACTAAGAGATATGAACCAGATTTGGTGGGAAGATAGCACATGTCCCAGGGAACAATCGATTAACTTTTGGGACTGATCCGGATAGTATTACAGATTCTGGGTCCGGAAAACACTTTCTGCGAAACCCTAATCAGTGAGGAGAAAACCTAACCCATTATGAAGAATGGTCTGGAAATAACGTTGCCCTTGTCGGAGACATGCGCTCCACTGAGTGTCCCTTTAGTTGAACGTGGAAAGAATCATTTGCAAATTATCTAACCTATCCCATCTGTGCTTATGTCAGTTTAATTTTTTACGAAATATATGCAGAAATTGTCAGGATATTAGGTTTTTTACCATAACCGGTCTCCCCTAAACTGAATTAAACAGTTTGTTGAAAATAATTATGTGGTGTGATGCGAAAAAGTGACTTGAGGGAGTGTGTGGTGTGACAGGGCGAAGTGTGCATGAGATATGTGTGTGTATGAGATATGGCAAAGCGTGATGTGGAAGTGCGAGGTATATGTGTGCAGACTGTCAGTGTACAGTTAAGGTGTAGCACTATGCGGTGAGACAGTGCAAAGTGTATCTGAGATGCAACGGTGAGTGTGTGTGTGTGTGTGTGTGTGTGTGTGTGTGTGTGTGTGTGTGTGTGTGTTGGAAGTGTGAGGAGTGACAGTGAGAAGTCTGTGGGAGGTGTAAAGGTGAGATATGACAGACTTTTTACCCCTTACGCACTGATGCCTAACACCACGTATACTCTTAAATAAACTGTTGTACCACACACTTTAGCACATTTCTCTTCCTTCCACATTACGTGCCTTCCGTCAGCTCCATCTCGCCACTGCCCCTTCAAAACGTTTTTCATACCTCGCGATCCATCACGGTCATTCCATTTTATGTCCTCTCTCTTCTCCACCAGCTCACCCTGTCCCTCCATCCCTCCACTTGTTTACTCCAGTCCCTCCCCTCCCCTCCACCTCATGCCTTCCTTCCATCCTCTCTCCCTCCTTCTCACGTTCTCTCCATTTCACCCTTTCACACAATCAAAACTGTAATACCACAGAATCACACCACAGTCACAATACCACACACACACACGCACACACACACACACACACACACACACACACACACACACACACACACACACACACACACACACACACACACACAAACGAAGAAGCCCTCCAAAGGGGTGAATCACACCAGCCGCGAGCTGATGCATATCTAGTCCGCCTTGGAATATGACCTTCACCTTGACCTACTTTCACCAGTTTCAAACTCGTAGGAGATTTTTTATCCATACTACACACCTGTAAAATTTTATGATATCTTGAGCGGTTGCGAAGTTATCGTGGTAACAGACACACAGACCTTGACCTACTTTCACCAATTTCGAACTTGTAATCGATTTTTTCCTTACTACACACCTGTAAAATTTTTTAATGATATCTTGGGCGGTTGCGGCGTTATCGTGCTAATAGACACACAGATACACATACAGACAAATTGAAAGCAATACCAGCTTCGTCATCGCGGCTGGTAAAAAAAAAAATGTTGTGATACCACCCTATAGTTAAGAGACCACACAGTAATAAATAAGTGTACGACCAAAAAAGGTCACACCAAGCCACCTCATTTACACATCCACCATACCGAATTACTGTTATACCACACCACCACCACAATCTTAAAAGGATACCACCATCACCACCACAGTACCAAAAACCACCACAGTTACGATATGATACCAACACTACAACTCCCACATCACACACAACCACATTTACAATACCAATAAAAGTACCACACCACAACCACCATAATTACGATACCGCCACAACTACCACACCACACACTACCACAATTGCAATACCACTACAAATATAAAAACACAAAGCACCACAATCACGATACCATCACACCACACAGGCACCCAGTTACACTATCACCGCACCGCAGCAATCCACAATTACAAGAGCACAGAGCATCCCACAATTACGATAGGGGAACACAATTAAGATAGCCTCTGAACTCAGTCTGCCTTACCTCTAAAATCACCAGAACAATTACCATAAACCTTAACCAGCTATTATCTTAGGGCCACGCACACACGTACACACACCCTACATACACATACATGCACACATTATTTATACACACACACACACACACACACACACACACACACACACACACACACACACACATACAACGCATACAATGATAGATATGAACACACATACATACACATACCGGGTACATAACTCAGCCCAGAATTATCTAACAGTCACGCACACGGGTACACACTTGCACGCATATATATACATACATACATACATTATATATACGCACACAATATACTTACCACACACACACACACACACACACACACACACACACACACACACACACACACACACACACACACACAAGCGCATGTACAGTATACACGTTACAATGACGTGCACATCATTATCATAGAGAAGGAACACACACACATACATACATATATACATACATGCCTACATACATACATACACATTTTACACATATACACACGCATACACAAACACTACAAATATGCGCAGACATATAAAAGTAGCTCACTTGACCCTCAGCCCACGTATATCTTAAGGGGAGAAGCACACGCACACGCACACAATACACACACACACACACACACACACACACACACACACACACACACACACACACACACACACACACACACACAAAGCCTTAGCCCATATCACACTGGGGAGGAGGACACAAATAAACACACGTTCAGCTGGAAACACATGAACCTGGGAAAGTGTGTGAAGTGCAGGTCTAGTTCCAATTTCTGACCTTCATCCATCACAGTTATTTTGTCTTTTCATTTATATCTGACACCTTCGTTCTTAAATGTCAGTTCCACCAATAAATATGTGATTTTGTCAAGTCTGTCAAGTGTACCAAATATTAGGCCTCTGCTACACAATGCTGTTCCAGGTTCATATGCTGCCTACTGTACATAACCTACATGCGCTTAGCCTATATACATACACATAAACTGATTGACATGTGTACAACTAGCTGCACATTTACTCACATGCATACTTACACATGCACGAACAAAGACAAATAAACACGTACACGCAAGTACATGCACACACACATAGCTCTAACGGGGAATACAATGGGAAGGAGCACACACACACACACACACACACACACACACACACACACACACACAGCTAGCGTGAAGGAGTTACACAACCTTGGTCGAGAGAACCCACTTGTCACATGTTCCTAAGCTACAAGCCTCTCTCTCCCCCCCCCTCTCCCTCACACACACAGACACACAGACAGACACACACACACACACACACACACACACACACACACACACACACACACACACACACACACACACACACACACACACACACACACACACACACACACACACACACACACACACACACACACTATATCTTCGTCCCTCACTTCTTTTTCGTAAGCTTCTCTTCTTTCAGTCTCACTGTTCCTCTTCCTTCTTCTTCTTCCATCTGGTCTTTCCCCTACTTCCCGTAATTGCATATATTCTTCCTTCCCTCCTCTTTTCGCTTCCTTCTCTCCTTCCCTCCCTAGTCTCTTCTCTCCTCTCCTTCCCTTCTTCCCTCTTCTTTCTTTCTCATCTTATCACTTACCTCCTCATCCATACCTCTCATACCTCCCTCCATTCCCTTCATCCCTCTCTTTCTTCTTCCTTTCTTTCATTTTTCTCTCCTCCCCCACCTGCTCCCCTTCCTTCCCTCTGTTCTCTCCCATCCTCATTCCTTCTCTCTATTCTCTGTTCATTTATTACTACCCTTTCCTATTCAATTTCTTTCCCACTCGTCTATCCTGTAATTCCTTGCTTCACCTTCGTCCCCATCTTCCCTTCCACTTCTTTCTCTCCTCTCCGTTATTCTACTCATTCTTCTCCCTTTCTCCCCTCCTCCCTTTTTTTTTTCGTAGCCTTCCTTCTCCCTTTCTCACTCTTCTTCTTCCCTACCCGTCTCTTCCTTACACTCCTCCTCCTCTGCCTCCGTCTCCTACGTGTCCCCTCACTTTCCTCTGTCTTTTTTTTTTTCTCCTCTCGCATTCACCATTTACCCCTCCCTCCCTTCCCTTTGCCTTGCTTCCTACCATCTCTCCTCTTTCCTCCTCCTCCTCTCCCTCCCTGCCCTTCCACCCGTTCCCTCCCCCTACTCTTCCCTTCCCCTCGCTCCATTCCCTTCCTCTTCCTTCGCTTCCCTTTCCTCCTCCTCCTCCTCCGCCTTCCCCTCGTTCCTTTCCTTCCCTCCTCCTTGCTTTTCCACTTCCATTCTCCCCTTCTTCCTTCCCTCCTCCTTACTTCTCCCTGGTTCCCCTTCCTTTCTCTTGGGTCCCCTTCCCTTCCGTTCCCTCTTCCTCACCTTCTCTTTCCTTCCCTTCATCTCTCCTTCCTTCCCTGCCCACTCAGACTTCCCCTCCTTCCCTCCTCCTTCCATTCCCTTCTCATTTACTTTCCCCTCCCTACCCTCTTCCTTCTCATTAATTCCCGATTATTTTCCATTCTCCTTTACATCCATTCTCAGTTACCCTCCCCTTTCCATTAACTCTTTTCTCTCAACCATCATCCTTCCCTCCCACCCTACTTATTCTTACCTCCCCCTTTCCTATCCTCCTTTTTCCGTTCCATTCCAATTCATTTTTTCCTCCTTATCCTATTCCTCTCCACCCTTGCCATTCCATTTTTCCTTTCCTCCATCCCTACTCCCCTCCTCAATCCCTCCTTCCTTTCCCTTCCCTTCCCTTCCCATTCACTCTTCCCACCCCCCTCTTCCTTTCTCCCCCCGTCCATCTTCCCCTCGGGTGGGCGTGATCCTCCCAGCTGCGGTGCTTCCCAGGCTTCTCCCCGTCTTAACACTCACCTTAGATGCTGGGGAGGGAGGCAGGGAGGGGCTGGAGAAGAGGAGAGATGGAGGAAGGGAGGGGAAGAAAGAAGAGAGAGGTTAGAGGAGGAGAGGATGGATAGGAGGGAGGGAGTGGAGGAGGAGAGGAACTGAGGGCAGGGAGGGGAAGAATGAACAAGGAAAATAGATATAAGAAAAAAAGAGAAGGAGGAGGAGGAGGTGAAGGGTAAGATGGAGGGGTGACTGAAGCAAGTGTGACAGGAGGGAGTAAGGCACCCCACACTGACCTCCCTAACACCAAACATCCCCAATCTTCTTACGCTTTTCCACAAATGTTCAGCCGCCCCTTACAGCCTCCGAAGAACTGGGCGAGGGTATCCAGGGGGCGTATTCTCGTCAGCTTGAAAGGCCTACTATAGTGCGTTTACTCTAACCTGTGAAAAGACTTGTAAGCACTTCCAGCCCGGTGCAATCAGGCAAGAGGGCCAATTTAACTATTTACCAAGGAGACTCATTCCCATCTTGTAACAAAGGATAATCGAAGTTCATTCAACCATGATTTTTAATATTCAGATTGTGGAAGTGCCCCTCTTTTGTCAGATGTAAACAGACACAGCACTAAACCTCTTCCTTACCTTTATGATTCTGCATTTGATACTTTATTTTGTCGTCTGGGGTACATATAAAAACTACGTATATATTAAAAACATATTAAATGCATACAAGAAAATATTAGAGGGGGAGGGGGGCTTCTCCACATACAGCTCTGGTAAATACAGTGGAATGAAAGGCTTTTCGACTCATCAGTTACCTCTTTTTACCGACTCCCTTCAGCTTTTCTCTCCTCCCCGCACTGTTGCATCTTTATCTCTTTATTTTCCAAATGACAATGTTCACTGATCTTCTGAATGTCCTGCTTGCATCTTTCCTCTATTATGGCGGCCTCGTAACTCACTTTTGACAGCGCACTCTCATCCCTTTCTGTCCAGTTATCTAATGCAAGAGATATATTAAACTGTAAGACCTTCATGTAAGCAATAGGTCAGCTCTGGGACTGAGTTCCTCAGTTTGTATATTCATCTGCTAATGACTCCGAGCTTTTGAAGATCAGTGTGTTCAGGCTTCTCGTGATGAACACATCTTGAATTTTGTTTCTCTCTCTCTCTCTCTCTCTCTCTCTCTCTCTCTCTCTCTTTATCTTTCTTCTTCTTCTTCTTGAAAAGACCAACTTTGCTGGGTTCTAGCCTGTAATTTTTCTTCTTTGCATAAAAAAAAAATAAGAATAAGGCGCTTTAAAGCCTCCTAATCTGACGAGAATAAGGGTTATGGATTGTTCTAGGAGGTGGAGTTTCCAAGAAGTAAACATCCTCGGCCTAGAATGCTAAGAGGGATGGAGAAGGGGAAGTCCACGAAAAAGGAAAAAATAATAATAATAAGGCAAAGAAAAATGTATCATGGGAGAAGAAAAAGAAGGACAACCTCCCAGGATATAGTCGGCTCCACTTGTAGCTTTCCATAACTTACCAAAAGCTTTGGCTCACAACATTTTATAGGCTTCTGTTATGAATTCATAAGTTTCCAGCTAGCCGCACGGTTTCCCAGTCTTCAAGCTAACTTTCAAGGATATTCCACTCTATTTGTTGGTTATCATGGCTTCCAGCTGACCTTATCAACTATACTTACTGAAGCCTAGTTATATCTAGATACATGTATGTACTATATTTCACAGGATTTCAATAGCTGACAAACGTTTTAATGAAATTTTGCATACACAACCAATTGGGATCCAACATGTAACATTTTGTGCTTAGTCCAGGGTGATGTCCTCTGAGGAGGTGTTTTGGCTGCTACACCCCCGACGCGGCAAGCTGAGGTGAGTGGGGCGACCGAAGGTCCTTGAAGTATTTTATAAACTTCCTGGAGCGTCATCTGACAGATGTAGCATTATTTATGTGCCTTGCTAACCATTCCATTCTTCCATAAGACTCACAGGAGCTTACAGTCATATTTGTATGTTTCCATACGTTTCCAGCTGCAGTTCTTCTCCCTTAACTTAGCCCAGACTTTCATCCTTTTGCAGCTTGTTTCACGTGGCTCAATAACAGAATTAATAATACTATAGCTTTACAAACTTTTCATATCACGTTTCGTGAACAGTATTATATTCTAGTGTCAGTTTGTTGTTACAACAGTTTTAGGACAGGTTAAAGCAAAAAAAGGTTATTTTATAGGCTTCTATATCTGCAGCTCATATTGCAGGATTCATGGTTCCACTCATAGGTTATCTTGGTTCCAGCTAATAATTCAGTTTTCCATATACGTCCAGGAACAAAAGGTCATAGATGTTTGCTGTCATGACTTGCCAGCCAGTCATTCCAGTTTTACAAATTTCCAGCCAGTATCCAGGAACTTCAGCTCACACTTGTAGTTTTCTACGCTTTCCTGCTGACTTTAGTCCCCTAGGTATATTCTGCCAGCTTTCCTGGAACTTCAGCTCTCATTTTTGTTTTCCACAGCTACCCGCCAACTTCAGTCTCCCAGATACTTTCAGCCAATTTTCCTGGAATTTTACCTCACTTCGGTAGTCTTTCATAGTATACTACATAGAAGCACGAGTTTCCATATCGTCCCAGCCAGCTTTCCAGATTATCCAGCACCACCTGTAGCCTTCTTTGTATTCCAATTGGCCTTAAAGCATTCTACATTTCCAGTCAACTTCCAAACTCGTCTTATAGTTTTAGCTTTCCAAAATTTCCAGCTAACCTCAGTTTTCCATTAAACTCCAGGAGCTCTATGTCGTGATTATAGTTTTCCCTAAGTTTCCAGCTACAGTATCATTACACCGTTCTATCAACATCCAGCCAATTATCCTGGAATTTCGGTTCACTTTTGTAGTCTTCCATACGTTTCCAGCTAATATCACAAGCTCCCATGAGTTTCCAGCGAATATTGCGGGCTTCCATAAATTTACAGCTAATACTGCAGGCTTCCATAAGTTTCTAGCTAATATTACAGGTTTCCATAAGTTTCCAACTAATATTGCAGGCTTCCATAAGTTTCCAGCTAATATTGCAGGTTTCCATAAGTTTTTAGCTAATATAGCTGGTTTCCATAAATTTCCAGCTAATATTGCAGGCTTTCATAAATTTCCAGCTAATATTGCATACTTCTATGAGTTTCTACCTACAGTAATACTGCAGGCTTCCATAAGTTTCCAGCTAATTTTGCAGGCTTCAATGAGTTTCGATCTAGTATTGCAGGCTTCTATGAGTTAAGATCTGATATTACAGGCTTCCATAAGTTTTCAGCTAATATTGCAGGCTTCCATAAGTTTCATGCTAATACTGGAGGCTTCCAAGAGTTTCCTGCTAATACTGCCGCCTTCTACGAGTTCCCAGCTAATATTGCAGGCCATAATAAGTTTCCAGCTAACACTGCAGGCTTTCAGATATTTCCAGCAAACATTGCAGGTTGCCATAAATTTCCAACTAACACTGCAGGCTTCCACAAGTTACCAGCCAATACTGCAGGCTTCATAAGTTTCCAGCTAATATTGTAGGCATCCATAAACCTCCTGCAGCTTTCCAGGGTATTCATTATCACCTGTAGCCCAGGATAATTTCCAGGCATCTTTACGACCTTCAGTAAATCTCTAGCCGGCTTTTTCAGGAATTCCGGCTGTTATTTTTTTTAGTTTCCCATACTTTAATTCTAATCTTTCCATATTCTCCTAGCCAATTTTCCAGGGGCTTTAGTTGATACGTGTAGCTTCCAACAATTTCCATCTAACCTTCATAAAAACTTCCAGCCAACTTTCTAGGAACTCTGACTCCCATTTCAAGCCCCCCAGACTTCTAGTAAGTTATTATAGCGTTGCATATACTTTTCAATTGTACGAATTTCATTACTCCCTAATGTAATTGCAATAGCCAGTTCCATGTGGCACTTCCTGGGAGTAAGGACCCGATGCAAAGCTACCGTGGTATAGAGCACTCAAATCGTAGGAGTCATAATTATCCTATGTCTGAGGCAGCATTTAATAAGCAGGAAAATTCTTAATGACGTTTTAGATTCGGATCACTGCGAGAAATGATATAGTTTTCAATCGACTTGTATGTTACTGGACCATTAAGGGTCGTTCATAAACTACCAAACAGCTTTACAGCCTTCCATATGCTTCTGGTCAACACCCCTCCAAAAATTTCCAGTCAGCCTCCATAAATTTGCAGCTAGCCTAACAACAGTATTTATAAACTTCCAGTCAACAACTTTCCAAAACTTCCAGCCAGTGCCCATAAATTTCCAACCAACCTTACAACCTTCCATCACTTTCCAGCAAATCTCCTACAGACTTTCAGACAGCGCTCAGTCCTCCATAGAAATTTTCCCCGTTCGTCATCCATAACTCCTCACAACCTTTTATATATTCCCACCTTAGCTTACAACCTTTCACAACCTCTTACCCCCTCTTGGATCGGAGCCCCGGTGCGGGAGTTCCTTAGATAAAAACCCTACCACTGTACTCCCAAGGTGGCCATGTGTTTTAATATTGAATGCCCTGTTTTAGCCTTTCATATATAATGTTCATTTTCTTATCAGGTAAAGCACTATGGATACAATTGTTTAAATATCTTCTGTTTTATAATTTCGACCAGTTTATTGTACACATACTTACGCAATGTATTTTAAAACTTGTGGCCAAATAAAATATCCACCTATCCGTTCAACCATCCACCCATCTGTCTGTCTATCTGTCCATCTATCTATCCACCACATACCTACCACATGTATGTATGTATGTACCGCAACCGGCTTGTACGCGTCTGGCACTGGCGGGCAGCTCCTCTACGCAGTCCACGTCCTGGCCATATTTCGCGGATCCTGAAGGCCAACTGATCCGCGGGGGAGGGAAACACCATTTTTTGTCACTGGATTCGTGTCCTTTCCTTCCCCCCCCCCCACCAAAAACTTTACACATGACTATACAGTAGGTGTGGAAGGACTTCGGAGTGTGGGATGAGAAAGTACAGTCGATTTTAAAAAGTATAGCATAAGAGGAGTGCGATGATATCCGAAGTAACTATATATTCAAAAATGATCGATATGTCTTGTCAGTCCGTTATCATCTGAATATGGAGATAATACTGGCAAGAAAATGTGATAAGCAAGTGATATATGACATCCTCATGAGAGCAATTTTATCAACACGAGGAAAAACAAAAACATTCAGTACTTTCCACCGGCCATAGTTCGTGGTGTTAAACTGTTCGCGCCAAGTGAGCACCGATAATTCTTTGATCGACTGTACATGTATAAAGTATGTTGTAGGGGCTGTGTATGTAAGTAAATGTGCGTATGCCGTAATGGGAAGCTAACAGGGTGCAAGCATGGGAAATCACGTAAAAGTGCATACCAGTACAGGTTCTTATCCCTGCAATCCGGCAATGAAATTAAATTATATTCCTGCTATCTCCGGATGATTTTACTCAAACTCTGAGAGAACTTTCGAACTGGAGATGGCTAGATATTTCCCTCATTAACCGTTTCAGTACCAGGGATCGTCACTGTCATGAAGGAAATCGTCCGGAAACAGCAAAGATATAATGTTAAAAAAAAGGTCATTGGACTGAAGAGGGTAAATGTCCGCCGCCGGATGGAAATGAATCCAGATCAGGGGGAACTGACAGAAGCACATGTTTCTCATTCGACTGGCGAGGAAGAATGGATAAATAAAAATAAAGAAATAAATTGGCCGTTATGGAGCCGAAGGGAGAGAAACTTTTGGTAACTTTACAGCCTTCTTGAAAACAAATAGATTAAAAATAAATAAAACTTTTGGCCACTCCAACATTTTTATAAATAAACTTCGGGTACCATACAATCTTTCCACGTATTTTCTTTCGAAGTCTTCAAACCCTTTCAAACTTCTGGCGTCATATTTCACTATCATCGTCCGCCTTGCCAGCTCTTTTCAGAACTCTGTTTTTTTTTTTTTTTTTTTTTTCAACAAGTATAGGTACAAAGTTTTTTAATTTCCCTTTTTCGTAACTCATTAAAGTAATGGTATCACTACGAATGTCAAAACTTCATTATCTTGTTTTTATTTTTTATATTTAACAAACAATAATCTTTTAAGCGTTTGACTATTAATAACACAGCTGAGTCTATCTTTGCTTATAAAGATATTCAAAGCATTTTAACTTTCCATATCTTTCTTTTAAACACTTTTCACCCAGTAAGAAGACCCCAATTTTGTTTTTTAGAACTTTTCATTTTCAAATAAGGAAAAAAAAAAAAGGGGGGATATTCAAAGTGTCTTCACATCAAAACACCGTGAACTACTTAACCTCTTCTTCCCGCTGAAGCAATTTTGTGGTCTATCCCTACTCCTCCCAGACGACTTTAGTCAGTTTTGGAAATACCTCTTACTTTGAAGGGATAAATGAAGGCTGCATCTAACTCCCCCATTTCGAAGTCTGTCCAGAGCTTAATAAAAATTATATAAAATGGCAAGAAAAATATAACAATACGAAATCGGCCTGGAAGGGGTATGTGAAGAATAAAATTATACCCACAAATATTAGAGTTGTTTACTGGGGATAAGACTCTGGAAAGGGACGCCTTCATGTGGTGGAGCAGATATACATTAAGTGGGCGGTGGAGCTGCCCGGTTATACAAACGTCCGTCAAATCTCCTCTTATACCGCTGAATGGAGGATGGGAGACTGCAGGAGAGGGACAAATTCAGCCTGCAGTTCACCAAGTTCACATTTCAAAACATGGGACTATCATCTACTACTACTACTACTACTACAATCCAATTCCTACTCCAACTCCAACCACTACCTCCACTACAACTATTACTACTAGTACTACTACTACTACTGCTACTACTACTACTACTACTACTACTACTACTACTACTAGTACCACTGAGGAGATAAAAAGTTTCGGCCAGAGTTGGATCCCTGAGTTCATCGCTACATTCTTTATAATTATAATCTTTCAAACAACCAAACACAATTTGTGCCCGCCTGATTTTCTGCCTTCTACTTCTTCCATTTTATCTTCAGTCTGCCACTTTTTCTCCTTTTTCTCCTCCTCCTCCTTCCTCTTCCCTATCTTCTTCTTCGTCTTCCCCCCTTTCTTCTTCTTCTTCTTCTTCTTCTTTCTTCAACCTCTAACACAAACAAACTTCCAATATTTTCCACGATTTTCCCATCCGACACAGTTCCCCTCCTCCCACCTCCATTCCTCACCACCTCTCACGATTACCAAACTTCGCGAAAACAAAGCCGATTCCATTTCCCCAATTCCCACACCTTTTGACGTCCGTTCATAAATTTCGTTTTTGTCTCCTGAATACGCCTTTAAGTAAGAACTCTTCCGATAGCCAATAATGCCGGTGGGAATAAGTGAGCTGTTCCTCTCTGAAGTATAGAGGAAGTCTATGAATTTACGAACCCACAAAGAAATATATATACAGAAGAAAAAAAAAATCGTACTGGCACCTTGAACTACAATGTACCAAATAATTACACCATCTGTTAAGAGAAGGAATAATAAGAAGTAAAAGCGCTGTTTTCCCTTTTCTCTATGGAAATGTCTGTCATTATATATTATCTACTTTCTATCTTACTGGATTATTAAAAGCCCAGTGGTACTTCTCGTTTTTCTGCGCGAGATTTTTTTTTCCTTACCAGTCTGTGATCGTTCTTCCAAACTGATTCTTAGTCTCACATTCAATTTTTAAGATGCAGGAGAATTTGTAGGAAACAAATTGTCCGTTGGTCACTCACTAACGATATTCGGAAACGGGTGCACATATTTCAGAGTAGTACAATTCTATTACAGGTATTTCTTCGTCATTTCGCGTCAAGCTTGGTACAACTGTTTATTGGAGGAAAGACCCATAACACATTATTATTATTATTATTATTATTATTATTATTATTATTATTATTATTATTACTATTATTATTATTATTATTATTATTATTATTATCAATACTATTATATTATTATTATTATTATTATTATTATTATTTAGGACTCTTGACAAGATTTATGGGGTTAAAAGTCATACCATTCCTCCCCACACACAAAACTTAGGCATCTTGTGTTCCTGTATGTTCAGTAATTACCCTGACAACCTGCAGATAATAATGTCAGCGTACAGTAGGTGTGTGGAGACCATCTTGCATTCCTTTGATAATAATGGAATCTTTAACTGTTTCATATCTCCTGTTTCCTTTGCTCCCTGATAAAAAGATTCGTACCGTATTGCATGCACCCGGCAACACTTCCAGGCCGGACCAAGAGGCCATAGAAATGACACACACACAAAGGAGAGAGGTAGGTGGGAAGGGAGAGAGAGAGAGAGAGAGAGAGAGAATTTCACCGTACCCAGGAACCTAAACATTCAATAGCCTCCTCTTCGGCCGTCGACACATTCTAATTTACTTTCTCTCCACCTTCATTACACTGTCGAAAGAGACAAAGGGAAATAGCTGTGTGTCATGACTCTTTCTCCGTCTCATTTTTTCAAGCATTTGTAACCTTTTCTATTTAGTCAACTCTCTCTCTCTCTCTCTCTCTCTCTCTCTCTCACACACACACACACACACACACACACACACACACACACACACACACACACACACACACACACACACACACACACACACACAATATCATGCAACAACAAGGACTACGGAACTCTGAATGGATAGTTTCTGAACCCCCGTAAGTTGAGCGGAAATCACACTTCAAAGACTGGGTGTGTTGCCGGGAATTGATATCAAGGAAAATGATATGGCCACTACAGAATAAAGCATGGTATCTTAGCTGGATGATTTTTAGAGGAAACAGTTCCGAATATTGACAATACTTTAGCAGGTCAATATAGCTTAACAACTGGTCTTGATGTACAAATGGGAAGATGTTTAGTGATTCTCTAGCAAGTCACCGATATAAACTGTATAAGATTATGAAAAAAAAGTAAAAAAACAAAACTAGATACTAATAGAAGATACCACAACAGAAGTTTAGCGTTAAAGTCTTATGGAAATTGCAAAGATATCAATGGCTAATATGTCAGAAAAGAAAAGAAATAAAGATAGAGCACCTTGAAGGAAACCCCTTTACAGAAAATACGCTAAAAATTGTTTAATAATTTAACAAAAGAGGGAAATTTCTCGTTATGATACAAAAAGAGATTATTCCATTTTGGAGGGAATAATGCAACTTATGGAAAACAAAAACAAAAAAAAAAAGGAATGGATGAATAGAAATAAAACAATAAATTTCTAAGCAGCAGTAAAAGAGAACGCAAAAAATCAGTAAATCATGGGAAATACAAGACTATTGGAATAATAACACAGACAAAGTAAAGCAAGGAAAAATACATGACTAGGTAAGGGGAACTGATGAATAAAGGAAGATAAATGGATAAATAAATAAATACATGAATAAAACTAGGGCAGTACAGGAATCGGCAGGAAAAACACAGGCCACAGCAATATATTCTGCTTAACAATACGGTCATCTCCCCCGGGGCTGCGTCTGTCCCTCCAAATGAATGGTTCCTGGTGGTTTCTTTCTCACACAGACATTCATCTTACGTGCTCTCTCTCTCTCTCTCTTTCTCTCTCTCTCTCTCTCTCTCTCTCTCTCTCTCTCTCTCTTTCAAACTTTGGCAATTACGTTCAACAGGAAGGTTTTTACAAGGCTTTGATTAGCGCCGCTCGTCATGCTGCCCTGAAATGACTTCCCTCCGACACTGAGAAAGGTGTGTGTGTGTGTGTGTGTGTGTGTGTGTGTGTGTGTGTGTGTGTGTGTGGAGAGAGAGAGAGAGAGAGAGAGAGAGAGAGAGAGACGCTTTCAACTCAGTGTCATCTCTTCTGCGTACTTCCTGACGACTTTATTCCTATTAACAAGGAGTCTTAGCTGTTGAGGGATGTGTAAGCAACCCATCTAAAGCCTCCAATTCGAAAGGTTTCCCACAGTACAAGGCCAGTTGTCTGGTGGTTGGAAAATATGTATGCCATCACAGCGACAGCGTGATGACGGGATTGCCAAATTACTCACTACCGAATTCCTCGTACTTGATCCCTTATGGACCTAATCCAGCTGGAGCGCCTTAACCCAATGGACCACTAGGCATTCATTATTTCGCTGTGTGTTACCGCCCAAGGTAGCCACTATTTTATTGGATCAAGGGAACCCTCTGGCTTGCCATTCAGTGTAGACACCTGAAGGTCAGTGACGTAGCCAGGGTGGTGGCCGGTGTGGTCTTGGCCATCCCTAAAATATCCATGCAACCCAAGTACCACCCCCAGTCATCGAGATAATATTCCCGGACCCTCTGAGGCGTTTTCCTTCGGCCGCCCCATAATCAGGCTTGGTAACCCCTTGGCCATCCCCTTTTCAAAATCCTTGTTACACCCTTTCTGACGGTAGGGAGTAAGTGGATAATGTGCACCACCACGTAATAGGAAGATGAAAAGTTCGCTGACACATCCTTGGTGTCTGTGGTGATACAGGATGATACTAAACAAGCTTGTTGTAACCCCATACTATCCTGAATATGAACCTTTTTGTACGCAATAATCAGGAAATTTAGGGATTGAGTTAAGAGATGTTTGCATTACCAAGCAGATCCACCACTCGAATACGGTATATCGGTGTCACCACATGAAGGTATTTCTCTCCAGCAACTGACAAGAATATGTGTAGGAGAGATTATAATATGATATAAATGACAGAAATATATAAGGAGTCCCTCTACTTTCGGGAAAGGAGGAAAGGTAGGGAAAAGGGGTAGACACCATGAAACAATTACCCGCGATGTTCATCTCCAGACCTGGCCTTTGAGCCTGTGGCGGGTGACTTACTCACTGTCCTGTAAGAACAGACCTTGACACAGATAATACTTTGTTCTAACAAAGACTTGCTGCCTCCAGACAATAATATTCAGCTTAGGAGAGACTATTCAAACTATAGGGTATCCGCATAACCCTCAATATCCCCTTCACTGTGAGAAGCCATTTTAAATCTAAAAACAGGAAGCGGTGCCAAGGCACAGCAAACCCGTCCCCGGCAGTTATTTTAGTGCTGACGTATAAACACAACAGGATATCTAGTCAAAGATGTCACATACCAAATCTGGAGTACATCGCGTGAAAATTGACAATTTATGCCCATTTGAAATTTTAGGCCCGACGCACCTGACACTGATCCGCCCATTGCTAACTGGGGGTGACCCCCCTGATGTAATTAGGCATATTATAGGATGCAGATTTGAAAGATGCTCCTTTAGGTTTTGGTTTCATGTCGATATGACGAATTTGAAAGGAATTAAAGGGAAAAATACTACAATATTTTTTTTTTACCCATTTTGCGCCTACAGCCTAGGCCTTGGCCCAATTTGGCCCCAATTTTAATCAGGTGATCAGAAGGTCATAGCCCATCATCTCTGTAATTTAAGTCAAAATCGCACCAGTAGTTATCGCGCAAGACTGTTAATAGGCAGAGAGACAGACAAACAAACAAACAGACAAATTGAGTGAAAGCAATACTCGTCCCCGAGCTCCTCCGGGGCGGGGACGAGTAAAAATTATCCGAGAATAGTAAGAATGAAACGCAAATGTACATCCTCGGGCCGTAGAGGTTAAGAACTAGTTTATCGGGAAAGAAAGTTGGTGAAAATGGGCGAAAACTCAATTTGCCAGTCTGGCCCGAAGTTAGAGGCGAGACCAATCCCGTTACCCAATCTGCCTTCCAACCGCAGAAGATTCGGGGAGAGAGAGAGAGAGAGAGAGAGAGAGAGAGAGAGAGAGAGAGAGAGAGAGAGAGAGAGAGAGAGAGAGAATGAGAGAGAGACAGTGTTCAAAAGCTGAATCGCTCATTTCGCCAGTTCTTGTTGGTGAAAAGGCATTATGTGTGTGTGTGTGTGTGTGTGTGTGTGTGTGTGTGTGGTGTGTGTGTGTGTGAGTGTGTGTGTGTGTGTGTGTGTGTGTGTGTGTGTGTGTGTGTGTGTGTGTGTGTGTGTGTGTGTGTGTGTGTGTGTGTGTGTGTGTGTGTGGATAAAACCATTGATAAGCTGTGTGTTCCGGCTCCGTGGTCAAAGTTGGTGAATTTTATACAACTGGCTGGTTATATCGAGTCCATCTCTCTCTCTCTCTCTCTCTCTCTCTCTCTCTCTCTCTCTCTCTCTCTCTCTCTCTGACATGAATCGACTTACACAAAGAAATAACACACACACACACACACACACACACACACACACACACACACACACACACACACACACACACACACACACACACACACACACACACACACACACACACACACACCAAAGGAACATATACGTACAGATACATGGTACACATGGTACTGCAAAACCCTTCCTTCCCCCAACACACACAATAAAAGGGTTTCCTAGTATCGAGAATATTGTTTACGCATGGTCACAGCCTAACGCCATCACCATCACTCCCGTCACCACCTCTATCCCCAGCACCAACGTCGTCACTACCCTTTATCTCCATCACCACTACTACCTCTGTCACAACTACTCCTATCACCACCTCTAATCCCAGCACCAACTTTGTCACTACCCTTTATCTTCACCACCACTACTACCTCTGTGACAACTACTTCTATCATCACCACTATCCCCAGCACCAGCTCTGTCACTACCTCCATCATTACCTCTGTCACCACCACTACCACAACTCTATGTCTGTCACCTACCCCATCGCCTCCACCATCACCACCACCACCACCACTACTACAACCACCATCCCTGTCACCACTACGATCTTAAACACAAGCTTGGTCACCACTCTGATCACCACCACAACTGTTACTCGCTCTGTCATTACCCTCATCGTTTCCTTCACCACTACCACCACCACTACTGCCGTCACCACAATAAACCCCAACACTACCTCTCCCATCACCTAGATCACCACCACTTCTATCACCACTACTCTTTTCACCATCAATACCATTCATTAAAAATTCTATCATCACCACTACCCTTTGCATTATCACCACTTATATCACCACCCCTACTAACTGTCACCACCATCCTCTATCATATCATTTTTAGAGTCACAACTACGCATATCACCTTCACCATGACCACCTTATTCTTCAGTACTAGTATTTAACATTTTCAACATCACCAGGATCATTTTCACCACTCGTCATCACATTTTATGACGCTACTTTCATCACCAACCTCTATTACCTTACCTACCTCACTACTGCTGTCGTCCTCCACCTCCTCCTCATCATCATCACCATCACATCACCCATCCATCACTTTACCACCATCATCCTTATCAATACAAAACTCACAGCGACCTTATCATAATCATTATTATCATCACAATCATCATCAACCCTACATCCTTTATAACCACTCTTACTCCAGTCGTCATTATCATCATCAACATCATCATCATCATCTTCACCACCTTTACCACCATCACTATCGCCATCACCATCATCTTTACTCACAGAATCATATCAACCCACGTATCAAAATCATCATCATCATCATCACCATCATTACAAACACACAAACTACCAGTACCACCACCTTCATCATCGGCACAGCCACACACAATAACTAGCACCACCATCATCACTACTACCTTCACCATATCATCCATACCATCACTATTACCCCAACACCATCACTTTTACCCTCAAATTCATCATTATCAAAGTCATAAACGGCACAGGAACCATCATCATCATCATCATCATCATCATCATCCTTGCTCCCACATCCATACCGCCACCCACACTGCTACTCACACTCTCCCTACCTCCACCCTCATCCTTTCTATGCACACCCTCACTCTTGCCCCATTTACTCACATTCTCGTCCCCACCCTTCCTATTCATACCTTCATCCTCATCCTTCGTGCTCAAACCCTGAACTTCACCCTTCCTACCCATACCATCATCCTCATCCTTGCTCTCCACACCCTCATTCCCACTTCCTACGTACATCCTAACTCTCATCTTACCTACCCACATTCTAACCCCCACCCTTGCAACTCCCTACCCACACCCTCATCTTCATGGTTACTATCTTCTACACCCTGCCTACCCAAACCCGTGTCTCACCTTCCTACTCACATTTTACCTACCCACACCCTCATCCCCACCCTTCCTACCCGCGCCCTCACTTCATCCTACCCACATCCTAATCTTCACTCCCCCCCACCCACATCCTAATCCTCACCCTCTCTACCCACACCCTAATCCCAACCCTTCCTACCCTCACCCTTATCCTGATCTTTCCTACCCACACCCTCATCTTCACTCTACCACACCCTAATGTTCACCCTTCCTACCCTCAACACCCACCCTCACCCTTTCTACCTACACTCTCTTCCTCATCCTTCCTACATACACCCTCATTCTCACTCTAAGTACCCATAATCTCATCCTAACCCTTCCTACCTACACCCTCATCCTCACCCTACCCACACCTTACCTTTCACATCCACATCATCATCCCTACCCATCTTACTAACAGTTTCATTTTCCTCCCTATCCCCACTCTTACCGCCCCTACCTTCACCCTCCCAACTTACACCCTCATCTTCACCTTCCCTCATCCCACACCCTCATCCTCACCCTATCCACACCCTAATTCTCCCAACACCCAACTCACACACTACCCACAACTATTTACACTCACTTCATTTACACCTAACCCCACGCAAATGAGTCTCTCACGCAAATTACATTCCTATGCCTGGCTACCTGGGCGTTGCAATTTACCTGCGTGTTGGTAATTAATGGAACAATGCTCGTCAATAATCCTAATTTGCCTGGTGGGGGGATGAGGCAGCGATGCGGGGAATGCTGATCGCAGTTACGTGGAGATTAGTGATGTGGAAAAATGTCTGGACTTCTAATTATGTACAGAATGGTGATTAGGAAATGGGCGTTACACAGGATAATGATTGGAAATGTGTGAGCTGTTTATATAATGATGATTAGAACAAGGGAGTTAGGTTGGAGATTGATGATGGAAATGGGAGTTAGGTTTGAGACTGGTGAGTGGAAATGGAAGTTAAGTTATAGCTTGTTGACTATAAATGGGGTTATGTAAGATGGTGTTTGCGAAATGTGAGTTACGTAGATATTTGCAGTCGAAAAATGGGTAATATGTACGTCTGGATAAAGCGTTATAAATGGCTGCTGAATGATGAGTTTGAAAGAGAGAAGGTTTGGTGTCAGCGGTCCAATGTTTGGCCCTTGGCCTTTAATTAATGCTGCTAATGTGGGCAGCGGGATGCAGCTTGGGAAGGTGGCGGGTGTGCCTGGGTTGACTGCTGAAATGTCGAAGGCCTCAGGAGATATAGGGGTGGGTTTAGTTACTGATTTGATAAATTCGATTATATATGAGTGTGTTTCTCCAGATGACTAGCTGAATACTGTGATTGTATATGTTTATAAATGGAAAAAGTGGTGCCCTGGAAAGTGGAAATTATAGAGATATAAAACTTTTAGAATAGATAATGAGGGCGATGGAGAAAGTCACATAAGGTATGATAAGGGAAGGAGTGAATACTGATGAGATGCAGTTTGGGTTTATGCCAGGCAAAGGGACCATTGATGCCGTATTCATTGCCTGACAGCTTTAGGAAAAATACATAGGAAAAAAATGGGAGCTGTACTTTGCTATTCGTTGATCTGGAGAAGGTCTTTCACCGGGAGCTAGGGAGGTGGTTGTCACGGGGTTTTTAAATATCACGGAGTTTTTAAAATAAATGTTTAAATATTATTTAATTGATATTAATATTCAATAATATTAAAGAGCAGGGACAATGATTGTCTTGCTACATCAAGCAATGATTACTTTACGCTGGCCTGCTTCTCACGATTCTCTCAGAACTAGAATTTATAAACTTTCTCAACAGTACACAGCAGAGATTAATTACTCACAAATGCTGAATTAGTACTGTTAGCCTCTGGAGAAAGTTACTTCACCCCTGACAATAAATAACTAATACTAATAATAATATCAGGTCCTTGCTGATGCTTAACTCCTATCTGGCACAACGGATTTTAAGTTAATACAACAAGACTGGTCTAAGTACCAGTTATGAATAGTAAAACGTCTATGCAAGCTAGGAGCTATGTGGAAAATAAGCTTAATTTGGAGAAATGAAACAAGATTTTACTTTACATTAAGCTCAAGAAAAAGAAGTTAAATTTATTGATTACAAAAAATAAATTTAACGTTACATTTCAAATCAAATCAATGAGACCGCACTCACTCACTCACACAAAAGCTAAATACTTACGCCTAGGAAAAACACCTTAACTAAGCTCTTAAAACTAGGATTATACAAAAAGGAAATACCAGTCGATGAATGCTGTGTATCACCCGGGGGGTGGGAGTACTGGGCAACTGTACTAATGGAGCTTGGGTGCTAGCTGACCTCTCACACTTCTTGAGCACAGGACCTCTCTCCGTCACAACAAACACTCGACTGCCTTCAAAATACATTGTATGGGCAGGACGCACAAGCCACCGGAAGAAGGCGTGGCTAACGGTTGAGGCAAGCAGGGGCGAACAATAAAGAAACAATAGTATCGCTCAGTACAGCACTTAGTGACGTGCATTTAATCGGTCACTTTTGAAAAGTGACGAATGTGTTGAAAAGTATACCCCGAAATGGAGAGAGAAACCGTTAACTGAGCGATACACAGTGAGTTTTCCACTAATAGTTCGTGGCTTCTCACAAAAGGGAAATGTCGCGAATTGATTCGTGACAGTGGTAAGGTGGGCAGTGAGAAAGCTTGTTATCAAGGAGTGGCTGGTTAGGGTGGCTATGGCTATGTATATGGGTGCTCGCACCCAGTTGACAGTGAATGGAGATCTGAGCGACGAGTTTTCTGTAATGCCTCAGAAGTCAGTCTTGAGCCCCTCATTGTTTGTCATGGTGCTTGAAGCACTCTTGCGTAACTTCAGAAATTGTTGCTCATAGATGTGTGCTAACGACTTGGTGTTCATTGAACGGAATAAAAGGGAGGCGGTGGCACGATTTGGAGAGTGGAGAGGCAGAGTGGAGCAAAAGGATTTGAAAGTAAATGCGGATAACACAAATGTGATGATATCTAAGGCTGGTGGCGGTACTGTCAATGCAGAGGAAGTGTGGCCATGTACAGTTTGCCACAAAGGCGTGGGAAGTAATTCCATCTTGTGCAATGTTTGTGATTAGTGAATGCATAAGGATGTAATGGTACAGGTATTTACAGGTAGGCTGTGAAATATTTCTGATTTCGTGTGTGCGGTGTGTCAAGGGAGAGCATGTAGACACTGTCAGGAGTGAAAAGATTGAGTTTGCTGGAGAGATCCTTGAGAATGCATAGGAGTTTTGTTATTTGGGGGATATGTTATATGCTGGAGGTGGGGCTGGAGCTCTGTGGCTAGGGTAAGAAGTGGTTGGACGAAGTTCAGGGAGCTATTACCTCTCCTAACATTGAGAGGGTTCTCCCTCCGTGCTAAGGGAACTTTGTATGTAGCATGTGTTAGGAGAGTAATGCTGTACGGTAGTGAGACCTGGGCAGTAAAGAAAATGGATATTAATAGACTCAAAGGTACAGAAATGACAGTGATTAGAAGAATGTTTAGTGCGTCCTGAAACGCGTGGCTTGGGGAGGGGGAGCTAGGTTTACGACTGAAGAGTTGAAAGGAAGGACGGGACCTGAATGTATTGGTGTTGTGATGAAGAGGGGTATTGAGGTGGTTTGGGCACGTTGAGAAGATGGAGAATGACAACTGGGTAAGGAAGGTGGGAAGCGTGAACGTCGAGAGCAGAGTTTCAAGAGGGAGACCAAAAAAGACCTGGGACGAAGTCATAGACTGTGACCTCAATGATAAGGGACTGAACAAGGAAACTCCCTGAGATCGAGCAGCGTGGAAAGCCGCCATTAGGTGACCTAGGCCGACGCATGAAGGCATGTTGGAGCCTTTATAAACGATATGATACGATGTAAAGAATGATGATTAGAAAATGAGAGATTGGATGATGCGTGGGAAATGGGAGTTATGTAGAAAACAGTGATGGGAACAAAGAGACATAGAGAGACCGACGATATGAAAATGGCAGTTACGGAGAGGAGTGATGAGAATCAGAGTTATGCGGCTATTACCTGTGGAAAAATGGGAGTTGTGTAGATATTATTGATGGGAAAATAGGAGTTACGTTGAAATCAGTGGCAGGGAAAAGGGAGTCGTGTAGAGGGTAGTGATGATAAATGTGAGTAAAGTAGATACCAGGTATAGGATAATGGAAGTTACGTTAAAAGTTGACTGGAAAATGTGAGTTAAACTGAGACTCGTAGTAGAAAGATGGGAACAGGGATAGAGGGATAAGGAAATGGTAGTTACATGGAATATTGTGATAATGAGAATTTCGTAGACATTATTACAAGGAAAATGTGAAATCGATGTTAATTAGAAACTAAGTTGTGGGAGAATGTAAGTTAAGTGTTATGTGGTGGCCAAAGATAAGTAAAAAATAATAGGAAAGTGTTAATTAAAGTTACACAGAGACTCGTAAAAAGTAAAGGTAGGATCGAGTAGAGTGTGTAGTTCATTTGTCTAAAATTGGCGTAGATTTTCGTCTTTTTGCAGTGTTTCCCGGAGCCCAGTGGCAGAGTAAGACAAGACTATGACTCTATATAATTTCTTCAAGACTAGCACCGTATTCAGGTGTTCATCTCTCGCTACAGCTCAGCATTCAAGATGGAGAGGTGCCAATTTTGCGCCTAGTTAAAGTGACCAGATTATGGTAATGGGAAAATGGCAATCGGTAACACAGAGGTTAGAAATAAGATAATATTAATGGAGTTACATCGAGATTAGTAATGGGATGCTTTCTGAGTGATGCTGGAATAGTAGAAACTTATTCATTTACTTACTTATTTTTTTTGTTCGACGAATATATGAAACTCAGAATTGAATATACAAAAAGTTACATAGAATTACACTGAGAGAAAGTTAACTAATGAGACAGAGATCTTAGGAATTGTACAAATGATAATACAAAGTCGGGCAGACGGAAAATTACAGACAACT
>NC_137053.1:55454678-55494678 GCF_032717465.1 Coenobita brevimanus
TGTGTGTGTGTGTGTGTGTGTGTGTGTGTGAAGAATTTCCATTTCTTCTCTCTCTCTCTCTCTCATCCATCACTCCCAAGCGGTTCCCTCACTAACTTCTTTATTGCCTCTGCGTCCATTCCTTGTCTCTCTCCCCTCCAGTACTCACTTCATCTTTCTTCCTCCCCTCTCTTTCTCCTCTTCCTCTTCCTCTCTCCATTTGTCATCTCCTTGTACGTATCTCTTTGTTAACACCATTCTTGTCACTTTTTCTTCTACTTCTTCTTTTTCTTTGTTTCGTTCTTGGTGTCATGTTTTCGTTATAATTTTTTAATGGAACATGGAAATTGTATAGTACTGTCACTTACACTATTATTGAGATAATGATGATGAATATTATTTTGTGTGAAAATCCCTATTGATTCCCGTCTGAACAGCCTAAATTTTAGTAAAAAAAAAAAAAAAAAAAACGGTTCGTGTCAAGGACATATATACAGTTTTTGAACCGTTCTTTCGATTGCATAGGAGGTTTCTTAGCACCTCTTCCTTGGTAATCAGTTTTGCATATTATATCTTTACACTTTTAAATTTTCGATGTAAATAATTACTATTTGGATAAAGCTTGCATCAGTAGGATGAGGATACTAAGGTGTAATAAGGAGAATAATTCGCTTGAGAAGAAGTATCAGGGCATTTCCAAGTGCAGTTAAATTACGGCCCTCTGACACAACACAGACACAGTCAGTACATTTCGACTCTTACATACACTGTTATCATTACAGACACTCCGACCGTGCATTGGAACTTATATAGAATAAGTTAAATCAGCGAAAAATTCGAGGACTAACAGGTACACAGTGACACCTATATCCTCCTCACTGACCAGCTCATGCTGCCTATATTGTTAGTCGCGTTTTCTTGTTTGGTTTCTTTCTTTTGGTCTTTCTTGTTTACATGTGGCATGCACTTCTACCCTTCAGAATTAACTGATTCCGACCAAACTTAAACACAATGTCTAGCCTCTGACCTAGTTATGTCCGCTAGATTTTGGTTGCAAGGCAACTATTCGTTGCCTAGCAACGGCAGAAAATCGCTTTTTCTCTTACTTTTCACGTTTTGAGCTGTAGAAGCATTACCAATGGGCGTAAGAAAGCTGTGGCTTCTTTAGGCATAATCTTGAGGTCATTCCCTATGGGAAGTGTGCCATCCATTTTTCCCCTCTCTCCAGTGGCAACCCTACAAAGGTTGGCCTTGGCGTCCATAGCAACCAGTACCGGTTTTCAAAAATGCTCCCCTAGTTCCCCAGCAGCTCAATGGAACTGAATGAAAGTTTGCATGATTATAAACACTGACTAGTACTACAACTTTCTAATGTGCACCTATGTGCTACATTGGCCAGGTCAGGGGATCAAAGGTCATCAAAAGTGAAAATGGCTAAAATAATGACTACGCTCGTGCGAAATGCTAAGGCTCCGGAGATTACTAAGCCAGGGTCATGATTCTTGGGTGGAATGTTGCACTGGAGTACCTCCATACTCTCGGGTGGGATGTTGTCCTTCGGTACACCCATATAGGGGTGACTTTTTATGCCGAAACTCATTTCCGGCCACTGACAAAGCTTGGTCCTCTTAAAGCTGGCCACTGTCACCTACCGGCTTGTAATCTTTATTGGTCAGTTCTTCCTGCTTCATGATGTTTTATTTTTTTATTAATTTATTTTTTACCCATTTCGTTTTATATTTTTGCCTCTTCACCTCTTCTCAATACTTTTGCTTCTTGATCTATCAAATTTGCTTCTTCCTATTTACCTTTTTCTCTTCGTTTCCTCATACTTTCGTTTTTAATAACTCTTTGGCCTACTCAAACCAGAATAAATTCGCTTGGAGTTAGATGGAATACAATAAGAGTTACCCTGACCAACAGAGTTAATGGTACAAATATCAATACTTGCAGGAGCCTTTAACTCTCATCATAATAGAATCGTATGCCATGAACTGCAATAGCATACGACAGAAAACGCAACAATGAAAGGGGCTAATTTAACTTCTTTTTAACATAGTCTTGCTTTCACTTTTGTCTCTCTGCTCTTCTTGTATTCTCTCTCTCTCTCTCTCTCTCTCTCTCTCTCTCTCTCTCTCTCTCTCTCTCTCTCTCTCTCTCATTCTTTTGCCTTTTCCTCTTTTCTTCGTGTTGCGCTCTCATATTCTTCGCTTTCATTTCTCCTTTCTCTCCTTGTCTTTTTTCTTTTCCTGTTTCTCTTTTCTTGCTCCCACGGTTTCCACTGCTCTTCTTCTCTTTGCCCCTTCTTCCTTTCTTTACAAGCTTTCATCCATATAGTAATCCCTATTCGTCGTTTTCTGGTTTATTCTTGTCGGTACCATATTATTATTATTATTATTATTATTAGAGCTTACGAGAAGCTAAGGGTTTAAAGAATGCTATATAAACCCCTCCAGTTCAAAAGGTCTTCCTAAGCTGAATAAAATTGTCTGCAGGTATAATATAAAATGCACGTTATCATGTTGTGAAGGTGCAGCTATTCTCTCTCTCTCTCTCTCTCTCTCTCTCTCTCTCTCTCCACCAATATAACCCGCCACAGTTCACATAAACACTGGACCCCCTAAGCCGGGAAAAATGTTTTATATAAATTCCTATGCAAATTCCCGTGTATTTTTTTCGCTTGACTTTCAATATTTTTATACCACGGAGGAGTATTTTATAAAGGAAACTCGTTGTGATACACAAATAAATATACTTAACCACATTAACACGAAGCTCACACACACACACACACACACACACACACACACACAATCATGCATACGTTCTCATACATAAAATGCATACATATCACTCTCTCTCTCTCTCTCTCTCTCTCTCTCTCTCTCTCTCTCAAATGCATTCCCGATAACTTACCGTCTTTCCTCTCCACCTCCTCAAAAAAAAAAAAAAAAAAAAAATCCATCAACGCCATTTCTCCATTTGCAATTAAAACTTCGGTACGCCTTGAGAGCCTTTCCTTAATTAGATTTATTCCTTCACTTACGCCCTGTTGCAATTTTTATCCCCCGGTTTGGTAATGTTTTTGTCCGCCCCTGTGTGTGTGTGTGTGTGTGTGTGTGTGTGTGTGTGTGTGTGTGTTCCCATTTTATCTCATGAAAGTCTTGAGCTATAAACATGAAACCTTCAGGGTATCAAGATACGGCCAAAATCTTGGACGAGTTTGAAAATCGTCACTCGGGGTCAAGGCCAAGGTCATCAAAATTGCTGCCAAAGGTAAACTAGTTTTATCGCCCACCTTTAGCACCACTATGTCTCGTGAACGGCTTGAGCTATCAAAATGAAACTTACAGGGCATCAAGATATGGCAAAAATCTTCCGCCCCCCCCCTCCCTTTGGGGTCGCGACTCCCCCGGCCCCCTAGAGGGTAGCGCCGCCCCTGGCCTACCCCCATGGGGGTGGCGCCCTCCGGTCCCCCAGGAAGGGGAGCCGCCATTCGTCCCCCAGGGGGGGTCAGCTCCCCGGCCCCCGAGGTGGGGCGCCCACCCCACGGCCCAGCAGGGGGAGCGCAGCCCCCCGCCCCCCCAGGGAGGCCGCGGTTGTAACTTGGCGAACAGCATATTCTGGCGGACAATTAGCATTCGGCTCCCGAATGCTATCTTTCAGTTCCTTGTTTCTTTAATCACTTTTTTTTTTCTTTCGTGAGCATGTTATCAGCCGTTTGCACGATGATGAAAAAGGAAATAAAGAGTTTGCGTCCTATATGAAAATGAACGCCTATTGTGTATTATTTTGGAGTACCGCTGCACTCGTGATGATATGATGATGATGATGATGATGATGACGGTAACGAAGGTGATGATGATGATTTTAGACGCCGGGTGTGCTGTGGTTTGAGACACCAGTCCGGGTGAACATGATACTAAATGAACCCATCAGTTTGAACCCCAAGACAAGGTTTGCTTCCATTATTTGGGGTGGCCCACGCATAACGCCCCACCTCCATTCCTACGTCTCGAGTGTTGTGGGGACGGATCAGTGTTATCAGTATCTACCCTGCATCATTAATTAATTTTCTACTCTAAATGCCACAACCACGCCCAAACCAGCCGACTGAGCAGTACCCGCAGCACATAAGATACTGCCACGTGAGTTTCTAAGGAAGGGCTATTTACAGACCACCCTGTATAATGCCATCGGGTTCTTCCTTTAATTCCTTCAGCCAGAGGACGCCATCTCTATTATTACACCACACGATGCAACAGACACACACACACACACACACACACACACACACACACACACACACACACACACACACACAAAGGAGATACAGGTGTGTGGGTGGCAAGGGAAGTAAGCGGATAACCAAAAGGGGGGAGAGAGAGAGAGAGAGAGAGAGAGAGAGAGAGAGAGAGAGAGAGAGAGAGGTGGGAGGGAAAAAGATGTAGCAAAATAAATACCTAACTTCAGATGGCGATTTTTATTTACTGTGATCTGGCTACCTCCGGACGATTTTATTCAGCCCAACACCTTCAGTCTGAGGACGTCTTTTCTTATATTAGCTTTACGTTAGCTTTCGGAAATAAACGTTAGCTGTCATAAAGTTGTTAGCTGTTAAAATCTCAAAAATGTAAAATTAGCTTTCGTCAAAATTTCAGCTGCCTAAAAAAAAAGAAAAACTATACATATGTTTTCCACATTAACTAGTTTTAAAGAAATGCACTCTCTCCGTCTTGAATGCTGGAATATGTGTTAGTCACGAAGAAGTGCTATGGGAAGGATGTAACGCCGCAGTGCAGCCTTATTCTGTCACTGAACCAATTGGAAATAAGCTGAAAAAGGTCGAAAATCTCCACTGAGTACAATTAAATCAACTATAGCTTACGTCAGGAGTATAAGCAGTCGTAAAATGTGAGCTGTCTTCAATATAAAAGCTTAACTGAATCAAATGGGAACTGGCAACCTGTTTGATGGGGAATTTCTCCTTCCCTCCTTTATTTGCTCGTTTTCTCCTATTGATCCCTGCGTTTTGATCTGCTTTATTTACTCTTACTCAGTATCATCATACTCTTTTCGTCTTTCTCACTCTTTCTTCGTTCGTTTATATTTTCTCTTCGCCATCATCAAAACTCTTTTCTTTGCCCTATGTTATTCACTTTTTTCCTATTATTATCCCTATCGTCATGGATTTGTTTTCCTATTTTATGTTCTTATTTCATCATCTTCATTAATTATCTTCACTGACGAGCAGTTGGCCACAGTATAGCCTACAAGAGTCATGTGCGTTCTCAGATAGAATACTGTTCGCCACTGTGGAGTGGATGCAGACCGGTAGCATTGAGGCAGTCGACCAAATTCAGAATAAAGCCATTAGATTAATCAATAATCCCGCCATTACGCAGGACCTTCCTCCATTATCAGTATGTAGGGATGTTGCATCTTTAGCATTATTTTACCGATATTTTTACCGTCAGTTCTATGACGAACTTGTATCAATTGTGCCTCCCCTTTACATTTTCTCCCGAAATATTCGGGATGCTGCGAGCGCCAATGAACTTACACTCTCTCCCTCGCAATGTAGAACCTCTGCTTATCAAAATTCATTTATTCCCAGAACTACTACTCTCTAGAATGCACTTCCTGGAAGTTGCTTCCAACAAACATTTAATCCACTTTTATTTAAATCCAATTGTTATAAATATTTTATGAATGGAGGATGCCTTTAGGCACATTGACTTGTTTTTTTTTAATTTCCTTTGTCCTCCACTCATTCTCTTAAAAAAAAAAAAATGAATTTCTCCTCCTCTTATCCTCCTCCTCTTCCTCCTGCTTCTCATTCTCTTCCTCCTCTTCCTCCTGCTCCTCCATTTTATCCTCCTCCTCCTCCTCCTCTTTTTACCTGATCATCTATTACATCTTCTTCCTCTTCATTTCTTATTTTCTCTTCCTCATCTTCTTTTCCCTCCTTTTCCTTTCTCTTCTCCTATTCTATCTCCTCCTCCTCCTCCTCTTTCTCCTCCTCCTCTTCCCTTGCACCGCCTGCTGGCACTAAGAGGTGTTGCTAATGCGGGAGATTCATGATCACTGAATTGCATTAACATCACACGCCCTGAGTCATGAGAGGGGGGGAGGAGAGGAGGGAGAGGGAGTGGGGGAGAGAAGGTGAGGGAAGTGGGAGGAAGGAGAGATGGAAAAGGAGGGAGAAAGAATGGAGCGTGAGGAAAGAGACAAAGACAGAGGGAGTAGGGTCGAGTGAGGAGGAAGGCAAGGTAGAGCGAGGGAGAAAGGTAGGGAGAAAAGAAGTAATACATGGATAGGATGGGGAAGGTTAGAGGAAGGAATGGGGAATGGGATAAGATGGGGAGGGAGTGAGAGGGAGGGAAAAAGGAAGGGAGATCGGGTGGCCAGGGGGAGCTTGCAAGGGTTAGAGGGAGGGATCGGGAAGGGAGGGGAGAAGGAAGAAGATGGAGAGGAAACAAAGGGAGGGGTGAGAGATGACGTGGAGGTAGGAAGGGGAAAGGAGGGTAGCAGAAATGAAAACAAAAGACTAGCATACTTTTTTATCGATTATTTCAACTTTTCGTGATGTAAAATATTAATTGATTTTTTTTTTTTTTTATGTAGGCAGAGATCTGACGTAGGAGCAGGATGTCGTTAATATATTTCTGGGGTTCCTGAATGTAAAGTCACCTGCATCTTTAATGAAATCGATAGTGAGACCGTCTTCTGCTGCATTACCCGTCTTCATGCCTTTCACGGCTTTCTTCATGTCTTCTGGTGTAAAGGTGGAGATATCTGTGTGTGACGTGCCGGATGATAGATGATGGAAAGAGAAATAGATTGATAGACATAGACTGATAGAAAGAGAGACAGACAGACAGTGAGAAATGGAGGAAATAGAGAGGAGGAAAAAAAGTAGGACGAGACAAAACACAGACGGTATAAATTAAGATAGAGAAGAGAACGAGTTAAAGAAAAAAGATAGATAAAAGAATGGAGTGAAACAGTGGTGTGTGTGTGTGTGTGTGTGTGTGTGTGTGTGTGTGTGTGTGTGTGTGTGTGAAAGAGAGAGAGAGAGAGAGAGAGAGAGAGAGAGAGAGAGAGAGGAGGAGTAGGAGGAGGAGGAAAGGGACGGTAAAGCAGCCAGGGGAGGGGAGATTAGCAAAGGAAAGGAAAGACAGGAAAAAAGAAAAGGGAAAGGAGAGGAAAAATGAGATTGGAAGAAAAAGGAATAAGGGGGAAGAGGAGAGGAGAAAGAGGAAAATGAGATAAGAGATGAAAGAAGAATGAAAAGAAAGAATGAAAGGAAAGAGTACAAAGAGGATAAAGGGGAAGAAAAGAGGGGAAAGACAAAGAGGAAAAGAGAATGAGGAAGAAAGGATGAGAACGGATATGGATGAGAGGAGGGGAAGGGGTGAGAGAAGAGGTGAAAAGGAAAAGTAAAAAGGATAGAGGAAGGGAAAATGGATATGAGGAAAAGAAGAAAGGAAATGCGGTGAGATGGGGATGGTGTAGAGAGGAGGGACGGAGAGAAAGAAAATTATCAAAGAAAAAATATATAAAACGGCAAACGCTGTTAATGGAGAGTGAAAGGATTAATATGAAAAGCGATAGGAGGGCAAAACTCTCTCTCTCTCTCTCTCTCTCTCTCTCTCTCTCTCTCTCCTGGGACCGCTTAACGTTACTTATAAAATCCACGTAAAGCTGTCCTGTTGAGAGAGAGAGAGAGAGAGAGAGAGAGAGAGAGAGAGAGAGAGAGAGATTTCAGCTTACTTTTTTTTACCCCGTTTATCCTCCTTTTCCCGATAACAATGTCAGTCG
This sequence comes from Coenobita brevimanus, assembly GCF_032717465.1. NCBI lineage: Eukaryota > Metazoa > Arthropoda > Malacostraca > Decapoda > Coenobitidae > Coenobita > Coenobita brevimanus. The sequence continues at coordinate 55,462,482 of NC_137053.1, forward strand.
GTCGTGCTTTTTTTTTTCTTTCTCTACTTCCTTCTCCTTTTCCCCTTCTCTCCTCCCCCTCCAGTCCTTTCCCATTTTGCCCTTTCCCTCCTTTTCCCATCGCCTTCTCCTCCTCTTTCATTCCTGTTCCCTTTCCCCTCCTCCTCATCTCTTCGTCTTCCCCATCTTCTCTGTTTTCCCTCTTCTCGCCCCCCTCAGAGCACTTCTCCAGTTCCCCCTTTTCTTCTTTTCATTTTTTTCGTCTTCTCTTTTTCATCTCCCCATTTTCTTTTGTTTCTCATCTGTGTCTCTCATTTTGCTCCATTTTAATATTCTCTTTGCTTTACTTTCTCTTCCTTTCTCCCCTCTCCATTTCTCTCCTCCTTTCTCCTTTTCCTCTTTTCCTTCTCTTCTTCCCCCTTCCCTCCTGCTTTTCACCTTCCCCTCTCTTCCTTCTCTCTCAGTGCTCTTTCTCTCCGCCTTGCACTTGCTCTTTCTATTTCCTTCTCTCTCCTCTCTGTTCTTGCATTCTTTGATCTCCTTTTTAAATTCATTCTCTCTGTTTCTTCCATTTTCTTTATTTTATCCTTTCTCTGTGTTGTACCTCGTCCAGTTTTTCTTTCACTGCGCTCCATTCATCCTGCCCCCTCCCTCCCTCCCTCCCTCTCTCTCTCTCTCTCTCTCTCTCTCTAATTATCTATCACCTGCTTTCTTCTGTATCTCCCTCCCTTTTCCTCACCCAGTCTTTATCACTGGTCCCCTCCCCACCTCATACGTTTTTCCACTCCTTTCCTTTCTATTTCCCCCAGTTTTACTCTCTCTCTCTCTCTCTCTCTCTCTCTCTCTCAATAAAAAAAAACGTTAGACTGAGAAGAGAGTAGAGTAATAAAGTTCGCATTAATAAACTAACCCCATACATTACAATTACCTTAAAGAGAACATCGCGAAGACAGGGTGAAAACGTCGGAGTAAAAACGTTAACTTTTACACTAGAATGAAGCTACAGAGAAAACATAGAGGACTAATAACGTTTCCCGTCCACCACGATAACGTCAGAGTGAAAATTCAGGTGTAAACGTTACTTCTAAGACTACGACTATATCCTGTTCATTTTAATCTGGCAACTACCTCACGCTTAAGTACAATTTTAAAAGATCTCTTGCAGTGAATGAATTAACCCCTTTCATTCTTGTGACATTTAATACATTCTTCTTGCCACCTCCAGACGATTTTACTCAGCTAAAGAGACAGCTTCGGAACTGGAGGGGTTAGATGTAGCCCTAATTATCCCCTTCACCACCAGAGCTTCTTTCTGTGTTAAAAAAAAATCGTCTGGAGATAGTATGAATGAAATGAGAATATGGATAATCGGCGTAAATGTTAGATGAGGAAAATGCTAACCTCTACAGTTTCGAAAAGTCTCCCCTGTTGAGAGAGAGAGAGAGAGAGAGAGAGAGAGAGAGAGAGAGAGAGAGAGAGAGAGCACTGAATGCAACAAGAATGAAGTGTAAAAAGATGTTCTCGTATTTACAGAGAGACACATAAGCAAAGACGAAAAGCAAAAACAACAGATAACAGAGGCCCAGAAACAAATATTAGATGGACACAGACAGAATAGCAAGAGATAAAGCAAGAGACAAGAGACATAGACATGGATAAAAAAAAAGACACATAAACAAACAGCTGACAGGCAGAAACACATATACAGATAAATTAGACAAACACAGGAATAGGAAAAACACAGAACAAGCAGTAGATGGAAACAGACCATATTAAGAGGAGACAAAACACGGCAAACAGACAGACGCAAAGGTATGAGTGGCAGATGGAAACAGCCCGTAAGAGGGAGATAATAATAATAATAATAATAATAATAATAATAATAATAATGAGTGAGAGAGAGAGAGAGAGAGAGAGAGACGTGCAAAAGACAGACAGAAAGAAATATGATACTTTTTTCTCTCTGTCTTACGCAGCACCAAGGAGACAGTTACTTTATTTTCTTCCACCATGACCCACTTTCTCTCAACGTCTCCTTCTCATTTTCTGTCTGTCTGTCTGTCTGTCTATCTGTCTGTCTGTCTGTCTGTTTCTCTCCCTCTCTCTCTCTCTTACTGCTCTTACACTCTGACATCTTCACTCTTGCTCTCACATCCCCACTTCCATTCTCATCATTCTTACACCCTAACACTTTCACTCTTTCCCCTACACCTCTTCTCACACACCCTGAATCTTACTTCCACACTCTCATTCCCCCTCTCATTATCACACTCCCACTTCCATTTCTTTGTCCTCATTCCCACACCCTCTCTCTCATTTCCATACCCACACTCGCCCTCACACCCTCACTCATTTCCATAGCCTCAGTATCACACTCCCATACCCTCACTTTTACTTCATAACCTCAATTCTCACCCTTACACCTTCACTCTCACTCCCATAGTCTCACTCATTTCCTTGCCCTCGCTCCCACACTCTCACTCTCATTTCAACACCTTCACTCTCACTCCGACATCTTCACTCTCACTCCCACACTTACCTTCGGTCCCACACTCTCATTTTTACCCCTACACCCTCAACCTCACACCCTCACTCTCACTCCCACACCTTCACTTCCACTTCCACACCCTCTTTCTTTCACTCCGACACCCTCTCCCTATCTCTTTTATTTTCGTTCAAGCACGTTCACCCATACTATCACTCCCACACACTCACTCTTACCCACACTACACACCCTTACTCCCACACCCTGTCTCTCACACCTCACTCTCAATCCTACACCCTCGCTCTCATTTCCATTTCCTTACTTCTATGCCCTCACTCCCATACTGACACTCCCACACCCTCAACTCTCATTCTCACACCCTCACTCTGGCCCTAACACATGCATATATGAAAGCAAAATAGCACCTGAAGGGAGGGAAGCACCACCTGCAACACATTATCGAGGCACTAAACATAAAGTAAGGTTGTGCCTGTGGAAGCAACACTCTGGACCATATTTATTCCTCTTTATCGCCGTATCGAAGCTTGTATTTTATCTATTCCTTCTGTCGGAAGATGTTTCTTCCGCTTCATTCTTACTCTCTCAAGTCGATTAAATTTAGTTTCGAAGAGACTCTTCTAAATAGGGGGGTTAAATATAGCCTTCATTAATCTCTCTCACATGAAAGGCCCCCCTTTATGTTGCATAAAACTGTCTGGCGGTGCCAAGAAAATGAATGAAATGACGTCCATCGTTTGTATTGATCGATCATATTGCTGCTACAGATGCAAATATATATTTTATGTCTAAGCACAATTTACTTTTGTTGACATGAAAGAACTTTACTGCTAAAGTGTTAAAAGCAATAGACGCACTTAGGTATTCTGCTTATGTCCAGCTGACAAAAATTTTAGCATTATCAGGACATACATACCTACACACTCATACAACTAAACAATAAAACGTACAGAAATAAACATTTGTACAAGTAACACTGCGCTTTCACTCACATACACATATATATACACATATTCACATACCCCGACATATTCTGCTTCACATCCAAATATTCATGCACTTACTCAGCCATATATTCATGCAGTTAATTATCCACAATAATTCATACAATTATATATCGGTATATTAATACAACTTCCCATTTACAGGGTCACAACACTACAATTCTACAGCTTCACTTCCATGCAGACACACCTATCTACACAATGATATATCACATCTGCTGAATAACCACACAACAACCACGTACTTATTTACTACTGCAACCACCTGATTCTATATCCAGCCTCTCCAGTCCGAAATGTCTCCTCAAAACTATATAAAATCGTCTGGAAAGAATAATGAAAAACACGCTTCAGGATTGCTGAGAATGATCACCAAAAGGACACAACACCGTCCTGTCTCCATTCAACCCTTCCTCATGTCCTTTGCAAAATTACACAATTTCACAACCACACATGAGTCGTCCACAGCACCAACGTAAGACCCTGAATCACCACACTGACACTACACAATCATTTCTTCGCAATAGCATACACAGAACTGTACCCCCACACATCCACACCTTCACACATCTAAATCTTCACAATTACACAACAACCGTATGTAAACCCTATATAAGCACTTTGAATCAAGACAATGACACTACAGAACACAGTGACACACACACACACACACACACACACACACACACACAAACACACACACACACACACACACACACACATACACAAACACAAACACACACAAACACACACACACACACACACACACACACACACACACACACACACACACACACACACACACACACACACACACAAACACACACACACACACACACACACAAACACACACACACACAGCTACACAATAGCCGTCTACAGCTCCGACCTAATCACCCTTCATCGCTACAACAAGACTACACAACTCCGCCTCCACACACCTGTAAACATCCGTCTTCCACTCACCTGTAAATATCTTGGATCCCCTAAGAATCCCTTGACCTGGAAAAGAGGATCGTCAACAAAGGAGATCCGCTACCTTTTCATCTACCTGACACTGACAAACCAAAACTATCCCTCAGTCTTTTTGTTTCTCTTTCTTTGTGTGTGCCTGTCTTCGTATGTATTTTTGTCTCTCTGTCTCTGTATTTATCTATCTTCGCACTGCCTAATCATGACTGAAAATTCTCCGGAAATTAGAAATACCCTGACACCAATCTCTTCAATATACTGGGCGGTGCCACATCTCTAACTGCTACACCTCACGCTACCAAACTTTACACTGTTAAACCGATGTATGGAAGGACGCAAGTTCGATTCTATGCTGTGGCACGGAACAGTCGATGATTATACTTTTGCTAAAACAACTTTACTGATTATTAATAACACCCACCGACAATTCATACGCATGTCCCAACTTGTATCATAACATCATTCCTGAATGATGCGGCCGCGGCATGTATTCACTATGGACGGTTGATATTAGCACCGAAGTGGTGATATCTGATGCTATGAGGAACGTATAAGGATTGTAGGGCCTCATTCAAGTCTATTGCCAGATATCAGACACAAAAGAACTCAGTGCCACACCACACACTGGCAAATGCTTCACTCTATCACACCTCACAGACATCTTACACTGGCACACTACACACTGCCACATACTTCACACGGTTGCACCTCACGAACACTTTACACAGTCTAGTCACAAACTACCTTACAGTAGCATACATTGCCACACCTCATACTGCTTCACCACAACGACTTTACTTCAATTCCACCACACCACACGCCTGCCACACCTCACAGCACCACACTTCACATTGCCACATCACACGTTTGCCATACAACACACTGCCTACAACGCCACACGTCCACCACACCTCACACTACAATAACACACGTCTGCCATACCTCAAACTACCACAACACGTCTGCCACAGCACACACTACCACACCACAGTCTGCCACACCTCACACTGCCACAGCACACGTCTGTCACCTCACACTACCACATCACATGCCTGTCACACCTACCACACCACACTGTCAGACCTCACACTACCACATCACACTCTATTACACCTCACACTACCACTCCACACTTCTGCCACACCTCACACTACCACACCATACGTCTGCCACACCACATACAACCACACCACACATCTGCCATATCTCACACAACCACACCACACGTCTGCCACACCTAGCACTGTTCATTCACAAACAATATCACACACACACTGCCACACCTCAAACTGCCACATTACACACCAATATGGAGGTAACAACACAAAATACTAAAGATCCCATCGTGCTAAAGAAGTCAAGGAACCCAAACTCACCCCTCGTATATCACACAAACCATGGAAAAATAGAATTACGATATTTTTTTCTTTTACTTTCCGGAGCCAGGCCTGAGAGTTACAGCATGACACAGATGAACATAGGACAGCATCAGTGTGAAATCAGAGGTCAAGCTAGATTTTTCGACATTCAAGCATTACTGTTTCTTGATGATTTCCGTTAATAAGTGGCATAGTTACCCCGTTAATTCATGACGCAGACAAATGAAAAAAATGTGAATATGTCAAAGTTGTATAATAAACCAAATGCCACACTTAAACTATACTATATTCACATTAAATGGGAGTAACATTGTCCTCTCTCCATCTTGAATGCTGAGGTGTAACAGGAGAGTACGGTGGAAGACGGTACTAGCCACGAAGATGTGCTATGGAAAGAATGTGGAGATGTAGTGTTGTCTTACCTTGCAATGAGCTGCGGTAAATAATATGCAAAAGAACGATCATCTCTGAACTATAAACCTTGATGATATATATATATATATATATATATATATATATATATATATATATATATATATATATACAGCGAGAGAGAGAGAGGGAGAGAGAGAGAGAGAGAGAGAGACGCTTCACAGAATCACACCTTAAGGCGCTGTAGGTGGCTCTAACTTCACCCCAAATCTGCGAAAATCTTAAGAGAAACGCAGGAGAATGTTAGCGACTCCGGCCCCAGGTAACCCGATTCAGGTGTCCGGATAGACTTAATGGGTGCAGAAGCAGGGAGGGATGGGGAGGCGGGGAGGAGGAAAAGAGAGAGAGAGAGAGAGAGAGAGAGAGAGAGAGAGAGAGAGAGAGAGAGAGAGAGAGAGTGGAAGTAAGGGAAGCAGAGAAAGAAGCATGGAGAGAGGAAGGTGGGTAAGAGGGAGTTCAGGTAATAGGAAGGAAAGGAAGGGATGCAGTGAGAATGAGGAATGAGAGGAGGAGGAGAGAGAGGAGGAGAGTGAAGGAAAGAAAGAAAGGGCTGGGAAATGGAAACAGAGAGGGGGAGAGAGGCGAGATAAATGAAGGAAGGGAAACTAGAAGGGGAGCGAAGTGATGGGACAGGGGCAATGAAAGAGACGATGAGGAGGAATGGGAACTAAAGGAAGGGAAGAAGAAAGGCGATATAGGGGTGAGGATACGAATGGAGAAAGGGGAGAAGGGAAGGGGAAGGGAGGAAAGAAACAATAAGGGGAGGAGGGATGGTGAAGGTGAAAGAAAGAGAAAAAAAAAGAAAAGAAAAGAAGGGAGAGGAAAGAACAGGGGGTAAGGAACGGAGGGAAAGAAAGACGAAAGATGAGGAAGAAAGAGGAAAGGAGAATGAAGGGATGGCAAAAGAAAAAGAAAAGGAATGAAAAAGAAAGAAAGCATAAGAAAGAGAAGAGGGGCTGGGGGGATGAAGAGAAAAGAAAGAATGAGAGAGAGAGAGTGAGAGAGAGAGAAAGGAATGAAGAAATACGCGAGAATGACAGGGCGTGTTGGTAGGAGCGTACAGTGTCAGAGTGCTGAGGAGGAGTTGGGAAGTGTCAGCAGGAAGGGGAAGTGTCAGTATGCTGGGGAGGTGCTGGAAAGTGTCAGTATATTGGGGAAGTATTGTGGAAGTTTTGGAAAGTGTCAGTATGTTGGGAAAGTGTCAAAATGTTGAGAAGTGTTGGGAAGTGTTATTGTGTTGGGAGTGTCAGTATGTTCGGAAGTGTCAGTGTGCTGGGAAGTGTCGGGGAAGTGTCAGTGAGCTGAGAAAGTTTCGGAAGATTGTTGGCAACTATTAGGATGATGAAGGATTTTTGAGAAGTGTAGGGGAAGTACCAGTACGAGTATGCTAGGGCAGCAGTGGGAAGTGTCAGTGAACTGGGGAAGTGTAAGTGTTTTGGATAAGTGTCAGTAGGGCTAGCAAGTGTCCCAGTACTGGAGAAATATCATATTGTAGAGTAAGTGTCAGTGTTGTGGGAATATAAATGTAAGAAACGGAAAGTACCAGAGTGTAGCGAAAGTGCCAAAATATATGCAAAGCGTTCTGGTAATGTTTCCGTAATAAAAGGTGTGCGTGTGTGTGTGTGTGTGTGTGTGTGTGTGTGTGTGTGTGTGTGTGTGTGTGTGTGTGTGTATGAAAGTGTCGGTGTGTTGTGGGAGTGTGTGAAGGTGTCGGTGTGTTGTGGGAATGTGTCTAAATGCATAAGGAAAGTGCCAGGTGTTTAGGGGATGCCAGCGTGTCAGAGTGTGTGCCTTGGTGCGTGTGTGAGGGTGTGCGAGTACTGGTAAAGTGTCAGTGCATTGTGGAGCTTTCTTAGTGTATAAGGAAAGAAAGTGCCAAGTGTTACGGAAATGTCAGTATATTAATAAAGTGTCTAGTGAGTACGTTGGTGCGTGTGTGAGGATGTAAGTGTTGGGAAAGTGTCAGTGTGCTGTCTTAACGTAGGGGAAGTGCCAACATAAGTGCTAAGTGTTGCAGTATTGTCAGAGTATTGGTGAAGCGTCAGAGTGTGTGTGCCTGGTGCGTCTGGAGTGGTATGCGAGTGTGTTTGTCCTCCACTCACCTGCACCGCACTCTGTCCTCCTCCAGGGACCCCACTTCGCTTCCTCAGGCCTCACTGATATTGACCTAAACAGCATCTCAACTCTGAAACATGATAATCTATTTCTTTGTCTACCTGTCTGGCTATCTATCTATCTATATCTGTCTGTCTGTCTGTCTTTGTCTATCAATCAACTAGTCAATCTATCTATTTATCTATTTACCTATCTGTCTGCCTGTCTACCTGTAGCCAGATGCCTTAGTTCGGGAAGGGGTGATTACTAAAATCGCTCCAAAGCCACTTTGTCCCCCAACCAATGTCACCCTCACTCCAATACCTCTTCATCCCATTCCTCCACCTCATCTCGGGTCGCCTCCTTCCTGTCCTTCTCTCCACCTCACTCACATCCACTCTCCCAGCCAGTCCCTCATTCTCCAATCTCTGCCCATGGCTAGAGCTAACACTTTCTCACACCAAACAATAATTATATCTATGATTAACCTCCTCAGTCTAATGAAGTCTTGTACAATGTATTTTTGCTATCGACGGAAGGCTTTATGCTTGGTAGGCTTTTCTGACTGGAGGGGTGAGATATGGAATCCTTATCCCCTTCAGTACTAGGATGTATTCTGAAGCTGAATAAAATAACCTGAACTCAGAGAAGGTAAACCAAGCATAGGTCATCTGATTCACTGGTTTAAAATTCTTATATTAAAGAAAATATCAAGAAAAATACAAATTCACCCAAACATTCCAACAGATACCACTAGGCACCACCCAGACTGACAGTATCATTCACCCATACAGACAAACCATTTAACATCATCCAGTCATTATCCGCCACCAACCAAAACATCTGCCAACATCAACCACCCAACACTCCATATCTACCACAATGAAACGCCTGTCATCCTCTGTCACTAAATACAACTACTAACATCAATGACACATTTCGGAAACTATCATCATGTACCAACCACCATACACCATAAAATACAACACTACCACTATTCTTATATCCACCAACAACCATCTGTATAACAACCATCATCACGAATATCTTTAAGCTTATAAAACTACTACCATTACTGTGACCAACAAACCATAAACTTATTGCCATCATCCACCACAACAGCCACCGCATTTATTCCTGTCAGTCAGCACAACCACCACTTCTGTTATAATACCACAACTACCATCAACTATAATGGCAACATCATGGTTGTTGTTGATGTTGTTCAGTAACCCAGGTCTGTCATCCAAGCAGAATCATCAGCCGCAGGCAAACAACAGTCCCTGCAGGCCGTCCCATGAGTTGAACCGATGCTCCCTTGCGGCAGACACCGCATCACCACAGCGAGACGTGGGGAAGAGTGAGATGTGGTTCCTGGAATGATGCCGCATTTACGTTCCTCCACCCAGTTAACAGGCGCACCATAGCAGGCTCTACATCACTTCATTATTTGGTTACATAGTTACCAACCAAAACTACAAATAGTTTCCTGGGTGACAAGAAACCAGTAAGTTTCTCACTCAGTGGAGAGTCGCCTAAAGGCGGCACTACATCAAGCTAGTGGATGATAGGCGCCACCATCTATCACTACAGTCACCATGGATAACATCTTTAACCACCATAATTACCAACACACACACACACACACACACACACACACACACACACACACACACACACACACACACACACACACACACACACACACACACACGCACATCCACAAAACATATTAACAACTCCCACTAGCCACCACAACTACCATCCATCCTCGCCTTGCCTGCACATTACCAACCTTCCATCATAACCACCATACGTACCAAATACTAAATAAATATAATAATGTAAGAATAGAATAACGATGAAACGTAAAGGTAAGGGAAGCAGCAATAAAATAGGGAAATTTCACTAAAATTTTCGTGCATACGATCACTGGAATAAGCTACCAGGAACAGTCGTTAATGCAATAAGTAAAGGCTGACTGGTAATACGATTTGTATATACTTTGCCACGGTAACCATCAACATGAGTGCTGTTCCCAGGCTGTCATGTATGCAAACGAGTGAGTGTCCTCCTTTTTTCAGAACTGTAGATTAAGGGATTGTAGAGTGCATTGTGTTTCCTCTTCCACCTTTCCACGATTTTTTTTTTTCCCAAAACATCGGTGCATTTTTTGGTGCTTCTATTTTGTCAGAGGGTGGGGAAAACGTGCGACAGTCTTCCTTATTCCTATCCATTCCTCACGCATTGTGGTCAGATCTTCAGTATAATTTGTTTGACCTCGCTAGAAAACCTCGTCACAGGGCAACTGACTTCTATTCCTGCGTACCCCAATATACATACAACACTGCCACAAAAAGCAGCCGTACAGTCAACCACTAACTCCCAACCACCACAGCTACCATAACTCAACAGCTACCACCATCGCAGCACTGCTTACCTAATTGCCCAACCTCTCATCCAAATCACCCCAACATTCTCACAAAAAAAAGCCGATCACCAACCACCCGAGCTACCTCTCTCACCACAACTAGCACCATCAGCTACCACAACTACCACCATCCTCAGCCCGCCTTCCCACTTCTGGCGGGGAGTAAGATGGAACAAGTGGGTGGCTGGGGTTTATTTATTCACACTTGTTGCATTCGGAGGCTGGGAGGGAGGGAAGGAGGGAGGGAAGAGGAATGGAGCGAGAGAGGAAGAAAAGGAGGAGGAGGAGGAGGAGAAGCAGGGTAAGAAACTGAGGAAAATGAGAAGAGGATGGAAAGAGGGTGACAGGAGGAGAAAGGAAGAGTAAGGAGAGAGGGAAAAGAAGAAAGGGAAGATGAGACGAGGAAATGGAGAAGATGGGTGGAATTAGGGAAATGGAGGAAAGACGGAGGGAAGGAAGGTGATGGGAGAAAACTAAAGATGGAGGAGCGAGAGGAAGAAGGATATAGGATGGGAGAGGAAAGAAAGGGGGGTGAAGAAAGGGTGATTGGAGGAAACAAGGGAAGAAGGGAGAGATGGAGAAAGGATTGAGGAAGAAGTGAGGGACAGAGAGAAAGAAGGAAATAGGGAAAGGGAAGAAGATGAAGCAAGGTGAGTAGCGGAGAAGGGGAAGAGGGGAAGAAGAGAGGAGGGTGGCATAGAGCGGAGGGAGGAGCGTGGGAGAGAAAAGGAAGTGATGGGAAAGAAAGAAGGGGAAGGAAATGAGATACGAGGGGAAATGGAGAATACGGAAGAAAGGAAAAAGGGACAAGAGGAAACAGTGGGAGAGAGGATGGAGGATGGGAAGGAAGGTGTAAGGGTAGTAGAGAAGGAAAGAGAAGAGCGGGGGGAGGGAGCAAGACTAGATGTGAGGAAATGATGGCGGAAGAGAGGATATGTAACGAATGGAGACAAAAGATGATGAGAAGGAAGGACTGCAGAAAGGGTAGGAGAGGAAAGAGATGGAAGTAGGGAAAGAAACTGGAAGATAAGGAGAGAAGAGATAGAAAAGTGTAGAAAGGGAAGGTGGGACGGACAGAAGGGAGGAAAGGAGGGAGAGAGGGGAGGGAGAAAGGAAGAAGGGGTGGAAGAAAGAAGAGAAAGAAGGGTGGGAAAGAAGGAAGAAGGGAGAGATGGGAGAAAGGAGTGAGGGAAGCAAAAGAGTAAACAGACATACGGAGGACACAGGCCACTCTAGCTGGTAAGGTTTTAATATTAATGTAATGACTCAATCTCTAATTATATGTTTACAAAATTGAGGGTGGAAAGCAGGAAGATCTGTTGTAACCTCCAGAACTTCCTGCAGTCAGCCGTACAGGAACACGAGTACATAAACTACATCCTGGACTCCTAATGTGCCAGAAGGAAATTTTACAGGCACGATGGAAAGTGACGCTGAGAGTAAAGGTACTTGGCACTGTATTCTAGACTTCGTAGGCGGCTTCGTAACACTTCTTTCTCCGTGGTTTATCATGCTTATTATACCTTAACATTTTCTTGTATCTTATTTGTATGAAAATAATGTAGTTTGCAGGAATAGAGTTCAGGAAACCATTGAGGTGCAAAGTGTATAAAAAATTGTTAAGGAAGAAGTGTTACGAAATCTCTAAAGATACTTATACTGCATTCCTAACTGTCCTTCTCATATTACGCTCTCCAGAGTAGCCTATTGAGGGCACAAAGTTAGGCTAGCAGAGTCCACAACTTCAGCTCCATTTCGGTGAAATATTTATACCTGCATAAGAACGGATATTGTGTTTTACCTGACATGAGCGCGGTGTGTGTGTGTGTGTGTGTGTGTGTGTGTGTGTGTGTGTGTGTGTGTGTGTGTGTGTGTGTGTGTGTGTGTGTGTGTGTGTGTGTGTGTGTGTGTGTGTGTGTGTGTGTGTGTGTGTGTGTGTGTGTGTGTGTGAACAAAGTAACACAAAAAGCTGTCCTTCGATTTTAACCAAACTAGTTGGAAGAGTTGAGAGTTAACAACGAGGCTGACCTAATGTTTTTGAGAACAACAGGTTACAGGTCAGGATTAAAGGGTCAAATCAAAGTCTGACCTAGCAAAATCAACTTAGTTTTTCTCTGATTTATACCAAACTTAGTGGAATGATCCAGATTAATACAAGAAAGAAATGAGTCGATTTGAGAACAATCGGTCAAAGGCCAAGGTCACAGGGAGAGGTCAAAGTTTGGATCGTGTGTCTGTGTGTTAACAAAAGAACTATAACGTTGCTGATATGATCTGGCCCAGACGTTGTGGATGGTTTGAGGGCTAACCCAGAGACTCATCAATAGTTTTTGATAACAGGGTCACATGGCAAGGTCAACTTAAACAGTTCCTTAGCGATTTAGACTAAACTCTGTAGAAGGATTCAAGGCAAGGCGTGAATAAAGGATCTAGATTTTGAAAACTCACCCAAATGTCAAGGTCACAAGGAAAGGTCAAAGGTCAAAATCAAATGGCACGGTCAGCTTAGAGTTTCGATACGATTTAGACCAAAGTTTGTGGGATGGTTCAGCGTAAAGCAAAGACGCAGGGATTCGATTTTTTAGAACAATCAGCAATAGTCACTGGGCAAAGTCAGATGTTTGGCTCTTGGACCATTGGTGGGCGAGAGGATGTTACATTTTCTGGGCGATCTTTCTTGATTTACATAATTCCTGTTGCTTCTTCACGATTTTATTCTGCCTCGTGGACACTTTTCTAAATGGAGGAGTTAGATATAGGCTCATCGGTGGTTTGTGTACATACATTTTCCTACACTCGTTCAAGAATCGAGTTGAATAAGATAGGTAAATATAATGGCCTGGAGGAAGCAGAGGTGTATGGTATGTAGGAGGACTGCTGGGCCTTCATAGCAGGCTGCGAAGCCTATGCCCAGAGTCGGACACATTAAAAAAAAAAAAAAAAAAAAAAAAAAGCATGAATAAAGAAATAAAATGTGTCACCGGAATTAAAAGGTAAGTCATGCGAGATCTAGGCAAAGGACAAAATTATAAACCGTATTCTCTTTAGCGTAGATTTCTTCGTCTCTCTCTCTCTCTCTCTCTCTCTCTCTCTCTCTCTCTCTCTCTCTCATATAAATAGACATATAGATAGATTGAGACAGACAGATAGATAGATAGATAGATAGACAGATGTAAGCTGAAGTATATAGCATGACATCAAGAGAAAAACGAGAGAACAATGTGAAACATTTTACACGTAAACAACAAAAGGCACAGGTAAAATGAGGAAGGATAAGCGGAAGGAGAGGGATGACCGTGATAACGAGGTAAAAAGGAGAGGAAGAACGGAGGGGAGAAAGAATGTTAAACAAAGAGATAATCAAAAATGTTAATTAATAGGGGAATCATCGTGAACGTGTTAGATCAGACATAAGAAGGAAAACAAGAGAGGAAAAAATAAGTAGGTAAATAAATAAATAAAGAATGAAAACAGATGGTTAATTTAATAATGAAATCTTGCTACGGCTAGAACAATGTTATTCAGTTTAAAAAAGAACCTCTAATAAAGAAAGGGTTTAAAGAAGGCTTCATTTAACTTCTTCAATGAGACGCCACTAAGCAAAAAAAAAAAATGGTATGGAAGCGGCAAGAATATACCAAAAAAAAAAAAAAAAAATAATAATAATAAAGCGGACTGATGAAATTAACCCTCTCTAGTCTTGTCCCTTCTCGTATTTTATTACTGCCAAAGCCAAACGATTTTATTCAGTTGGTTATGATGACTATAGCACTCTCTTCTACGTAGTGCAAGACTTTATTTTTTTTTTTTAGATTAGTATAGTAGCTATAGTAGTAGTAGTTAGATATGTTGTAGTATTAGTAATTGTAATAGTAGTAGTAGTAGTAGTGGTAGGAGTAGTGGTAGTATTTGCTTTTTTTTTTGCAGCTGTTGTCATAGTTACAGTAGTAGCAGTAGTAATACTAGCAGTCGTAGTAGTAGTAGTAAGTAAAAGTAGTTGTAGTTACTGTTGTAACAGCAGATTAAAGGAGTGAAACATGGAAACCTGAGCGTTATATCGAGAACGCCTATCGCTAACCCTCACATGACTGGGATAATTCTAGCATTCCCTTCCGTGCACCACCAGACTATTTTATTCAGCTGAGAGTGAGTCAGAGGAGCCTGAGAGTTAAACCGAACGCGTATTTTATTTTTTATTATTTTATTCCTTCTAGTCCCAGTCAATTAAAAAAAAAAATAACTTGAGGAACACGTCTAGAAGCGAAAAAGGTAAAAAAACAGGTATATCTGACGCCTATGTCTCGAAAACTCGCCCCTGAGCTGTAAAAAAGCGTCTGAAGATGGGACACTCAAAAGGAAATGACACCTGCTTAAGGAGGGAGTGAAAAAATGATCATCAACATCATCACCATCATTACCCTCCTTCTCCTCTCCCTCTTCATCGTCATCATCATCAGCAATAACAATAGTAACACAAAATATCAGCAACACTATCATCACCATTATCATCAGCAAGGCATTGAAAATCTTTAGAGAACAATGCAAACCAGGAAAAAAAGAAATGAAAGAAGAAATAGGAAGCCAGGAGAGGTCCCAACAAACATAAATGAAGAAGTAAGATAGAAAAATGGAAAAAGAAAGAAAAATAGGTAATCCTGTCTGCCTAAATGGGGGGGGGGAAGCCAAAAGAAAAAAATAATTAAAAGAAGTGAGTCAATATGGAGAAAAGCAACAGAAAAATACACAAATAGGAAACAGCAAAATAAATCGACCTAAAAGGAGAACGTAACGAGAGCACTGAAGAAATGGAGAGAGAGAGAGAGAGAGAGAGAGGGAGAGAGAGAGAGAGAGAGAGAGAGAGACAGAGAGACAGAGAGAGAGACAGACAGACAGACAGACAGAGAGGGTTTATGAGTGGAGAATAGAAAATCAAACGATAAAATAATTAAAAAAAAAAAGCGAGATTGTCAATATGTAAGAAAAGAGAAAGATTTACAAAAATGAATAAAAATGAAATAAATAAATCGGTATAAAAGGAGAAAAATGAATGTGGTTCAGAGGAAATGCAGAACACATGGCAGTAAAAGTTGCATACACGCGAGAGAGAGAGAGAGAGAGAGAGAGAGAGAGAGATACCAGCAGCGACATATCATTCCTATTTTTGTTTTTTGTTATTAGTTCTAGGAATGACTCCGTAACTATCCTAACCTATGCCGACCTGATGTAGCCAAAAACATAATGTAATGAAGGCCAATCTAAATTAACCTAACTTAGCCAAAAACGTGATATACCAAAGGCTTAACTAAGTTAACCTAACAACCTAACATAGCTTAACCTTGACCAACCTAACCTCACCCAACTCAACGCAACTAAACTTATATCCTATTGTAGCCTAATGTAACGTATACTAACACAGTCTAACTTAACCTACCCCAGTTCAGCTAATCAAATTCATTTCAGCTCAAGCCAACCCAGTCCAACCCAATCCATCTCAGTCTAACCCAACCTCTCCTATCCCGACCTAACGTAAGCTATACTAACAGAATGTAACTAATTTTACTCCAATCAATCCAGCTAACATAATCAAACATAATCTACTCTAGTCAATCCAACCCAGCTAACTCCAAATCAACCTAACCCAGTCTAACCTAACCCAACCCAACCTAACCAAACAAAACGTAGACTAACCTAATCTAATCTAACCCAACCCAATCTAACCCAACCTAACTCAGCCCAACCCACTTCCCGTGCCTGACTATTTATTTGCCGCTGCCTCTTCCACTATTGCCCTGTCAGTAAACATAGAGACTTGCAATTTCCTGTTTGCACAAAAAACAAGCCATGTTTACAAACAGTAATCACGTAGGAACACACAAGCGAGCTGTTTGTTGGCTATATGCAACCTGGTGAACTGCAAAAATGTGTGTGTGTGTGTGTGTGTGTGTGTGTGTGTGTGTGTGTGTGTGTGTGTGTGTGTGTGTGTGTGTGTGTGTAAAAGAGCATACGTGTTAGCTAAAACGACTTTAAAACGTATACATTTAAAACAGACGGTGTGTGTGTGAATTTTGGAACACTGTAGCTTTTCTCTCTCTCTCTCTCTCTCTCTCTCTCTCTCTCTCTCTCTCTCTCTCTCTCTCTCTCTCTCTCTCTCTCTCTCTCTCTCTCTCTCTCTCTCTCTCTCTCTCTCTCTCTCTCTCTCTCTCCACCCAATCCCAGAGTTCCTCCCGTATGGCCCAACTTGGCACCGCTGGGAGAGCCGTAAATACTTTGGGGTGGGCAAAGTTGTTAATCCTATTGCTTGCCCTCTTGGAGTCTCCCTCGCCAGGTTCATAGAAGGAGGGTACTGCTTTATCTATCTGCCTGTCTATCTGTCGATCTATTTATCTATCTATCTATATATACTTTTAGGAACTAGGAATGCTGAATTATATATATATTTCTGGAGATATATTAAGACAGATATTTTAAGGGAGAGTGGATATTCTTTTAGGGACATTGCTACGAAGAATTATTTATATATATATTTTTTTTAGATAAAGGTACACTGGGTTACAGGTATATAATAAGCTTACACAGAGACAGTCAGACATAAACTGAGACAGAGAAAATCCGACAAAGGGAGACATAAAAAAATAAAAACGCACATAAAAACAGACAAACACATAAAGCCAAGTAGTCAGACAGCCTGTGCCATGAACCGAGTGACAAACAAGTTTCTCAGGCACATACAGACAAACAAACACTTACGTAGAAACAAACACATACAGGCAAACAAATAAATAAACACACAGAGAAATACACTTCCACGATAAACACAGAAACAAGCAGAAAAAGAAACAAAGAGAAACAAGCAGAAAAAAACAAACAGAAAAACAAGCAGAAAAACAAATACACAGAGAAACATACAAATAAACAAACACAAACGGACAAACAGGAAAACAGACAAGAGAAAATCCCGTAACCATTATAACCACAATCGCGGCCTTTGTTGCATCACGACTACCACAACTACCACAATTACCACAATCATCATCAGCATTAGCCTCTCTACCACCACAAAAACAGTCATGCAGAACTTCAGACAAAACATTTAATCATCAACACCATCATCATCATCACCATCATCATCATCATTAAAACTATCCTCAACCACAGACAAAAGTTTTAATCATCATCATCATCATCATCATCATCACCATCACCGTCATCACCATCATCACCACATAAAGCATCACCATCATCACCATCATCAAAACTATCTACAACCACAGACAAAACTTTTATTCATCATCCTTATCATTATTTTATTTCCTACAATTAATTCGGACGGTTCTAGGACACCTTTTTTCCTTTATTCTAGGTAACATCAGACTCTTTCTTTTTTTCTTCTTCTTCTTTATTTTTAGTTTAGAAGACCCCCCCATTCCCTCCAGCAAAAAATCTATTCAGAGCTCAGCAAAATTTAACTGCTAAAGCTGCAATACCTTTTCTGCAGCTTCATCAGTAATAACAAGCTAACTCTCCGCACAACCACAGCTATCAATGCTACCACAACTACCACCACAGCCACAACTGCCACCACAACCACAACTATCATAACCCCCAATTAAATCAATCAATCTCCACAACAACTCCAGCTAGTTATACTCTCTTCGGTACTACAACTACCGTGACAACCACAATTACACCACAACCAACAACCACAACTACCACAGCCACTAACTAACTCAGCCGATCTCCACAACAACCATAACCCACTACCACAGCAATCAAAACTACAACTCCTAATCAGTTACCAACGCTACCACAACGGCAACAACCATCTACCACAACCACAACTTCAACCAAAATACTGCTTAAAGTGCCCTGCCTACCACAACCACCCCAACTGCTACCACAACTACCACAACTAAAAAAAAAATATCACCTCCTTCCCCCCGCGGATACAACAGCTACCAAAACTACCACTACCACAACTACCACCGACCATAACCACAATTTCAACCACAATACTCCCTTAAGCACCCCCTCTACCACAACCACTACCAACCACAACCAAAACTTAAACTGATATTCCCCTTTAAATACCACCACTACCAACGCTACCACAATCACCACAGTTACCACACCAGCCAAAACCACCACAAACACTACCACAAAATCCACAACCACAAAACTGTCTCCATGCTCAAAGTTACCACACAACCAGCACATTTACAACACCTACCACCTACCACCATTACCACAATCACAGTACCTACCATACAACCACCACCATTCCTCCCACCACAGTAATACCTACCACAACAATTGCCGGCATAGTTACAACGGTCACTATATCCAGCACAGAAGCAATGACTACTAACACTACCACAACCACCACATCTGTCGCCACAACCACCACACCTACGACCACAAGTACCACAAATTGCACCACAATAACTACACCAGTCACAACTGCCAGAACTACTACCACAACCACGACAGTCACACAAACCATCCACCACACTAACCATATTAGCCACCCTCACCAGAACTACCACCACAATCACCCCAACCGCATCACCAAATTCAGTCATCACCACAACCACAACCACAACTACCACCACCACAACCGCAACCATCACCACATCTACCACAACTACCACAACCACAGCGGCCCTCTCCCTGCCCGCTCGATGGTCTCCTCCTTTTTCCCCATCACAAATATTTTACGCAGTTTTCATAAAGCCGGCAGTAAAACACAGACGGTGGCTGCCCGCTGCCTAAAAGTCGGGGCAAGGGTGAGGGAGGGGTGAGGGAGAGAAGAGGAGAGACGTTGGAAGTGAGAGGAGGGGGGTGAGGAGGGAAGGAGGAGGAAAGGGTGAAGGAGGGGTAAGGGAGAGAGGGAGGAGTAAGGTAAGGGTGAGGCAGAAAAGGGGGGGGGATGGGGGGATGAGGGAGAGAGGGAGAGATGATGGAGAAGTGAGGAAGGCGAGAGTGGGAAGAGAAAGGTGAGGAAAAGGTGAGAGGGGGGGAGTACAGGAAAATAGGAGAGAGAGAGAGAGAGAGAGAAACAATGGTCACCAAAAATAAAATCAGGAGAGTAAAAAACGAACAACAAGCAATATGACAAAAGGAAAGAAATCAGGGTTCATGAGACAGCCCTCGATGTATACAGTATAGACGGTGGGTATTAGTGTTGAAACGGTGACATATTTAGGTGTGAGGCACGTAGGAGGATTGGTGGGCCAAAGGGAAAGGACCGTTAAATCTATGTCTTGAGTCGGGCACACTGAAAAAAATGTTTCTCTTACTTCCACACATCTCTCTCTCTCTCTCTCTCTCTCTCTCTCTCTCTCTTTTTCCAACCTTTCTAATGCCATCATACCTTCCCCATTACAGCGGACACACAGCACCCGTCCTACTACACACCCACATCCCACTTCTGTCCAGCCATCTTTATGTACACAACCCATCACATCCGTATCAGTCTTTTCCACTCTGCGTTTCCCCCTGCCTATGACCTCTAGAGTTTCAGGTGCAGTCTATTCGGACATCGAGTAACGTATAATTCTTGAATCTGGCTTTATTTTTCGTTTGAGTTACCTTGGAAAAGTGAAATTCTGACTTGCATTTAGAGTTAATGAATCAGCAGGCGCCGTGACGCTGCTATTCTCTTATTGTTCCATACTGGCTTAAAGTTTTCGTCTCACCATATTGAAATCTGTGTTGTAGTAATAGATTTAACATTTGAATACGGTCTGGTAAAATAGAAGTGCTATGGGAAGGATGTAGAGCCGTAGCTTCGTCTTTTTCTGCCACTGAGCTCTGTGAAATAAGCTACAAAAGGACAAAAACCAGGGCTATGAGAAGTATAGGCACAGCTGCAGACAGTACGGTATTATCGCACCGCATTTTAGTTCAACAAATAGGAAACTCTTACATAACATTCTGGAAAGCTGGTTGGTCTATGTAAATTCCATCACTGCTTTTCGATAGTCATTGCTCACTGCCTCGTTATATATCAGAATGATGTGGGTCGAAATCAATGTCCACAATTGAACATGAAAACTCTTGGACGCAACTAAATATTGATACAAATTATTTGGATATTGTTAAATTTGCCTCCCAATTCATGGATATTGACAATAAACAGATGCCTGTATGTAGAACTGCTGCCAGTAGTGTATTAGTTCTCTTCTACAGAATGAGAAAACAGGGGGTGGCAGATGAAATATCCATGACCTAAAGGAAGTAAAAGAGAAACAAAATTTACAAGAGACCAAAACGAAGAAAAAAAGTTAACTGAAACATGATAAAAAGTAAGAAAAAAAAGTAAACTACAAAAGACCAAAACATCGTCAAGCAAAAATGTCTGTTAAAACGAAGGCCTGAAAGAGAAGTGGAAAAAGAGAGAGAGGAAAGTGAAGGTGACTTGTAAGCGGTGAAGGAAAGGAAGGAAGGAAGGAAGGCAAGGGTGTAAGAATGGCGGTGTGGGTGTGAGTTACAGACGGCAGGTTATGACAGCTGCTTGAGGGTGGGGAGGGGGGAGAAAAAATGGGAGAGAAGAGAGATGGAGGGTCAGGAAGTGGCAGAGAAGAGATGAAGGAAGAGAAAGTCGCAGAGAAGAGAGATGGAGGGAGAGAAAGTGGCAGAGGAGAGATTGAGGGAGAGAAAGTGGCAGAGAGGAGACAGAGGGAAAGTGGCAGAGAAGAGATGGAGGGAGAGAAAGAAAGAAGAGAGACGGTGGGATAGAAAGTGGGAGGGAGAAATGATGCGTGAGAAAGTGGGAGAGCAGGAAGTTGGAGAACGAGATGAGCAGTACGAGAGAGACAGTGGGAGAGATGAGAGATGGAGGGGAGGGGAGAGGTAATGGGAGGAAAGAAAGTGGGAGAGAAGAGAGTTGGAGGGAGAGAAAGGAGAAGGGTGGGAGAAAGTGGGAGAGAAGAGAAGCTAAGGGAGGGTGAGGAATGAAAGTAGGAGAGGAAAAATGAAGGAAGGGAAAGAAGCAGAGGAAGGGGAGAAAAGAAGGATGTAGGAAGGAAACGGGGGAGGAAAGTAGCAAGGGGGGGGGTGCAAGAGAAAACAATACAGGGAAACGGGGAGGAAAGAGAAAGTGCGAGAGAAGAGAGATGGAAAGAGAGAAAGGAGCAGAGGTGTGAGAGAAAGTGGGGAGAAGCGAGATGGAGGAAAGGAGAAATGGAGGGATAGAAAACGTTTGGGTTCGGAGAGAAGAGAAGGGAGGTAGGGAGAAAGAAGGAAAGAAGAAATAAGAGAGGGTGGGGAGGGAGAAGGAAGAAGGGAGAGAGAGAAAGAGATGGAGAAGAGAGGGCGGGGGAGAGTAGGCTGGGGAACACAAGCAAAAAGAGAAGGGCAGAGAGGGCTGGGGTTACAAGGGGTGAGGAAAAAAGATAAGAGAGAGGAAGGAAGGAAGAGTAGAAGACGAGAAGAGATGAGGAGGGAAAGGATAGGGGGAAAGGAAAGAGAAAGGTAAAAGGAGAGAAGAGAGAGGAATAAAAATGGGAGGAAAATGAGGAGGACGGCATGAGAGAGGAAGGAAAAAAGAGAGGAAGAGAAGGAGGTAGAGAAGAGAGGGAGAGAGATGAACGAAGAAGAAGAGGAAAGAGGAAGAGGAGGAGGAGAAGAGAGGGAGGGGGGAGAAAGGGAGAAGAGGAGAGAGGGAGGGGAGAAGGGGGAAGAAAAAACAAGAGGGAGAAGGAGGGGAGAAGGAGAGAAGAGGGAGGAAAGGATGGAGAGAAGGAGAGGCCTGAGGGTAGTGAGAGGGACTGAAGTGGAAAGTCAGAGCCTGCGGTGGAAGAGAAAGGGGTATGTAGAGAGCAGGAAGTAAGAGATGACGAGAGGAAGGAGGCGAGAGAAAGAGCCAGATAGGGGAAGAAGAGACAAAAAAGTGATTGAGAGGGAAAAGAGCTTGGGAGAAGGAAGGGAGAGAAGAGGGAGGAAGGAAAGAAGATGGAAAAGAGAGCAGGAAAAGAGACGAATAGACAAAAGAAGGACAGAAAGGGAGAGAAAAGGGACGAAGAAAATTAGGAGGAAGAAAGCAGAGAGGAGGGTGAGGACTGGAGAAGAAGGAGGAGGAAGGGAAGACGGAGAGGCGAGTACTGGGAGGGAGACGTTTGGTTGGGAATTAAGGAGGAAAGAGGAGAGGAAAGAGAGGAGGAAGTGCAATGAGGGTGGTAGGGTGAGGAGCGAAGGATAGGCAGAGATGGCAGAAGAGACGACAGGGAGTAGGAGAGGAGAGGAAATAACATGAGAGGAAAAGAAAGGTGAGGAGAGGAGAGGAATAGAAGTGAAGAGGCTAGAAGAGAAAAGAGAGGGACAAAAACGACTGAGATAAGAAGGAGGGAGAGGAAGAGGGGAGGACAGAAGAGAAAATAGAAAAGAACATATGAACAAGAACTGGAGAGAAGGAAAGAACAGAATGTGAGGGATGGAGAAAGAAAAATTGGGTGAACGAAAAGGAAAGAAGGAAAGAGAAATGGAGAGAACAAGTGGCCAGAAAAAAGGAAGTGGACATGACGGAGGGAAACAAAAATGAGAGAGAGAGAAAGAGAGAGAGAGAGAGAGAGAGAGAGAGAGAGAGAGAGAGAGAGACTTTATGAGCAAGGTTAGGGGTGGGTCAGAGGGGAGCATTATTTATGGTGTAAGTGAGAGCTGGGTTAAGTGGCTGCT
Organism: Coenobita brevimanus; assembly: GCF_032717465.1. Classification (NCBI taxonomy): domain Eukaryota; kingdom Metazoa; phylum Arthropoda; class Malacostraca; order Decapoda; family Coenobitidae; genus Coenobita; species Coenobita brevimanus. Next base: position 55,485,948 of record NC_137053.1, read on the forward strand.
CTGTACGTGGGTGTAGGTGAGTGTAGATGGTATACGTGGGTGTAGGTGGGTATGTGTTAGTTCAGGTGGGTGAAGCTGAGCACAGGTAGATAGGCAGGTGTAGATGGGTGTAGGTGGGTGTTAGAGGACAGTAAAAAGAGGTTGTAGGTGCGTGTAAATTAGCGTAAATGAACGAGTGGTAAAATATAAGTGTGATATATGCAAGTATGTGAGGTGTAGACTGGTGTACGTGAGTGTAAGAGGGTGTAGGTGTGTTGACGGACTGTAGGGGTGTGTAGAAGTGTATAAATGAATTAATGGTAAAGTATCTGTGGGATGTATGAGATCATCCGTGGTGTTGGTGGGTGTAAGTTGGGTGTAGACATGTGTAGAAGGGTTAGTGCTGTGTAGGACGGTCGGCAGAAGGCAATATTCAGCGGTCTGTATAAACATGGGTGTGGATGGGTGTACAGGGAGCGGTGGTAAAAAAAAAAAAGTGGAATGTTTGTTAGTCTGTGCAGTGTTGGTAGTTCTTGTAGTGTAGGTGGGTTGGTAGGGGTAGATGGGTGTAGGTGGGTGTAAGTGGGCTGATGGTGGGTGTAGGTGGGATGGTAAGTAGTGGGTTAGTGTAGGTGAGCTGCAACTGTAGGCAAGTGTATATGGTTGAGTATAGATGATTACAGGTGCGTGTTGGTGGGTGTTGGTGGCGCTGGTGAGTGAAGCTGAGTTATAGTCGTGTGTAGGTAGATATAAGTGGGCTTATGGGTGTAGACGGGTGTAGGTGGGGATGGTGGGTGTAGATGGGTGAAGGTGGATATCGAAGTGTAGGTGGGGTGTAGCGTGTAATCAGAGGGACTTTACATGGGATGAAGATAGGCGCTGGCAGAGTGTGGAAGATATAAACTGCAAAAGCTTGACGATGAGGTGATAAAATAATAACCCAGCTTCAGTACTGTAACCTCCTCCTCATTTAATTATGTTTCTGCCAGACGATTTATCTTTTACATTTTGGGAAGCCCATCTGTAGTGAAGGGGTTATTAAAGCCTCTATGTATTCCCTCCACCTGCATGGAATAAATGAGCTTAAGTGGCTCCGTGTGGAATAAGTGGCTTTCAATGGTTCCTCGTGGGTTTAAGTGGTTCTGTATATGTTGATTTAAGATATTTTGTGTAAATGAGCTTAAGAGGTTCCGGGAAAGTATCTCTGTGAAAGTGGTTCTGTGTGTGTGGGTTTAAGTGACAATGAACAAATGGTTTTAAGTGATTCAGGGTAAGTGTCTTCAAGTGGTGCTTTGTATGTCACCCAAAGTAGTTCTGTGCAAGTGGCTTAAAGTGATCGTGAGCGAGCGGTCTTAAATGGTTCTGTGTAAGTGGGTTTAAGTGGTTTAAGCAAATCTGTGTAAGTGGATGTAAGTGTTTTAACCGGTTCTTTGTAGGTGACTGTGTCTCGTCCTAATCAAAATAAACACCTATTCTCCCGTCACCTTTAACTGTCCGAATATACCTCTCTCTCTCTCTCTCTCTCTCTCTCTCTCTCTCTCTCTCTCTCTCATTTGACTTGCAAATCCGTCTCTCAGTACCTCTCACCTCCTAACTAATGACAGCAGGACAACAAAGGGAGAAAAATCTACCATCTCACTAGTTCGTGTTCTCAGTGCAGTAGGAAAAAACCAACCCGTATTCTCGTCGGCTAGAAGATTCTCTCTCTCTCTCTCTCTCTCTCTCTCAGCAGTCATTTTACTTAGTACTGTTTATTTTCCTCGTATCCAACTTTTTTTTTTTACCATCGGGATAAACTAAAAAAATTAGTTGCTAAACGTATTAACGCACCACACACAAAAAAACTAATAAGGAAGAGATACTAGTAAGCCACTTAGAAAAACTTGATTACGGACCTTCGTTGTACTTCTTCCTCAGAGGTAATTATATATATATATATATATATATATATATATATATATATATATATATATATATATATATATATATATATATATATATATAAGTTTGCTCTCATTCAGCCAGTCCCAAAGAAGGGTGACCACTCCCAACCCTCCAACTATCGTCCAATTGCTTTAACGTCCTGTATTTCAAAAGTTTTCGAGTCAATTCTTAATAAAAAATTTTAAGGCATCTTTCCTATCACAACCTTCTTTCCGATCGTCAGTATGGGTTCCGTCAGGGACGCTCCACTGGCGATCTTCTCACCTACCTTTCAGACTCCTGGTCATCCTCCTTTCGGGACTTTGGCGAAAGCTTTGCCATTGCACTTGACATCTCAAAGGCTTTCGATCGAGTCTGGCATAAATCTTTAATTTCCAAACTGCCCTCCTACGGTTTCTATCCTTCTATCTGTACCTTCATCGCTAGCTTCCTTTCTGGTCGTTCTATAGCTGCTGTCGTAGACGGCCATCGTTCTTCTCCTAGATCTATCAACAGTGGTGTTCCTCAGGGCTCTGTCCTATCACCAACTCTCTTCCTTTTATTCATCAATGATCTTCTAAGCTGTACATCTAACCCTATCCACTCATACGCTGATGACTCCACCCTTCACCTTTCCATTCGGTTCCCGCAACGCCCATCTCAACAGTTACTTCAAGAAACAAGGGATGAGGCTATGGCACACCTAATGTCTGACTTGGCTCATATCTCTGACTGGGGTAAAAATAATATGGTTGTCTTCAATGCTTCTAAGACTCAGTTCTTACACCTATCAACCCGACAAAATCTTCCACAGGTATACCCACTAATGTTTAATAATATTCAGATTAATCCTGCATCATCCTTGAACATGCTTGGGGTTTCATTTACTCGGGACTTATCTTGGAAAGATCATATTACATCTCTTGTAAAATCTGCTTCCAAGAGATTGGGTGTGCTAAGCCGACTCCGCTCTTTCTTTACTCCCTGCACAATTGTTGACTCTATACAGGGGTTTTATCCGCCCCTGTGTGGAGTACAACTCTCATGTGTGGGAAGGCTCCCCACATACAGCTCTTCTCAATAGGGTGGAGTCAAAGGCTTTTCGTCTCATTAACTCTCCTCCTCTTACTGACTCCCTTCAACCTCTGTCTCTTCGCCGCACTGTTGCATCTTTATCTCTTTTCTATCGCTACTTTAATGGTCACTGCTCCTCTGAACTGTCTGCTTGCATTCCTCCACCCCTACGACGGGCGCGTAGCACCCGTCTGGCAGCAAACTCTCATCCCTTTTCTGTCCAACTCTCTAATGCAAGAGTTAACCGTTACTCCCAGTCTTTCATTCATGCAACAGGTCAGCTCTGGAACTGTCTCCCTCTGTCTGTATTTCCTGTTGCCTATGATCTCCAGTCTTTCAAACGCAGTGTGTCCAGGCATCTCAAAATGATCGGATCTTGAATTTGGCTCTCTATTGTATTTTGTTTTTCTCTTGGAGGGAACTGTTACTGCGGGCTCATGGCCTTTGGTTCCTTCTTCCTCGCATAAAAATATATATATATATATATATATATATATATATATATATATATATATATATATATATATATATATATATATTTTTCAGCACCTTATTATTCTCTTCTGTGTTATTGATACCGTTGAAAATATCGACTGACTTGCAACAATAACATAGAAAGGTTATCAAGCCTTTAGTGTCGTCATATCTGTTTATTTATCCATCTCGTCAAACGATCGCTCGGTATAAGATCATTCACTTGTATGATCAATAAAATTTTAGGATTTTTTTTTTCACTTCGAGTACTTTTGTTTACACGACCGCTGTGATGCAAATTTTTGGTTATATGATTTTTTTTTCGTTTAAACGAAGGCTACAATAGTAAGTTTGTTGCACGATCAATCGTTATACGATCGAAAAAAAAAAAAAAAAAGCACATCTTCACATGGGAATTGCAGCACCAAGCTCTTCTTGATGGAAGGCCAGTGGACAGCAGTTTGAAATAAATGTCTTTCTTCATTTCACCAACCTGTTTTCAGGGGAAAGGGAGGGGTAACGGAGTAGCTCCACCGCCCAGTTATGTTGGTGCCACCTCGTGAGTCATTCTTAGGAGAAATTCTTCCCTGAGCTGAATAAAAACGTATGGTGGTAAGAAAAATTAAATACAGAAGTCGTCACGGCATCCAAAGGGAGTAAAGTATTTACGCAAATTATATGTTCATACAAAATCAAAACCAAGGAGAACAGGGCCCATTGCCCACATCACCAGGCACTTCGTTCTTGGTATGCCCAGTGATCAGTTTGTTTTCATCTGACGGAACCCGGCCACTACCACTGCTTGAATAATAAGTTGTGATTGCATAAAATTCAACGGGCCTTAGTTATGAGGTACCGTAATTAAGTCTTCCATATTTAGTTGCTAGTCACTCAAGCCTGACTACACTTAACCATCAACTGAGCTGAAGTGGGTTTGGGAGCTTTGTTAGAGTAGAACAAACGTGCTTTGCTAATAGTGTCGTGGCTGGGAGTCGGTGGATATGAAGATATATTACTTGTAGTGGTGTTCATGATTTTGGAAGAATACCCTCACTAATAATAACAGAATATTCCGTAAGTTTGATGATGATCATGATGATGATGATGATGACGATGAAGATGATAATACTTAACACTCAGATACCCATGACTTAAAGATGAATAAAAGCGTCTGGCGTTAGCAGGAAATGTACAGTTAGAGTTGTCCTGAACTTGGAAGGGACAAAAGATGATGATGATGATAACTTACATCTTCATTACGACGGTTTTTCTTTGCATTACTACAGGAAGGCAAGTGAAAGGGGAATGAGAGAAGTGACAGGGCTGAGAGGAAACTGAATGGGAGAAGAGAAAACTGGAGATGAAAGAGAAGTGATTGGGAAGAGAGAAAAGTGATTGGGATGTAAAGGAGGTGAGTGGGATGGGAAGGGCGTGAGTGAGGGATGAGAGGGAAGTGAGTGGAATGAAAGGGAAGTGAGTGGGATGGGAGGGAAGAGAAAGAGGTACAAAGAAACGAGATACACTGAGGGAAAGTGAGAGGAGCGAGGGAATTAAGAGTGTGAGGGGGTGAATGGGGTGAGAAGGAAATGAGTGGGGAAGGAGGCGAGTGGGATGGTGGGATATGAATGAAGAAGGAAGCGAGTGGAGTGTGGGAAATAAGGGAGAAAAGAAGCGTGGGGGATGAGATGAAAATGAATGATGAGGGAAGTAAATGGGGTGAGGAGCGTAGCGAACGGAGAGAGAAGTGAGAAGGATGAGACCGAAATGACGCGCAAATTATCACTGGTCAGCGCGCGCGCGGGCGTGTGTGTGTGTGTGTGTGTGTGTGTGTGTGTGTGTGTGTGTGTGTGTGTGTGTGTGTTGTCCCAGAGAGAGTTTTAGTATTTTCAGGTGATCCTTGCTGAGTATGGCGCCTGTCCGAAGAATAAAAAAAAATGTTAACTGATCCCCAAAGAGATCGAACCCGTGTCTTATATTTCGAATCCCATGACGCACCCCACTCGGCCACCCATCGATAAAGGTAAAAAAAAAGAAAGAAAAAAAAAAACTCTACCTCACTTGAAGATAAGAATTCTAACCTCACTGTACTGAACGGGAGGGGATGAAAGGGAAGTAACTGGGACGAAAGAGAAGTGATTGGGATGGTGAGTGGGATGGGACGGAAGTGAGTGAGGGATGAGAAAGAAGCGAGTGGGATGAGGGTCATACTCAGCTCTACCTCACCTGAAGATAAGAGATTAACCCTTAGTATTTATCAGCAATTTATGAGCCATTAATGGCTTCTAAGTGGCTATGGAGACCTTGTAACTCCTCTTTCTCAGCAATTTATTCTGCATATGACACCGCAATATCCCCTGTATGTTGCTTATGGAAATTATATCAATGGCAAAACGACAAGCATCAGACAAATAAGAATGTCAAGGCATAATATCCAAAATAAGTCGTTAACAGGCGCTACAAAGCCTCCTATGTCACCTAAAACTCCGATCTTACTCTCAATAAATGAAGAGGTTATTTTCGAGTTTCTAATATATGTTCTCTGTACGTACCCAACTCAAAATCAGTAATAACATAGAACTTTTAAATAAATCACTAAGTTAGAATAAAGAGATCCTTATCTAATTGTAATTGAAGTAATATTTTTTCTCTACTCACCACTCGCGATCTTCACAATCATTAACATACCTGAAAAAATAAAAAATGTTTATAAAAGAATGCATAATGTTAAGTGTGAATGTGAAGGAATAAGTGTGTGTGTGTGTGTGTGTGTGTGTGTGTGTGTGTGTGTGTGAGAGAGAGAGAGAGAGAGCAAGTAATTTCGACATTATAATCACATTAATTTCACTACAAAAACTGCATCCAAAAACGTAATGGGAAATATGACGGGGACAATGCATAATTATACGAGTATATGTTTTTTCTTAATTTATATCTCGCAACCTGACTTTGAGGATGAAAAAAGAAAAAGAGAAAATGAGCAGGCGTGAGAGGGAAGTGAGGGGTGAGAGGGAGGGAAGTGAGAGGGATGAGAGGGAAGTGAGAGGAGTGAGGGGTGAGAGGGGGAGGAGAGGCAGACACGAAGGTCCGAGGTAAAGCAGACAAGTTGTAATGGTAGGATGGTCGAGAGGGCTCCCAGAGCAGAGGCAGGAGGAGGAGGAGGAGGAGGAGGGGGGAGAGAGAGAGAGAGAGAGAGAGAGAGAGAGAGAGAATTTTCAAGTCCGCTGATATGAGGACGAATGCAAATGCTTGCTCTCTCTCTCTCTCTCTCTCTCTCTCTCTCTCTTTGACTTTTACCTATCTCTTTTTCCGCCTTTTCTCACTCTTCTTCACCTCTTTTCGTCAACTCATATTCTCTTCTCATATTTTCTTCCACTTTCGTCAGCCTCTCTTCTCTCTTCGTCCCCTACATTCTCATTAACTTTCAAACCCATTCCTCCCTACCTTACATTCTCTCTCTCTCTCTCTCTCTCTCTCTCTCTCTCTCTCCTATTTATGCATAACATATGGTTCACAGAGTGTAACATATATATCGAAGATTTAAAGAGCCTTTTTCCCCTCACGGCCCTAATCTGCGAACCTACATTTAAAAACTAAAAATATATATATATATATATATATATATATATATATATATAGATATATATATATATATATATATATATATATATATATATATATATCTGTATCTATATCTATCTATCTATCTCTCTACCTATCTATCTATCTATTGCCAAAAGCTTTCTTCTCGGAGGGGTTGGACAAGAACAGATAGACTCCATGTCCTCCTGCCCTCCACCGTCAGTCTGCCCATCCTCCAACTCACACCACCCTCATTCATGTACACCTCACCTCCCTATCCTTCCACCTCATTTTCGGCCTCTCCCATCCCCTCGCCCTTCTCTCTCACCCCATACACTCTCCCAGGTTAATGCCGCTTTCTCTGAACACCAAATCACGTGCTGCAATGACAGGGTACAATGACAGGCTAAAGCAATCACCTCTCCTATCCAGACCTCCTTCACTGTTGACTTTCTTTTTTATACTAAGCTTTCTTTTTCCTGACCTCCTATCATATATTGACCTCCTTCTCCATACAAAACTGCTCTTTTCACCTCCTCTTTCACATAGACCTGCTCTTTTCACCTCCACTTTCACATAGACCTGCTCTTTTCACCTCCTCTTTCATACAGATCTGCTCTTTTCACCTCTTTCATACTGACCTGCTCTTTTCACTTCCTCTTTTATGTGTGACCAGCTCTCATATAATGACTTCTTCTTTTATACTGGCCACATCTTTTAACCTCCTCTTCTATACTGACTTACTCTTTTCCTTTTTTTTTTTTTTTTTTTTTTTTTTTTTTAGTAATCCCTTCTTTCTAATCTCCTCCTTTATATTGACGTACTCCTTTCAACTCCTCTTTTCGACGGCCCTCCTCTTTAGTCCCCTTTCCTCTTTTCCACTGACCTTGGAGGCGTTTACCGGTGTGTCCTGAACGAAATACCAAAGCATGACTGATGTAACGTTTTGAGCTATACTTCTTGACACTAAGTGCATGAAAAAAAAAATTAGACTACACTTATGAGGTATACCACACACTGCTTCGTTCCATATCCAAAAGGAGGCACGGAAACATTTATACGTTTTAACCACTACTGAAGAAAAAAAAAAAAAAAAAAAAACTACGTGCTTCCTAGTAATATCTATGTCATTTTAGGAGTATTTTGAGTTATTTTTGGCACATTTTTTCAGCTGCTTCTATCATACTCTTATAAAGTATTTCAGTATTACAAACTGCTCCTTCTACCTGTTATCTTTTACGATTAATCTCCAGAGGGTTTGGAAGACAGGAAAGAGCCTGCTTCTTTGTAATTATATTAGACTTTTGTAATAACAGGGTAAGACTTTCGATTAAAGAGAAGGTCGGACCATTTAGTTCGGAGTTGAAGGTCTGTGTGTGTATCTTTATAATATACTCAAACACACACACACACACACACACACACACACACACACACACACACACACACACACACTCCATCCTTCTCCTCCCTCCCCCTCTCCCCCACTCTCTTTCTCTCCATCCTTCTTCCCCCTCCCATTCACACTCCACCCCCTCTCTCTCTCTCTCTCTCTCTCTCTCTCTCTCAGCTCGAAATTAAACAAGTCTCCCCTTTCGTTGGCAAATATACAGGGATATAATTTTTATCCTCTCTGATATTTCTGTCGATAGCAGTGAAAGGGAGGAGGAGGAAGAAGAAAAGAGAGGAGGGATGGACGAGA
>NC_137053.1:55497178-55509678 GCF_032717465.1 Coenobita brevimanus
TGAACAACAAAGAATAACACGAAACAAAGGATAAAGAAAACGAACGAAGAATGCAGAGAAAACGAAACGAAGATATAATACATCAACACAGACGACGAGAATACACAAAAAGATGAGACAAAGGACAGGGTGAAAAGAAAAGAGGGGGAGGAAGAGAGGGAGTCGGGAAAGTCAAGAGGTGACACAGGAGGGAAGGAGAAGGGGAAGGGAGACGGAGAAAAGGAAGGAAAAGGTGAAGAAGGGAGGGGGAGAAGAGGACAACAAGAAAAGGGAGAACGGGAGGAGAGAGAGGAGGGATAAATAGTGGATGAAGGATAAGGAATGACAGTGAAGGAGGAGGAGGGGGAGAGGGGGATGGGAAAACAGGTGTGTGTGTGTGTGTGTGTGTGTGTGTGTGTGTGTGTGAGAGAGAGAGAGAGAGAGAGAGAGAGAGAGAGAGAGAGAGAGAGAGAGAGAGAGAGAGAGAAATGTAATTAGGAAGTGTCTTGTGTGGCAGTTAGTTGCTCTTGTTGTTGCTTTTATTATTATTGCTGTTGTTGTGTTACTGATGTTGATGTTGATTACGCAGTTAATTTTGTTGCTGTCGTGTTGATAGAGATATTGCTGTTACTGCTGTTGTTGATGGAGCTGCTGTTTGTGGTAGGGCTGTTAATAGTGATGCTGTTTGTGTTTTGGCTGTGATGATAGTGTTGTTGCTTGTGATGTTGTTGCCGGTGTTGTTGTGCCTTTACTGTTCTTGTTGTCGTTGTTGTAGCTGTGTGGATGATTGCGTCTGTTGTTTTTTTTTTTTTTTTTTTTTTAAGTACAGGATGTATACGGAAAGAGACAATCAAGAGGAGAAAAAGATATAGGGTGATGGAGAGATTGGATGAGGAAAAATGTAAGAGAAAAGTAGAAGGGTTTTTGTTGCTGTTGTTGTTGAGTAGTCCCGGTTCGTCTGGCCGAGAAGACCCATCGACTGCAGGCAAGCAATCGCCCCTACACGACCAACCCGGGCAGTAAACTGAAGTTCCCTTTTGGAAGACAGTGCCTTACAACAGCAAGGCACGGGGAAGGGTCTGGAGGTTTGATTCCTGAATAGATGTCGCATTTGCGTCTCTCCACCCAGTTTATAAGGGCACCACAGTAGACGCTATATCAGCCCATTACCTAGTTATATGGTTACCATCCAAAGTCAAAATGGTTTTCTGGGTTAAAAGAAACCATTAGGCTTGTTAATTTGTAAACTCACCTGAAGTGAAAAGAAGGGTAGTAAAACTGATAGGAAAGCAGGTAAAAACAGAAAAAGAATGATAAAGGTAAAGGAAAAAGTAGGCAGCTCTACATCAATATTATTAAGAGTTTAAGGTAGAAAAACAAAAAAACAAAACGGAGATGATTCTCTCTCTCATATATATATATATATATATATATATATATATATATATATATATATATATATATATATATGAGCGTGTGTGTGTGTGTGTGTGTGTATTTAGAACAAACTCGTTAAAACAAGCAAATAATCCAAAACAAAAACTAACGGAAGCAGAATAAGTCAAAAAGTTTCCCCTATACTTACGCAAAAGATGCCACGTACAATAAAGAATAAAGCGGTGAAAGAGGAATCACCATAACCTCATGCGATACCCATTAAAACCCGCATCTAATCATGAGAAAAACTGGAGGGTAACAAGCATGACTTGAGCTACTACCCAACAAAACCCACATTTGTCTAAGTTGTGAATGGTGAGCATGCTGGAGAAGAATATAGGGGAAAAACAGAAACTACGCAGTATAACCGTATAAAATAGAGAGTAAAAGTGAAACATGCGAGGGCAGGGAAGCAGATAAGATTAATTGAATTCTAGATTTAACTCACATATACCCAAGAAAATAAAGGGGGATGTGAAAAACGAAGGTACTGTAGAACCAACTTAAAAAACAATGTCATCGCCATTTTATTAAGGGTAAAACGTGGAAGATGTGACAGAAAAGTAAAATAAACTTAACAAGACCCACATACACACAGCAGTAAGCATGGAAGCGATGAAAAGGAAGTAGAATAAACTCAAAATAGCACACAGTAAAACCCTTACATACCCAAGATGGGACTGATCAACATACAAGATGAGGAGTCAGGTACTTGTCAAAAAAAATGCATGTAAGCAAGTGATAAACAGAATCAGAATAAATTTAGAATACTCAAACTTGCTTATTATATATATATATATATATATATATATATATATATATATATATATATATATATATATATATATATATATATATATATATATATATATATATATATATATATATATATATATATATATATATATATATGAGAAGCTGATAAACAGAGAAGAAAAGTTGAAAAAATGAGAAAATATATAACATAACTACGCACAACATGGACGAAAGTTGTTAAGAAGAGTGATTTGGCTTATGAAAGCCCCGATAAATCCGATATATAGTTGAGAAAAAGTGAAGGGAAACGGAATAACTTATAAAATACTGAAAACAACCCACATATACCCAAGGTGTGAGCTGTAAACATGCAAGCAAGGAAGCCGGGAACCCATGTCGAAGGGAAAGCTGGTTGCAATTTTTACCTTGAAGTTTTTACTCTCTCTCTCTCTCTCTCTCTCTCTCTCCATTTGTTTTTGTTTTTTTTCATTTGGTTTCCAGTTTCAATATTCATACTTTTCTGTCTACACTATTTTATTTTTCACTGGTATTTCTCTTCTTCCCTTTCATCTTCGCGTTCTTTACTCTTCTTTCATTCACTTTTATTGCACGTGCTTCAATTTTTGTTACATTTTATACTCAAACCTCTTATTTTTTATTTTATTTTTTTATCTCTTTCATGTTTCTCTTCAATCTGTGTATTCTTGTTTATTGTTAAGTTCCCTTTTACCCTTTTCGCTACATTATTTATACTTCAATCCTTTATCTATGAGCTCTTTCGACTTCATATTAGATTTCTTCTACTGTCTGACTGCCTCTCTGTCTGCTTCTCTGACACACATACACACACACACACACACACACACACACACACACACACACACACACTAATATTTTCACACCCATTATTCTGCTACCTTCTCCATTTCCTCCCTTGCTTCCCTCTTCGAGCTCTCAGACTTTATTTTTTTCTGTACATTCCCAGAGATCTCTGTCTCATAAATTCTTTGCTCTTCGTTCACAGATTCTTTACTCTTTTCTTTGCTAATTCCTCTGTCTGCCTGTCTGTCTGTCCCCTCTCCTCCTCCTCCTCCTCTTCCTTCTCGTCATCCTCCTCCTCCTCCTCTGTCTTTTCCTCTTTCTCTTCCTCCTCTTCCTCTTCTTCGTGTTCTTTTTCTTTCTCCCCCCTCCCTCCCTCCTGACGTAATTGATAATAGGGGAAAGAGTTTTAAATCTCATTTTCTAGTCATACTTAAAATTCTGGCTTGTAGCGCTGAGAGAGAGAGAGAGAGAGAAAAAAAAATTTACATAGCTAATTATTTAATGCTTTCTATACAAACATATACTTTTATATTTTTAGCTAAAGGTTGCACAATACATCATTTTTTTTTTTTTTAATTATTGTGCAGTCCTTATTTTGGCCGACGTTCATATAGAACCATCAGTCCAATGACGTATTTTTCAGCGTATTATTCCTACTCTCACAAGATCGTATTTATGACACCTTTAGTAGTAGTAGAAGAGAGAGTTATATGTAGAAAGAAAGAGAGAGGTGAAAAGATTACTAAGAGAGAGTAAGAAGAGAGTGGATGAGGAATTTGGAAGGAATTTGAGTGTAAAGTGGAGGGACTGTAAGAAAATGTTCTGGAAAGAGGTGAAGAGAGTAAGACAGGGTGGCAGTGAGGTTACCAGGGGAGTGAACGATAAAAATGGTAGATAGTGGGGAAGGGAGAAAAAGTGAGCAGATGGAGAGAACACTTAAGGAATTGTTGAACATTCAGGATGGAAGTAATGCGAGTATAAGTGGCTGGGGAATGGCTGGGAGAAGGAGGGCGGTGAGAAGACAGGAAGAAATCAGTAGGATAGAAGTTGTGGAAGCAATGAAGAAAGTTAAATTGGGGAAAGCCCCAGGAATTGATGGAGTGTGTGGTGAAATGCTGAAGCATGGGGGAGAGATAGTTGTCGAATGGATGTGGAAGATGTGCAGATTGGCCTGGGAGGAAGGTAGAGTCCCGGAGGATTGGAAGTCAGGTATAATTATTCCCTTGTACAAAGGAAAAGGGGAAAAAGAAGTGTGTGGTAATCATAGGGGCATTTGTCTTCTTAGTATAATTGGTAAAGTGTATGGTAGGATACCTACTGACAAAGTTAGAGAAAGAACAGAGGAATTAGTTGGAGAAGAACAGGGAGGCTTTAGGAAGGGAAGAGGTTGTGTAGATCAGATATTCATTCCTAGATCTTTAGTGGAAAAGTTTCTAGAGAAGGGAAAGAAGTTGTATGCGGCTTTCATGGATTTGGAGAAAGCATATGACAGGGTGGATAGACAAGGATTGTGGAAAGTATTAAGAATATATGGAGTAGATGGAAAGTTGTTGAATGCTGTGAAGAGTATGTATGATGGTGCTAAGGCTGCAGTGCGTGTGGATGGTGAACTAAGTGAATTTTTCTCTTTGGAGGTTGGGTTGAAACGGATGTGTCATGTCTCCATGGTTGTTCAAATTGTTCATGGATGGGGTAATAAAAGAGGTACAAGGTAGGGTAGTGGATGTTGGAGTGGCCCTGGTGAGAGAGGATTGTGTTTGGAAACTCCCTGTACTGTTGTTTGCAGATGATACTGTATTGTTGAGTGAAGACGAAGGGGAGCTGCAAGGCTTGGTGGATGAGTTTGGGAGAGTGTGCAAGAAACGGAATCTAAAGGTGAATGTAGGGATGAGTAAAGTGATGGTCTTTGGGACAGGTGAAGTCAGTGAATGTACAGCGAGGTTGGATGGTGAGGAATTGGAAAATGTGAGTACGTTTAAGTACTTGGGTAGTGTGATGAGTAAGAATGGAGGTTTGGAGGGTGAAGTGCTTGAAAGGGTACAGCAGGGAAGAAAGGTTGCTGGTTCTTTGAAAGCAGTGATAAGAAACAGGGAAGTGAGCATGGAAGTGAAAAAGTTACTACATGACAGTATTGTGATACCAACTCTAATGTATGGAAGTGAAGCTTGGACTTTGTTGGAAGGATACAAGTCATGAGTGAGAGCAGTGGAAATGAGTTATTTAAGAGGAGCCTGTGGAGTTACATGGAGAGATAGGCTGACGAATGAGGATATAAAGGAGCGTTGTGGTGTGGATGTGGATGTGATAGGAAGTGTTATGAGGAACACACTGAGGTGGTTTGGCCATGTGGAGAGGATGGAGGGTGAAAGACTGACGAAGAGTGTGTATGTGAGTGAGGTGGAGGGGGGAAGAGGGAGGGGGAGGCCGAGGATGAGATGGAGGGATGGGGTGGAGAGGTATATGAGAGAGGAGGGTGTGAGTTGGGAGCAGGGGAGTGAAATGGCGGGGGACAGGATGACGTGGAGGCGATTTGTTCGTGGCCACCCCAAACGGGATTGAGGCGTCTGGCAATAGATAGATAGATAGATAGTAGTAGTAATAGTAGTAGTAGTAGTAGTACTAGTAGTACTAGCTGCTCTTGTTCTTGTTGCCTCAGGATCAGCTGAAATGTAAACCTAATGGACTACGGGCTGAGGTTGCCTTTCTGCAGTCCACCGTCCTCATTGCATGGGGATGGGGAGGGAATTGAGGGACGTTTGTATGACCAGGAAGCTCCACCGCACAGTCATATTAGTGCCACCACGAGAAGGCGTCCCTCTCCAGCACCAGCATCGGAGTGAAAGGGTTAACCCTTTCACTACGACGACGAAGTTGTTCTGTTCTTGTAACTGTTATTCCAGCTGGGGGGAAAAAGTGGCCTGAAGTTAGCTAGAAAACAAGAGTAGAATTGCTTTGGGACCTGCGGCGAGGCTGGCTTTTACTAAGTTGTCGTTAGATCGTGTCACCTCAGGCGTCACTCCGTCAGCTGATGGCAGATTTGGATTTTCCATGTCAAATTACCTTGTATGGTACCCCTTTTATGTCTCCAATGGCCTCCTTTTAATAAATCCGCCCGAAGCAGAAGAAGAAGAAGAAGAAAAAGAACGCTGGCCACTCAGGGGCATGCTGGCTATCGCCGCAGGAAAAAACAAGAGTAGAACTGCTCTGCGACCTGCGACGAGGCTATTGTTTCAAACGTTTTGCTGTAAAAACTAACTAGTCTTAACAGAGCCACTCACTGACCTACTGGCTATATAGCAAAATTGGATTCTCCATGTCTCTATCTACCTATCAATTGACAGACGCCTCAATCCCGTAAGGGGTGGCCGCAGACAAATCGCTTCCATGTCGCCCTGTCCCAAGCCATTTCGCTTCCCTCCCCCCAGCTCCCCCCTATTTCATATACCTCTCCACTTCACCCTTCCATCTCATCCTCGGCCTCTCTCTTTCTCTCCCCTTTCCACCTCACTCACATACACTCTCCTCGTTAGTCTCTCGCTCTCCATCCTCTCCACATGGCCAAACCATCTCATTGTATTTTTCCTAACGCTTTCTATCACATCCACACCACGCTCCTTCACTTCCTCGTTTGTCAATCTGTCTCTCCATGCAACTCCACATGCTCCTCTCGAATAACTCATTTCTACTGCTCTGACTCTTGGCTTGTGTCCTTCCAACAAGGTCCAAGCTTCACTTCCATACGTTAGAGATGGTATCACAATACTGACATACAGCGACTTCTTTGCTTCCATGCGCAATTCCCAATGTCTTGTCACTGCTTTCAAAGAACCAGTCATCTTTCTACCTTGCTGAACACTTTTAAGCACTTCATCTTCCAAACTTTCATCCTTACTCATCACACTACCCAAGTACTTAAATGCACTCACATTTTCCAATTCCTCATCATCCAGCCTAACTGTACACTCAGTGGCTTCATTTCTCTCGAAGACCATAACTTTACTCTTCCCTGTACTCATCTTTAGATTCCGTTTTTTACACATTCCCAAACTCATTCACCACGCCATGTCAAATAACCTAATATTGGACCACAATTATGTCTCTATAGGCTTAAGCTAAGCAGTTGTTCTCAGGTGTCAGCTGATGGCAGAGTTGAATTCTCCATGACAAATTACTTTATATTGTACCATTTTCATGTCTCCAAAGGCCTCCTTTTTACAAATCTGCCAGAAGAAGAAATAGAAGAAGAAGAAAAAGAAGAAGAAGAAGAAGAATAAGAGGAGGAGGAGGAGGAACGAGGGCTACTCACTGACCTGCTGGCTCTCGCTGCAGGTAAAAATATTGGAGTTGTTGACCATGAGAGGGTTAAACAGACGAACTAGAACACAAATAAATGAAAAAATAAAAAGAAAGAAAGAAAAAAAAAACAGCGCTAACAGACGTCCTCAGTTCTAGACTTCACGGCATTATTTTTTTATACTTATGTCTTTATTTTTCCGGTGATTTTTATGCTTTGTTTTCCCGCTTCTACACTCTCTTTTCCACGCGTGAGGGAATCCAATTTTAGAAGCAACAATGGTATAGTGAGGAGGACGGAGTGGTGGTTGGTGTTAGTGAAATGGGGAGGAGGAGGAGGAGGAAAAAAGGAAAAGGAAGAGGACGTGGAGGATGAGAGAAAAAAATGGAAGATTAATAGGAGGAGGAGGAGGAAGAAGAGAAGGAGAGAAAGAGAGAGAGAGAGAGAGAGAGAGAGAGAGAGAAGAGGAGGAAGAGGAGGAGAAGAAAGAAATGGAAATGGAAGAGGAAGGACGAGGAGGAAGAGGTAATGGGCAAATTATAGTGGTAATATAATGACGGATGAAAAGAAGGTGGACTGAAGAGGAGGAAGTGAAGGAAAGATGAGAGGAGAGGAGAAGAGATTAGACGATAAAAGTGAGATAAGAATGAAGAGGAATAAAGTAGCAATGACGTAGTGGGGAAGTACGAAATGGTGGTTGGTGTCAGGGAAAGGAGGGAGGTGGAAAAGAAGGATGAGGAGGAAGAAGGAGGAGGAGGGGGAAGAAGAAATGGGGAGGATGAACTATGGGCGTACGTTGGAGGAGGAGGAGGACGAGGAGGAGGGGAAGGAGGACGGAGTAGTGTTTGTGAAAGTGGTAAGAGGAGGAGAAAATCATGGAGAAGAAAACTCCCCATATTTTCATAACTTCCCCTAATTAGATTCCCTACCATAATCCGCTTTGCCTTTGACTCCCTAAACCTCATCAGACTCCATAAGCCCCTCAAAATAGTCACCCTAACTCCTGAAATCACAACTGTAGAGGGGATTGGATCTGACAGGGTTAGGGTAAATGGGGATAGAGTCAGAGGAAAAGTTTGCCTAATATTTGACCTTACTTCTCATTTTCCTCTGTTGATAAATATTCCTAAGTTGAAAGAGGCTTGGTAAGTTTCCTACCCTTAGTTGAGGACAGAGGTTCGCCTAATACTTGAGCTTTACTACTTTTCACTTTCTTTTGCTGGTTAATATTCCTAAACTGAAAGGCTTGGAATGCTTCTCTGTCCATAGATGAGGACAGGTTCGCCTAATATTTTACCTCTTCTACACCTCACTTTCCTATGCTGGCTAATATTCTGAAGCTGAGGGAGACTTGGTACATTTTACTACCCAGAGATGATCTTTGATAGAATGCATCAGGGAGTGAAATTACAGACATGCCCCAAGTGTGAAGCAGACGCACTGGAATAGCAGGTGATCTTTGGGCCCTGAGTGTACATTAAAGGTGGCATTCTTATCACATGGGAGGCTCGCTAACACCACTTCTTCCTCTTCCTTACCAACTTATTTCTAAAACCGTCTGTCTAACTACAATAGGTGGGAGGTGGGCGAGGTAGGTGGTGGGGTGGTCAGTATATTAAATCTCCACCACTCCCTACAACCTCCCCTCTAATTACTGACACCACGTATTTCCTAAAGCACCTTCAGGCCTTCCTAAAATCGTCTGCTTAACTGGTGGGGCGAGTAAGAGAGGGACAAGTAAGTAGTGGAGTGGTAGGTTACATGTAGGTATTTTAAGTATCCACAACTGCCTAAAACACTCCAAACCATAAGCTCTTACTCTAAACTCCACTCTAATTCCACAACCCCCCCTCAGTCTTCTCAAACACCCCCCAAAATCGTCTACCTAATTAGTTGAGTACATGAGAGGCCCAGGTGGATGGATCATAATATAGGTGCACACAAAATTCCACGACCCCTACAGTTTCCTTACCCCCTCCCCCCAAAAAAAAAAAAAAAAAAATCTTCGACTCCATAAACTAAAATAAAAATCCCTAAAACATCCCCCAAATTGTTTAATTGGTAGGAGCAGGCCAGGCAGGCAGTTGAGGTTGGATGATATATGCAGGTTCGCTAAGTACATTCACACGACTCCCTGTACCAAAATCCTTACCCTAAATCTCCCTACAGATTCGCATATTCCCTAAACTCCCAAAATCTCTCCTACAAGTCGTCTGCTTGGCTTGTGGAGTAGGTGGGAGTGGGTCAGGCAGGTGTGGAATAATTACGCAGGTACACCAACTTTCCACGACCTCCTAAAACCTTCACACAAAGCCACTCCGACCTCCGACTTCATAAACCTCTGAAGCTCCTTAAATTCATGAAATCCCCCATAAATCGTCTCTAACTAGTGAGTGGGCCAGGCGGGCAGGCAGGTGATGGAGTGGTGGTGGGTTCTGGTAGACGAATTTTCTTGATTCATTGCAGTCAACTGAATCTGACTCCAAAATCCTCCAAAAACTTCGCGATTCTCCCTAAAACTCCTTAAATGCCCCATAATAATCGTCTGTCTAAGTAGTGGAGTGGGTTGGAGTAGGGCAGGCAGGCAGGCAGGCAGGTGGTGGGTTATATGTAGGTACACACGGCTTTAAGTTTTGTCCGATCGATCTCTATCTCATTGCTACACCCGGAGCCTGTTTGCGGGGGAGGCACCACGGCAAAAAGTGGGAGTTGGGAGCGGAAAAAGTGGGAGGGGGGGAGGGGGATGGTGGGAAAAGTGTGGGAGTGAGATGGGAGTGAGAGTTGGGGAGGGGAATAGAGAGAACTGGGAGGGCAGAAAGTGAGAGCTTGGAGGGGAAAAAAGTGAGAGTTGATAGGGAAAAACGTGAGAGTTGAGAGGGTGAAATGAGAGCTGAGGTGGGGGAAAACTGGGGGTTGGGAGGGGTAAAGTGAGAATAGGGAGTTGAAAAAACGAAGTAAGATGGGGGGAAACGTATGAGTTGCGTGGGGGGAAAATAGGAGGGGAGTAGGTGGATGATACGATGGGAAAATGGAGAGTTTGAGAGGGGAAAAGTGGAGGTTGTGAAGGGAAAAGTGCGAGTCAGGAGGAGAAACTGTAAATTAGGAGTGGAAAAGTGAGAGTTAGGGAAAGGGATGGCAGGGATAAAGTGGAAGGGTCACTGGGATGATAAGGAGACTGTGAGGAGATGATCTGGATGGAAGGGAAACCGTGGGAATGCGAGGGTAATGGGAAACAGGAAATGAAGATGTGGGTGTAGGAGGGAGCTGAGAGGATAATTGCGGAATAAGAAGGGAGGGGTAGAGGAAAGGAGAAGTGGAAAGGAGATGAGAAAACAGCTGCGGAAGGGAAACTGTGGGCGCTGATGAAAGAAAGAGTGGGTGAGAGTGGGACAGGGAATAGGTGAGAGTGGGATGGAAGAAGTGGGAGATGGGGAGGTGAATTGCAAGCTAGAGAGAGGGACGAAAGTGGGGTGGGACGAGGGAAAAGGAGGACAGGGAAGGGGTAATTGGGAGCTGGGAAGGGGAACAATTAGTCTTTGGGAGGGAAAATGTGGGAGAGGGCTGGATGAAAGTGGGAGTTAGAGGGGAAAGAAATGGGAGATGGAGAGGGAATTAAGTATGAGAGGAGATGGGAAAACTGGTAATAGGGAGGGGACGTAAGTGGGAATTGTGGGGAGGGGGAAAGTGGGAATGGGAGGGGGGAAATGGGAGTGGGAGGGGGGGGAATGGGAGTGGGAGGGGGTAAAAGGAGGGGTAGAGGGCGCAAAAGTGGGAGTGGAAGAAGTGGGAGTGGAAGGAGAAATGGGAGTGGAAGGGGGTTGAGAGAGACACTGAGAGACAGAGATATAAATGGGAATGAGGGGACAGAGTGTAAGCGTGGAAGCTGGGGAGGGAGGAGAGTGGGAGTGGGGTGGAGTAAGAGGGAGGTGGGAATGGCACTGCAGGAGAGAGAGAGAGAGAGAGAGAGAGAGAGAGAGAGAGAGAGAGAGGAGAATAATAATAATAATAATAATAATAATAATACAGGTGAAGAAATGGGATGAGCGGAAGAGAGGATGTAAGTGATGGGATGAGGGTGACAGTGAGGAAAAGGGAGATAGGGAGAGGAAGGGAGAGGAGAGAATAAGTGACGAAGAGGAGAAAACCTGTAAATATAATGCAAAATGGTGGACTAAAACCAAATTTCGAAGAGGATGTGAATGGAGTGAAAGGGAGGTCAGAGGAGAGAAGAAAAGTGCAAATGGGAGGAGGGGGGGGGAGTAGGTCGGCGGGAATGGTATGGGTAGGAGGGAAGGGCATAGGTGGAAGGGAAGAATGTAGGGTGACGGGGAGGGTATGAGTGGGAAGGGAAAGGCAGGTGCGAGGGGAAGGGTGGATGGGAGAGAAGAGTGTAGGTGAGAGAGGGGAATGTAGGTGGGAGTGGAAGGGCAGGTGGAGGAGGGGAAGGGCAGGTGGAAGACGAGGGTGGACGTGGGAGGGCAAGGGTAGGTGGGAGGGGAAGGGTGGATGGAAGAGGAAGGTGTAGGTGAGAGAAGAGAGTGTAAGTGGTCAAGGAAGGGTAGGTGGGAGGGGAAGAGCGGGTGGAAGAGGAAGGTGGACGTGGGAGGGGAGGGGTAGGTGGGAGGAAGTTAGGGGGCAAGATCCAGACCCTTAAAGAGATGGATGGAAAGAAAAAGGTGGGGAGGAAAGGAGATAGATGGGAAGGAAAGAAGAAGAAGAAGAAGAAGAAGAAGGAGGAGGAGAAGAAGAAGAAGAAGAAGAAGAAGAAGGAGAAGAAGAAGAAGAAGGAGAAGAAGAAGAGAGAGAGAGAGAGAGAGAGAGAGAGAGAGAGAATGAAAGAGGAAAATAGGAGATAGACAGAGAGCAAGACAGACACGGGGCAAGGGAAAGATTAAGAAGGAGAAGTGGTAGGTGAAACTGAACATGGTGTGCGTGGGAGACAGAAAATATGAGGGGAGAGGTGGCGAGGGGGGAGTGGGAAGGGGAGAGTGATAGAGGGAAAGGATGGGAGAGAGACGTGTGTGTGTGTGTGTGAGAGAGAGAGAGAGAGAGAGAGAGAGAGAGAGAATTACAGACACACAGACAGATACAAATAGAACCAGACGAGCACAGACATACAAACGACAGACAGACGAATCAGACAGAAATAAACCCCAAAAATAAAAAGAGGAAGAGAGATACAGCCACATACAAACAGACAAAGAAAACAAGA